>NC_138183.1:180074925-180674925 GCF_964194105.1 Spermophilus citellus
TTCTGCCATATTTTGATACTGATATTAATCCCAGAGAAAGGGTCCTACAGGTGACCGGTTTTGGAATCTATACCAAACACTTTTCTTATTTGGTAAACAAGATGCAGCTTTGGCAAGATGGCATCATGAAAGTAGTGTGGTACAGGGAATTCAGCCTTGCCTAAGAGTCACGTATTCCATTCTTGGCTCTGCCACTTATAAGCCAGACCCCAGACAAAGCACTTGAACTCTCTGAGCCTCTAAACAGGGATAATATTCATCTCATGGGGTCTCTGGGAGCATGATACAGAGTATATCTCACAGTCCAGATCTAGGAGATGTCCATTTCCTTTTTCCTAATCATGGGGTCATCTCAGTTCAATTCCACCAACTACACAACTCTGGTGACATAATGGAAGAATAGGTTCCATGACTTCATTCTTCAAGAAAGTCACTGAAACGGAAATATTTGACTTTGTAAATCTGCTAGAATTACTAGTGAATCATTGCTATATCCTACAGGGACATGACCCTCAAATTTTTCATTATATTCTTAGGTGGTAGGTTTTTATAAAGTTCTGTATAAGTGCTTTATTTTTTTTCTCCCAGTAATGCTTTCCTCAGAGTTTAAAAGTGGTTTGGGGGATTTCGCTGTTTTTTTTTTTTTATTCCTATTGTGGTTTTGTCCATGGATTGATATTTTTTATTTTTAAAAAAACATAATTTTTAACTTGGTCCAGAACATGTGGCTTCATCTTAATTATGCAGAAATTAAATGATGAAGCACTGTGGTAAATTTTATGCATTACATAATATGCAATTGTCTTTGGTGAGGCAAGTTTGTGCATTTATTGTTCACTTAGTTTTTAAAAAAAAATTGAATAAAATATTCACAACACCTCTCATGTGCACAAACTTGCTTCTTGGTCTTGCTTTCTGATATCATGACAGCATACTCCAGATAGTTAAAGCTACCAGAGAGAGCATGTCTTCCCCACTGCTGAGTTAAAATGGCATAGCCAAAAATTCAAACAAATAAGGCATCTTCCCTATTTATTTATGTGACATTTTTAGTTTGATAAAAAAAGGAGACCATGACTTGGTGAACAAACATCAGACATCAATCAGTCACTGACCTTGCTCTTCCAAAACAAACAATAACTGAAAAGCAATGTGTGGTGAATAATTATAACAAAGCACCCAGTGAAAAAAATAATTACAGCCGGTATTTGTTAAGAGAGTCCAAATCATGGGTGGAACATTACTCCATGTGTTTGGCATATTATTATTTTTATGGACTCAAGCTCTTCAAACCACAGTTTCTAGTTCAATGTATCTAGGGTGGGACCAGAGAGTTTGCATGTTTAACAAACTCCCGAGTAATACCGATGTTGCTGGTATAGGAATCACACTATAGGTTTCCTTTGAAAACCATGGTCTCATATATACTAAGCTCACAACAACCACATGAATCAGCTATCATTAGTATATCTGTTTTAAAAGTGAGAAAGTCAAAGCTAAGATGGTTAAGTGATCTGTCCAAGATTACATTACTGGTAAGGGGCACAAATAAGATTCAAACCCAAGATTGTCCGAATCTAACTGCCATATTCTTTCTATAATAGCAGGACTGATAAGCTTTCAAGAGAATATATCAAGTGGGTAATTGTTCCCTCATTCTTGTTTGCTTGATATTATGCTTTTTGCTTTGCAAACTCATTAAACTCTAGGTATTGCCTGGCTACCTGAGGGTAAATAATAACATTGCTATCAGAAGAGGCTTTTTGCTGGTTATTAAGTATACTTTCCACTCAATTCACCAAGTAAATTCTACAGCAGACTCAAAGATGTCTCTAAAACATTCATCCAAATTCTCCCTTATAAGAAGCCCTTATAAGAAGGAGTATTAGAGTCAGAGATTTGAAAATATCCCTTTCCTGGCTTTGAAAATGAAGGAAGAGTCTAGAAGCCAAGGAATGCAGGCAGCCTCTAGAAGCTGGAAAACACAAGGAAATGAGTTGTCCCTGGAGCTTCCAGGAGGAACACAGCCCTACTGTCTTTATGACTGTAGCTCATGAAAGCCACTTCATATTCCTGATCTCCAGAACTATAAGATAATATTTTATGACTCTAAGTTTGTGGTCACTTGTTACAAAAACAATAAGCAACTGGTATATGTTTGTAAAACCTGGATCCCACATGAATGATTCTATCTTGACTATAAAACTCACTAAAAACAGACTACTGGATCAGGTAAAGGGAGAGAATATTTTGTCTTCCTCACCCAAAACTTCTGAGTGTGTATCACAAAGGTCGCTGTCTTCATGCCACAGCTTCAACACAATTACTCTATCAGAGGCCACTGAGGGAAAGAACATTCTCCTAACTGATATCTGAGTTGGCTCTGAGTAGATGCTGTTGTAGCAAGTCAGGAGGTTCAAAGGAGACCAAGTTCTCCTGAATACTCCTCCTCATGTTCCTCAAGGGGAAACAAATCTGCATTGTAGTAAACTATCTACATTAACTCTCTCCTATGCTGTGTCCTGTCCTCTTCACTTTGGAGCCCACCAAAGCCTTGGTCAGAAGCTGAAAAGAACAGGGTCACAGTTGACCTGTTAGTGAGAATCAGGTATGCTCTGATCCAGGCAAAAGCATTATGACATTACACAAAGATGCACAGAAATGAAAGAAACTTGAATTCAGAGTGAACTGTGGACAAGTCTCTTAGGAACCACCAGCCATTGGGTGTGCAGCCTGTTGCTGAGAATGGACTAGGGCAAAAGTCAGTTTTTGTCCTTCATGCTCAGAGCTAGTCCTGCCTTCCAGGACAGCAAAATTAGAACCAAATGCTTTATCCCAAATGGACTAGTAAACACTTTCCACTTTGGTTGATTTACTAATGAAAATACAAGAAAATACATGATTTCAACATTCAGTAACAACAGAATTCTAACTTTAGGACTTGTTTTAATCTAAAGGATGTTTGAAAATTTCTCATGGTACTTGCGAAAAAAACTGAGCAAATTGACTTCAGCAAAGAATTTACAGGCCCATTAGCAGAATGCTAATGTGCTGAACTGGAGCTAAGCAGATGCAGCCTTCTGTTGTCTTGCCTTTCTTTTTCACCTTCAAACTCCAAATCCCTGCATCAAAGCACATGTTATCTAATTTCCCCTTGGACATTTCCAGAGCCTTTCATTTAATTGTATTCACTGTGCAGACACTGCTTTGTGACTGCATCTCCAGGGAGAATAGTGCCAGACAGACGGCGAGCTCTGGGCTGAAAGGAGCAGACAGCCTTTAAACTCCAGGGCATTTCTGACCATCCTTAGCGGTGCTAGTGAAGAGCCAGACCTTATGTGTCAAATGTTTACAGACTTTCTCCTACTGTCCTTGTTTCCTTCCCCCAACCACCCTCACCTCAGCCCCTAGCAGTCAGCAGACCAGGTCCCTTTCCTGTCCACTAGGTGGCAGACAGGTTATCTGGGCAGATCCAGTGAGAAAGAGCATCTATGCTTGTGTAGCAGTGGTGGAGGACTGCCCCTGTAAGCTTGTACTGAGAGCTTCATGTGAGGACCCAGAAACACACCTTTGCAGGAGCAGTGCTAATAGTAGATGTGTGTATTCCAAGTTGTACCAGCTGAAGAAGGTTCCTAACACAAACTTCCCAATTTTATCAGTTGGCTTTCTCATCATCACAGATACCACATTTCCATACCTGTAAAAATGATGTGGCATATAGCAGTTGGAAAAAATCAGTCTCATCTTCTAGAATGTTGATATCAGATTCTAAAAACATATATATTTGTTTCACACACCATAAAGGAATCTTGCCTAAATATTCTCCTACCTTTCAGTTTTGAAACCAGAAATGCCTCTCACTTCCAGTGCTGCTTCTTCAGAGTCAAACTCACTACTACTACTAAGATCTTCTATTAATTGTCACTGCACCATGTGCCTATGTATACCATATGCTTACAACAACTTTGCAAGGAAGGTGTGTTATGCCCCTTGTCGTGATGAGTACACCACAGATGAAAGAGATGAAGAACTGAAGTGTTGAAGGGCTAAACCAGGTTTTGAACTCAGCTGATGAGGTTAAGATCTTTAGCTCTAGAATTCATGGCTCTTTCTGAAGTTTGGCCTTCAAAAGGAAAAGCTCCTATCACATGTTTTGTCACTCCATTTCTGGAGGGGAACAAAACATGGTAAAAGAGCAGTTAACTTTTTGCAATCCATGAATTTTAATGAGTTAGTGTACAACTCTTCATCCCTAAGATCTTGATGCACTGGAAGATGTTGGGGGTCTGCTAATGGAAATTAAGGGAGAAAGGATACTGGGAATGGAATCAAGCAGTTCCTGATTTTAAAATAAGACTCCTAGACACACCAGCCAAAGTTTAAATAGATAGAACCTGTAGGAGGAGAGGTGGAGGGCAGCAGGACGTAGAATAGGGACGGTGAGGAGGAGGATGTTGACTCTGAAAGCTAGCTTTTACTGAACATTTGTGATGTGTCCAGTAATATTGTCAATGTTTAGGATCTGATACTTTTGAATTATTAAAACAACTCCAGGAGGTAGATAACATAAGTATGGCCATTTTATAAATAAGGAAATTGAAAGATAGTGAATTTAAGCAAATTGCCCAGATACCTACAGGTAAAAAGCATTATATCCCAAGTAAGTAGTTTGGCTCTAGAATTCATGATTTCAACTACCTTAACATTAACATTAAATAAACACTAACATTGTATTTAAGAGGGTAGTAAATCCTTCATAGGAATCAATGAGAGTGAGACTTGATACATATGTTTGAGAAACTGTCATTGCTGTAATTTGATTTTGGCCAGGCATCTTTCTGTTAACTCCTTGTAAAAGTAAACGATCGCTCACTGACCGGTTTTCTTCTGCTAGCCCTTTTCCTTACCACGTTCTCTTTCCAGGTTAACTTAAAGCCTGTCTAGAGAACTCTTTTGCATTATGACTCAGCTAAGTCCCACAAGAATAGGCTTGGTCATGAAAGCAAGTATATACATGAAGAATATTTTAATTTCTTGCTGAAATGTGTGAGTACTGCAGACAGCACTGATTCTAACAAAATTGGTAGAATGAGACACATATCCTAAGAACAGACACAAATTAAGTACATGGTTTCATTGTTATCACTTATGACATATTTTCATTTCCTTTTGACAAATAAACACTATTTCTACATTGTTCTCTTTAAAAAGGTGTGTGATACTGAGAGGTATATTTTTATAAGTGATCAGGTACAGTTCAAGTCAACAGATATTTCTTAAGCACCTATTTCATGCAAATATTTAAGTCCATTATCAGAACCAACTTTATTTGATAATAAGATATTTTGTGTATATAAGACAGGTCATCAAAAGAAAATACTATTTTGACCTAGAAATTAAATTACTTCATTGTCACTTCTCCACACCTTATCATTGAAGTTTCTTCTTATATGTTCTCTTTGGGGGAAAAAAAGTTGCAATTATTTTACTTCTCCTGACCTTTCACACCTTAGCAGTCATTTCCTGAACATGTTTTATATCTTTTGCATTCTCACCAATACCACTATGTGTTAGGTCCTCATTGCCTAATCTATGAATTATTGACATGATGTCCCAAATATTATGCCACCCTGTCTTCACAGCTGCCAGAGTGATCTTCCTAAAAGTACAAATTACTCAACCTTCAAATTGATTTCAGTGTGTATAGATTCCTTTGTAAAATCTAAAATTTCTTCCCAAGGCTCAAAACTTTGATGACCTGGTTCCTTGATGATTTGACCTGAAAAACCTTGGATAGAGCTGCTAACCTGCCTCACCAAACCCATAATGTCCCACCAGTCTTCCTCTAATAGCCTGAAAACACATACAGTTCTACAGAGCCAAGCTGCAACAGTCTCCCCTGTGCATCATGCCTCAGCCATTTCATTAGTTGGTAGGCCTAGGTACACAGTGTGCTTCCAGCCTATGTAAATAGTGTACTTCCTGCCTCTTTTAATGCCTGTATTTATTTATTCCTTTTACCTAGAAAACACCTTATAACCTTCTATTTCCTAACCCAAATATAACAACTCTTTTATAAACTATATTTATTGGACTTTCTGAATTTCCTAGAACTCATCAGGTTGTATATATTGTGTTTCCTTTTATTTTATGATGGCCAAGTATAGTGTTCAATACCTGTCATACCAGTTACATAGGTGGCTAAGCAGAAGAATCAGTTGAGTTAAAGAGTTTGAGACCAGCCTGGACAATATAGTGGGATCCCCATCTCAGAGAATAAAAAAAATTGACATAATACTGTACATAATTATTGGTACAGTAGGACAAATTAATACATGTATACAATGTGTCATGGTAAAATTGGGATAATTAATATTGGTTTGTGTTTTTCTGCATTTTTTAGCACAGAACATGGGGTTGTGTTCTTTGTCTCACACATGTAAAGAATAAAATTCACAGACACAAGGGTAAGAGCAACGTAAAAGGAATTATGAGTTCTCAAAAGGGAGTGGGGGGTCCCAAAAGAGGGATGGATACTGGAAAGTGACTAGGGGTTTATATAGATTTGCAGGGTTAAAGAAGCTAGCTCCTGACTCAATTCTGGGTAAGGTACTCATGTCCACAGTTCGTAACATGTTTTTTGGTACAATCAGGTTACTTTGGCCCCTTTTTAGAGACGGGTCTGGGTACCAGAAAGTAGATATCTCAACTATCTGTTTTTTCTGCTTACACAGGAGTCAGCCTGATCTTTTTGCGGCCTGGTTTGTGTCTGTAATTTCTTAGCCTTGCAAACCAGAACTGTCCTCAAAGGATCCCAAGTTTCCTGCCTGCCCATTCTAACCCTTTCCCCTGCCCAAGTTGTAAGCTTCTTGTAAGCATTGCCTTCTATCTCCTAGCAACTAATTCCTAGCATTGTCTTCTAGCTCACTAGCAACTAACAGTGTCTTTTTTTAAGAAAATTCTCTAAGAAATTTCTATTCAGTGAACAACAAAAATTTACTTTTCTAGGCTCTCTAGAGAATATTTAACCCCTCATGACGAATCGGTACTCAATAGTTCATTTTCCAAGGAGATAAGTCAACTGTTCCAGTCTCCCATACCACTGCCTGGTGATATACCAGGGTTGTGGGTGGGTTACAATGCTATGGATAATATATTTAAGATATTTTACTTTGGAGAAAGAAATGCTTTCAAATGATTAATTAAATGGTTTGGCTCTGCAATAATTGAAATATCTTTGTGGAGCTATAAAAGACTATGTCTGGATGATTATGATGAATTGCATATAAAACACTCCCTCTGTATAATGAATTGGTATTCTGGAATGCTGTGATTACAACGAATTTTAATTTGTATGTGATACTAGTGGTCACATTTGTTACTACTTGAATCTCATTAAAATATTTTTGATTAACTGATAAAAATTAGGTAGTGAGGTAAACCAGCAAGTGTTTGAAATACCATTTTAAGAAATATTTCCTTTCTTTGAATTAGCCCTGCTTGGAAGTGGTCTAGCTGCAACATATCTGGGGCATGCAAGTCATATCTCTTTCAGAACATAAAATTTCATATCAGAGAAAAGTATGCCTGAGGCATAATTCTGTGAGTTAATTAATCTTCCCTCAAGCTCCATTCCTTAGGTATAGAAGATGGAAGAAATAAACAAGGAAAATAAGGCTATCATTTTCTCTAGCTGTTGGGCTAAAATAAGCTCTCTACTGTTACTTATAGCTGCGAAAACTGAAACTGAGAGAGAAGGAACATGTGTTCTAAGATTGTACACTTGGATTGTAATTAAGCCAGTTTGAGCTTATGACTGACAGCCTACTCCTTGTGCTCTTCCCACTGCACCTCCTTGTATCCATCATTACTCCTTAACTGAATGTATGTTCCTGTTGATCTCAAAAGAGGGAATCAGGTATAGAGTTCAACTCTCAGTGATATATTAAAGAAACTCGCAGAGGACCTAGCATGGAAAAGAAGGCTAAGTCAAAATATTTAAGCTGAGCACATAAGCATTTCAGTAAGAGGTAACAGGGGTTACCAAAATAGAATTTGAAGCCCTGTGAGGCTGCCCCCTGTCTCCTAACTGTAGGTATTACCAGCAGCCAATCCATGGTCCTCAACTACTTTTTACTTCACTTCCTTTTGGAACACACAACCATCGTTACATTCTCAGTTCTCATGTATTGTCCTTTCTGGAGCCCTAGTTGTGCATCTGAAAATGACAAGGGGGCAGTTATGTTTTCATACCTATGATCACCTCAACCTCAATACACCCCAAACTCATTGTTATGGTTTGGATATGAAGTGTTTCCCAAAAGCTCATGTGTAGGAATATTCAGACATGAAGTGATTTGATTGTGAGAACTATAACCTAATCAGTGGATTAATCCACCTGATGGATTAACAATTTTAATGGATTAATGGGTGGTGACTGTAAGCAGGTAGGGCATGGCTGGAGGAAGTAAGTCACTAGGGGTTTGCCTTTGTGGATTATATTATCCCTTGCTCTTGGCACTGAAGCTCTCTCTATTCCCTAGCTGCTTGAGCAGAGAAACTTTCCTCTGCCATGTACTTATGCCATGATTTTCTGCTTCACCTCAAGCACAGAACAATGGAGTCAGCTCACCATGGACTGAACCTATAAAACTGAAAATATTCCTCCTCTAAATTGTTCTTGTTGGGTGTAATAGTCACAGTGATGCAAAGTTGACTAACATTCTCTTTTATTTTCTTTTTTATTGGTCCTAAATCTGCATTTATTTTCCTGATTAGTAATCAGGCCCCTTCCAAAGACAACAAAACATATGCAATAGGCATGATTTCATTGCTTTATTTCATAACTACAGTATAACATCCTCTTTTATATCAGTAAATTCTTCTTCCATGATTTCTTCTTTTCATGTTTTTGTTAAATGTATCAAACTCTCCTACCTCCCACTTTCAAAAAGTAGCCATGCTTATTTTTCCTTGTCTTTAAATTAACTAATATTTAATCATGTATCAGATGTTATGGTGGGGCTGGGGCTTTGGCTCAGTGGTAGCACATTTGCCTGGCATGTGTGAGGCACTGGGTTTGATTCTCAGCACTACATTTAAATAAATAAAATTAAAAAGCCTATCAACAACTAAAAAAATAAAAGATAAAAAGATGCTACAGTGAGGGACTGGAGTTGTGGCTCAGTGGTAGAGCATTTGCCTAGCATGTATGAGTCCCTAGGTTGATCCTCGGTACTGCATATAAATAAATAGATAGATAGATAGATAGATAGATAGATAGATGGATCCATTGACAACTAAAAATATTTTTTTAAAAAAACAAAGGTGCTATAGCAGGTTATTTTTAAATGGTTTGCTTTTTATGTTCATTTTTATTCCCACAACTGCTGTACAAATTAGAATAGCTTATCTCTACATGTCTGAACTAACACAAGAGTGAAAAATCCAAACATCTGACCAACTCCAAACTCTCTAGTCTCTCTTCTCTTCTGTTAAAAAATACATGTCTGGCAACTCAAGGGTCTTTATGGAATCACCTTTCTTACCTTTTCAGCTTTATCTCATGTTTCTTTTAAGCCTAAATTTTCTTCAAAAATCAAGCTGCTGCACACATGGACCTAAATCAGTGCTTGTACATTGCTGTTTCTACAGAGTATAAATTGTACATGAAACTCATTCTCATTCATCTTACCCATTCCAGTTTATGCCATCTATAATGTCATTCTTCACCATTCACTAGGTAGTCCACAGAAATACTAAACATATTAAAGATGATCATTCACTTAGATGGCTATTACCATTAACACACACACACACACACACACATTCATCTTATTGAAGATAAAGCAAATGTCTTAGAAACAGATCATAGGAAAATTCTAAGGAATTTGCACTATATTTTAATATCTTGTTTTAGTCAACTGTCCCATTGCTTTGGCCAAAACATCCAACAACAACTTAGAGAAGGAAACGTTTATTGGGCTCACAGTTTCAAAGGTCTCAGTCCATAGATGGCTGTCTCTCTTGCTCTGGGCCCAAGGTAAGGGAACACATATGGGGGAAGGGCCCTGTACTCAGATCAGTGAAGTCAGGAAGGAGCAGGAGTGAGAAGGGGTCACAGGGAAGATGCATGTTTCCTGGGAAAGCACTTAGTTATCTACCTCTTCCAGCTATGCTTCACCTGCCTGCAATTACCACCAGTCAGTCAGTCCCTTCAAAGTAGAATGAACTTATTAGTTTCAGCTCTCATAAGCTAATCATCTAAAAGATGAATATTCCTACATTAAACAGGAGCTTTGGGGGGACTCTTCATCCGAACCATAACACTGATTTTATTCACTAGTACACTGGCAATTATTCCTGATAGTGTGCTGTTTACCAGGAAATGTTTTAAGTTTTAAAAATAAAGTGGTGAACAAAACAAAATCTCAACCCTGACGGAACTTCAACAATAGAGACAATGACAATAAACTATAAACAGATGCATAATGTTAATTGCTGTAAAGAAAAATGAAGCAAGATGAGATACTAGAGAGAGGTTAATTGGGAGTGATTTCATATATTTTTAGAAATGGTATCCTGAAGTAGAGGGAGCTAGCAGTGGTGTGGGGGTGGTGGGGTAGTGCTGGGACTTAATTGGAGCAGGTTGTGTTCCATGCTTTTGTGATAATGTCAGGGTGTAACCTTGTGTTGTATATAACTAAAAAGGGTAAATTTTAAAAAGAAATAGTATCCCAAGCAGCCCCTCCGAATACATTGAAGATAGAGAAGAGTGAAATAAGAACACAGAGATCTGGGTGGTAGAGGGAGAGAGAAGAGCAAAGGAAAAGACCTTAAGGCAGGAACCAAACTGGCATTTTAGAGGGTGAGCAGAAAAGTCCTTGTGGTTGGAATATCACTAGAAAAGGAAATGATGGAAGGAGGAAAATGTAGAGTGGTCTTCGGGGATCAGACCAGGTGAGGTACAGATTTTGTTTTGTTCTGAGCGTGACAGGAAATGTCAGTATGTTTGAGAAGAGAAATTACATGATAAGACTAGTATGTGAAAGAGAGACTTCTGGTTTCTATAGATAGAATAGAAGGCAGAACAAGGAGAAGAGAAGTGAGAAAATCATCTGATTTAAGAGGCTGATCACTTCAACTAGAAATTACAATGATGAGTCTTAATGATTGATTTGATGTTATGTATAAAGGAAATTTAAAAAATTAAAGATGATTGATAGGTTTTTTTCTATTTAATAGTATTTGAACCAGTGCAATTCAGTCTTGGGGAGGAGATATTTTAAGGGGATAATCAATAATTAAATTTGAATATATATGTATAAGAATTAAGTTTGAAATAATTTGTCCTATGAGCTTGGAGAAGTCCTGACTGAAGTCTAAAATGAAAAGGGTAGAATTAGGGGAGCATCTGTATTTGATGATGATATGATTCAATGAGAAAAACATTGAGATGGGGTGGTAAGAATAAAAGAGAACAGGTTTGAAGAAAGATGTATTTGGTTTGGCAATTGTTAAATTTCAGACTTCTGAGAGTCATCTAAGTGGACAAATCCAAGAAGCTGCTGGGAAACCTGTGAAAAATTAGAGTTTGGGATTTGAAGCACAATTTGGGAGAATAGAGGAAAGAGCCCAGAGACGAGGTAAATAAAATCTGAGAGCTGGACAAAGAATTTTTTGGTTAGTATCACCTGAATCACCTGAGACCCAGATGATCAATGGTACCATGAAAGGAAAAAAAAAGAATACTTCAAAAATGAAGGAGTGGCCAATAGTTACAGAGATGCCAAGGAGAATGGTTAAGAGTCAACATCAGGCAAGCAACCAATTTTTGCTGGGAATTAATGAAAAGTGCTCACAGGTTCCATCTCTTTTCTTTTTGGGGACTACTAGGGATTGAACTTAGGGGCAGTTGACCACTGAGCCATATCCCCAGCCCTATTTTGTATTTTATTTAGAGATAGGGTCTCACTGAGTTACTTAGTGCTTCACCATTGCTGAGGCTGACTTTGAACTTGAAGTCCTCCTACCTCAGCCTCCTGAGCTACAGAGATTACAGGTATATGCACTGTGCTTGGCAGGCTCCATCTCTTTGAGGAAGTTCTTTGTCTCCCTGGACCACGCAAGGGTGGAAATCAGCATTCATTGGTCATTTATAGCACTCTCATTATTGGCTGCTGGATTCCATTGCATAAACTTTGTTATCATATTCAAGATACCAGATGCAGGTGGGACACTCATAGCTAGGGACGCTGTTGGTACTAAGAGCACTGAAACCCCATGCAAGCCTCCAACAAGCCTTTATTTGTGATGGGCAGTTCTTGGCACCCCACTTACTTGCTTATGCTTGGTCTGTGTTCCTGAACTGAATAGGCTATACAGCCACAGGTTTCTAAACTAGGGCATGTAGGAGTAGGTTAAAGATTCCTAGCATTTGGCTGCACTGCTGGGGCGTGACACTGCTACCAGGGCTGTGCTCTCAAGTGCAGGTCCCCTGGGTCCTGAGATGTATATGATACAAGGCCCCCTAGAGGGCAGCAGAGCCTCACAGGAGGGGGAGAAATGCCAGAGCAGGGGCTCTTGAGGAGCTTGACAAAAGGAAACACAAGGGGGCAATGCACACATTCACGGAGAATGAAACAGAAGTTAAACTTAGTGAGTTAAAGGTAGTCAACAATATTAGGAGTAGAAAGGCCTATATTGTGCACCAGGCATCAAAACCATGTGGGCTGGAAAGAGAATAGTTGGCCAGATGTCAAAGAAAGCAGGATTCCCTGCTCAGTGATGGTTATTACCCCAGCAATAATGAACAGGTAGCATCTGTTGAGGACCATTATTTCCCACATTGTCTATCATGGCTTGATGACATTTTAAGAAAGGGATATATAAAAATGAATAAAATACTGTCCTTCCCACACATAACTCCTCTCCTCATAGTAGAGATATAAACAAATGTCAGTAAAGAGTTGTAAGTATTTAAGTCTATGGAGGGGACACTAGAGGTACACACACACACAAAAAGAAGTAATTATATGGAAATCAGCATTCATTGGACAGTTACAGCACTCTCATTATTGAGAAGGGATAACAAAAGCCTCAAAGAAAGAAAACCAGATGATATGGATCCTAATTGTGGTGTTTCCTCTCTCCCCCTGTTTTCTATAGTTCTTCCCTGAAATAATCCATCTTTTTTTTCCTTCTGATTAATTCATTCTTTCATTGAGAATGTTCACACCCCCTCCCCTTTTTTTTTCCTGGTACCTGGGTTTGAACTCAGCGGGTACTTGACTACTGAACCATATTCCCAGCCCTTTCCTCTTATATTTTTATTCAGAGACAGGGTCTTGCTGAATTGCTTAGGGCCTCACTAAGTTGCTGAGGCTGGCTTTGAACTTGCAATCCTCCTGCCTGGGCCTTCTGAGACACTGGTATTACAGGCATGCACAACCACACTGGGCAAGAACATATTTTTAACAAATCCTGTTGCTGTTTTGTGCACTAGGATACCTATGAGGTCTGTGACTTCAGGAAGCTACAATCCTGTATTTTATTTGTGATGAACATAACATTGAACAAGGCAGTGAGTTTTCTCCAGTGTTTTCCTCCATCTCCTCTTTCCACATCTGTCTTCTTTCTTTCTTTGTAAATTATTATAATTATACATACATATCAATTTTACAAATTAATGGATTTCACTGTGGCATTTCCATACATGTATAATCTAGTTTTGATCATGTCCATCCTCCCTTCTCCTATACACTCCTGTTTTCTCATCATCTCCTGACCCTGTTTCATTATTTTTAGAGCATTATAATTATACATTGTAGTTGAGTTCATCCCCCCCAAATCATATGTACATAGAATTCAATTTCACTATATTATTCTTCCTTTTCTCTCTCCTTCACCCTTCTCCTATTCTCCTTCCTTTATTCTACTGATCTTCCTTTTACCCATTCTGTTTGTTTATTTTTGTTTGTTTCTTTCTACTTATGCTTAAAGGTGAAATTCCCTGTGGTATATCCATATGTGCACATAGTGTGATTTTTCAAAATTCATTCCTCGTTTCTTTCTCTTTTCTGTCTCTCCTTTCCTGCTATACATCTTCTACTCTAATAATCTTCCCTGCATCTTCTTTTGTTGTTTCAATGGTTAAATTTTATAGAAAATGATTTATACCAAATTTGTGTGACACAAGGCAAATTTCCAAATCATATCATACAATAATTCTATTTTTTACAAATAGATATCGAAATAAAGTATTTGATAAAATTACAAGTGGTTTTATTTTTGTTTGTTTTATATTCTAAAACTTATGCCTTTATGATATCTGATCCTCCCACCTTTTTTCTTTGGTTTTGCTTAAGTTTCCACATATGAGAGAAAACACTCCACCTTTGATTTCCTGATTCTGGCATAATTCACGTAGCTTGATGTTCTTTATTTCCATCCATTTACCAGCAACTGCCATTCTTCACTATGGCAAAGTAAAACTCCAATATATGCATGTAGGCGGATTTCCCATACTTTAGGTATTGTCAAGAGTAACCCTGCCTTCTTTCTAGGCATGAAGGACAAAGCTAAGACTTTCACTTCTCTTAGGCCCTAGAAAGAAAGATAACAGAAAAAGAACACATTATTTTTTCAGTTAACTGTTCATACCACTTACACATTTAGCACATAATAATTGTGCATGGCATATTCTTAGACCAGGGTAAGTTCTAGTTCTACCATGACCTTTTCCATTTTAGTCCTAGTCTGATCTTTTCTTTCTAGCTACATGTAAGTGTTGTTACCTTCACAGTGGATTAATTCAGTGCTGTGTAACTGACTGTGGTGGTCATGCTTGCCATCTTAATTAGATTCTAAACTCCTTGTATTGTGAGGTTGTGAAGAATATTCTCTATGTCAGGTGTCTAGAAGGAGCACAATATGTATCTAAGTATATTCCTTATCGTCATAAGCACTTCATTTTGAATTCCCACACCAATACTCATCAACTATGTCAATCATAGTTCTCCTTTAAATAAGGTCATAATGATAATCTCAGGTTTCCAAGGATAGTTGATACAATGTATGGGAAGCTCCAAGTGCAGCACCTATAATGTATGCTTGCTCTTCTTCCTTCTCTTCTTTATTCATTGCCTTCTACTTGATTTATTGGATTTTATTTTATATATTTTTCAGTACTGGAAATTGAACCCAGGATCTGAAACATGCTGAGCAAGTACTTAACCACTGAGATACATTCCCAACTTCCATTTTATTTGTTTAACTGAGTTTTATTTTCCTAATAGTCATCCATTTGGTAATTTTGGTTATTTTCTTTAATCTAGTATTTTAGAATACAAACCTTAATTAGACTTCAGCAATTCAAATATGTGTACTATCTTTGCTCCATTTAACCACCTGACTTTGAGCAAGCTAACTAACCAATCTTTGCCTCAGTTTCTTTATCTGAAACATTGGGATGATAATAGCAACTGTATCACAATATACTTGTGAGATTACATGTGAAAATCTGTATAAAACACCAACTGTATGAGATAAGTGCTATTGTTTCCATTGTCCAATTGGATTTTAGGAAAGTTTTATTAGTTGCTCAAAATCATGCAACTAATAAGGGGTATTGCTGGGAATCAAATTCATTTTAATTAACTCCAAAGTCAGAACATTTTTCCATGATATATCATTGCCTAACTTGAGTGAATTAAAATCCACTCAATTTAGAAAAATTTGGAGTTATTGTATATGTATCTATATGTGTGCGTTTTTGTATAATTATATGGAGATACAAGTGTTGTTGTTGTTGTTGTGTGTGTGTGGATGAGAGTGATACAGAGAGAACCCTCCATATTTATACGTACTGCATCTATAACCAACTATAGTTTGAAAATATTTGAATGAAAACTATCTATTACCAATATATATGGACGTCTTTTTCTTATAATCATTCCATAAACAATATAGCAAAAGAATTACACAGAATTTAAATTTTATCAGATATTATATGTCATCTACAGATTTGAAGTATATGGAAGAATATACATAGTTTATTTGCAAATACCACATCCTTTTATATGAGCAACTTAAGCACCTTATGATTCTGTTTTCTACAAGGGATCTTCGAAACATTCTCTTGCAAATACCAAGGTATGACCACATAAATATATTGGCCTCTCACACTCATCCATGATGAATTCCTGTAGATCACATTTCAAATCCTAGTTCAGTGCATGGCACATAAGTACTTAAGAAACACTATTAGAGGTTGCTTTAGGAATCTCCCATTTTGAACTTAAAATCATCTCACTTCCATTTACTGTGATGAATGTGTCATTTATTGTGACAGATGTTTGCTTAGAAGTAACAAAATTAGTAAATCCATCTGTTGTAACTATGTGTGATGATAGCATAAAACATTATCCTAAAGCCAGGAAAAATATAATCCCCTTTATTATAATGGTACTCTTGAAACAATGAGTTCAAGAATATAATGAAGTGGTAAGGAGTCTCTCATCATAGAGTTGTGATTTTAGCCCCCTCCTTCTAGCAGCCTGGTGGGCCAGGACTTGCCAGATGGCCTCTCTCTGACAGGCATCGTTCCCAGGCTTGGCCACCTTACCACTAAGCATGCCTCCTCTCCTTTGCTCTTCACTCCTCGCACATGTTGACAGGACACCCAAACTTCCTCCCCCGACCCCTCCCTCACCTTGTTTTTGTCAAAATCCAGTGATTTTAAAATCTGAGAAAATGAGAACTAACCTTCTTTGCAAAATTTTTAAACACATTTTATTTGTTTGTAAGCAGTCAGAGACAGAGGAAATTTTTAAAAAAGGAAGAAAAGTGGCTTTATGTGTTGCATTAAGACGGGAAGTTGAAGGTGAGGGGGAAAGAGGATGTCAAACAGAAGAACCTTGATGAGATAGGAGAACCAGACAGTGAACTTCTGTGCACCAAAGAAGGGACCAGATTAGATGGAGTTAGATTTGGGTAAGTAGTAGGACTGGCCTGTGATCAATCTTGTTTTTACCACATTCTCAGTT
The DNA here is from genome assembly GCF_964194105.1 of Spermophilus citellus. Lineage (NCBI taxonomy): Eukaryota > Metazoa > Chordata > Mammalia > Rodentia > Sciuridae > Spermophilus > Spermophilus citellus. Next base: position 180,091,971 of record NC_138183.1, read on the forward strand.
GCAGCAATGCAAAACACATCTGTAGAATTGCTGCTATTTACCAGCCCCATCTCTCCCTCCACCATACCCTTGCCAGGCTCTAGTAGTCACTTTTCTACTCTTAATTTGTATAAGATGAACTTAAAGCTTCTACAAATAAGAGAATGGGAACATATAGTACCTGTCTTTCTATACATAGCTTATGTCACAACATAATGTCCTCAAGGCTCATCCATGTTGTATCAAACAATAGGATTTTATTCTGTGTGTGTGTGAGAGAGAGAGACTTTAGATTGAACCCCAAGCCCTATGCACACTAGGCAAGTGCTCCACTATAGAGTGTATCCCCAACCTTTCTACTATTTCATTTTGTAACAGACCTTGATAAATTTCCCTGCTGGCCTTGAATTTGTAATCCTCTTGCCTCAGCCTCCCAAGTGGCTAGGATTGCAGTCTTGTGCCACCATGCCCAGCAATTACATTCTTTTTTATGGCTGAATAATAATCTATTGTATATCAGCCTGTATGACCTAACATTCATATGATTTGGTGAACTTTATTTAAGAAAGAAAATGATCTCAAAATATAAACACAAAAATAGAAATGGAATCTTGCAAGGGTCTGTTGTGAGAGGTTATGGTAATCCACCAGCTTCAGGAAAAAAAACTGCTTCCTTTGAGGAATTCTGAAGTTTGAGCTCCATCTGTCCCCAGACTAAGAAAATCAAGTTGCTAGTGCAAATTGTAACCAAGGTTAGTACCCAGGAGGAATCAGTTTTCCTCTCTAAAAGGGCAGAAAAGGCTCAGGAAAGAGCAGAGGCGGGGGCTGAAGCCATGGAGATTGTGGTAAAAATTAAAAAGAATGAAAGGTTTGAAAAAAATAGCACAGTTGCCATTTAAAGACAGAACCAAGCCCAACAAATAGCAATGCTACTGTATCTGGCATTTTAGTGAGATGTAATACACATTATCATTAAGCAAACTGGTGACCTTGGGCAAGTTACTTAATTTTCCTGTGCTCTATTTCTTCTTGGTGTATAAAATAGGGATGATAACAGTATCTAGTTAATCAGACTATGGCAATGATTAAATGAGGAAATTCACTTAAATGGTGTCTGATATATTCCCAGGGTTCAGGAAATAACAGCTCTTTCTGTTATTATTATGCAGTTTCTTCTGTCTGCAAAGACATTACAGTTGTTCAGGTACAAAAAATGTAAGGAGATATCTCTGTTGGAAAACAACTCGTTTATCTTAGAATAAATGATTTGCCTGAAAATTCCTCATTTCTGAAATAAGTCCTAAGATGCCAGCAACTTTTAGTTAATGCTTTCTCAAATGATTCTTGAGGCCTGTACTATTCTCGTATGGAGACCTTCCCTCTAGTTGACCTTTAGTTCCTCCCTGAAAATCTTTTCCTTTAAGAATGTTGTGTAAGCTTGTAAAGCACCTTAGGACTGCTTTCAAAATCTGTATCTTCCTGGGTTTCTATTGATTGTGAAACAAGTAGAAATGTTGAGGGAAAGTACACAGCAAAAAGGCAATGACTTAAGATGATTCATCTCTGAAAACAACTCTCCTCATAAGCGGGATTAAGATTCATCCTTTGGGAATTCTCTGGAAGCTAAATGAAAGGCTTTATTCAATACAAAATTTAACACATTTCATTATATTCTACACTCTAATTTATTAAACTATTCTCCAGTGGTTTGTTTGTTCTTGTTTTGCTTCTGACATTTTCTATAATACTGAAGGGAAAATCTTTGTGCAAAAACCTTCGAGCTTCTGTTGAATTATTTTCTTAGAATGAATTCCTATGAATAGAATTACTGGGCCAATATAGCTGATTCTTTACATTTTAATTGCTTATTTGCATTGCTTCCCCACCTGTCAATTTCTGCCTTCCTTTTGTTTTTATAGAGCACAGCTTAATATGTTTCTTGGCAGCTTCTCAAATAGTTTCAAACTTATGTTCACTTCTGACATTGTTTTATGGGACTATTAATCATGCTCAATTTTGTTTTTAATCTGAAACCTTTAAATGAATCAATGTGGCATTTCAAGTCTGGGCAATGGATGTGTTTCAGTGTGTGTATGGATGCTACAAGATCTGTTGGCATATTTAGTAAACCATTACAATTTATTTACTTATGAATAGAAGCTTGAGTAATGGGACTGAAGTAGGGTATTACTTGGCAATATCACATTATAATAGTGAAGTTTTAGAATTTGGTTTTATTCTTTCTTTGTAAACTGAAGATCCATAATGACTTTTCTTCTGCCTTCATCTGGAGTGCTTTGATCAGTTTTACTAGAGGGTTGACTTGGACTGTCTTTCAGCTCTTTTGGTGACACATCTCAGCTCTTGAAGTCTACTGCCTGTCCATCATCTGATTCACACCACATCTCATGCATCACACTGGTGGTGAGCTCATCTCAGCAAGATCCATTTCCCAGCCCTCAGCTTGCTGGTGTATTCCTGTCTAGGTAAATTCCAGGCAGTGGAATGGCATTCTGTTTGCATGTTAGCAGGGAGCCTGGAGAGTGATTTATTCTACTTGGCCATTATGTAGTCAAATTTGACCTTTTAAAAAATAAGTTTACATTGTGCTCAAACCTAGCTCCACTAAGTACACACTATTACCTTCATATATGACCTTTTTGGTCTCTCCAATGTGATATCAGACTATTTTAAAAAAGAGGGGTTTTTTTAAGCATAAAATGAGGGGCAGGGAGTAAGATGTTAATAAAGAGCACGGGATTTGGAAATAAAACAGCTGATTTCAAGTTCCACTTCTGTGACTTACTACCTATGGGGCTTTGACCAGCATAGAAAACTTTTTGAGTCATGAGTGCCTTATTTAAAAATGGGGATAATAATTACCCTGTGAGTTTCTTGAAGAAATTTTATAGGCCATAAACTGTAAGTCTTAAATTATGTTTAGCATAGCAGTTCTACATATCTGAAATAAACTCAACTGGAAAGAATTATAAATCTTCAGTGAAGACTATTGAAACATTATTAGTTACTTTGAGCAACACATTATTGGTGAATGGGATAATGAATAAGTGAAAGAAGGACAACATTGTCTATTTTAGCATGTAGTAAACATAATAAAGCTGTAATTACAGTTACAGGTAGTTAAGAAGGGTCACCTCCAAAAGCAAAGATAAGCTTCCCAAGCTGTATTAATGCCATTTTTACTCCATGCTAAATACAAAACTACCTGAAAACTACAAAAATTCTAAGACATCTCTTGCATTATTGGAATGAATTTTATTGTTGTTTCTTTTGTTTTTGTTTTGTGTGTTTGCGTGTGTAAAAGCTCTTACCAAAAGAGGTTTGTTTTATTTTTAATAAATGGAGGTTATTAGGCAGTGTTTAGAGGGGCATGCAAAAGAGGGTTAGGGATAAAAGCTTATGAACATGAAAAATATAGCTATTTTAAGTCAGTTTTATGAAGGATTTAAATGATGAATTGGCAATCAGTCTAACAGAAGACCTTTAAAAATATGTCAAGGATCCTTTTGTAAGCAACTGAATAATCATCAATAATTTATTATTCTATTAATACTATTTTAAGTTAAGCTGCACAGCAGTATTTTGGTTATGCAATTCAGTTCACAAACAAGCACAAAATATTTTGCATTGACCTGTAGAGTGTCATTCAATGATGGATACTTCAGAAGGATTCTCTTCTGAGGAATTTTTCTTTGGTAAAATAAAGACTTCTCAGTCTGGCTTTGTCTGATGCTTTAGCTTCTTTAACAAAGACTTAAATGTTCTTTTCCTCTCTTCTTTATGACCTATATCTAAAGTCACTTGGGCACATGCCTTTTTTTTCTGCTTTCTCCCAATATTCTATGAGCTCTACAAGGAAGGACCTGCAGATTATGTAATCTCTATAGCTGAAGTACAAAGTCCATTGCCTAGAATTTATTAGATGCTCAACTAATGTCCATTGTACAAGCTAACCCATTATGTTCATTGGCCCTAATGTAATGAACCATCTTTATTTAAATGGGATAATGAATAAGTGAAAGAAGGACAACACTGTCTATTTTAGCAAGTATTTTAACATTTTGGGATTCATAATTATCTTGATTTTATCATATTTTGTTTTATATAACTTTTGAGACAGCAGGAAAAGAAACTAAAAAGAATGTGAATGCATTGGTGTTAGCAAGTCTTATGACAGTAGCTCATTTTATCATTGCCTGTCAAATACTAAGAACATGGAAGAAGTAGAATCATATCAGGGTCCAGTTTTATAAGAGAAAACATCAGGTCTTAGGTTCCTGCAAACTCTACAAGCAGTTTTGTAACTTTGGTGAAGTCAGTTAAGTAAGTTCCTCATTTGGCAAATGGAAATAGCAAGACTTCTTAACCTACTCCACAGATTAAACATGGAAAGTAAAGAGTATTTCTGCAAAAGCATTTTGTCTCAAAAACTCATGGAAGTATAAGGATTCATCTTGAGGCACCTTGTAGCAGACAGATGTTGAGAATCTCATTACTAATTTACATGAAATACCTAATATGCTCCAGGAGAGGTGAAGTGTCAATTCTGATACCAAGGCCTTTTGAGCCGTATTCCAAGACATACTCAATTCAACACTGACTCTCAAACTTCAGTTTAATGATTATGGGAGACTCTCTTACAAAAGGAACATAGCTTCTTTCTTTTGGTTTGCCAGTGTCTAATAAATATTCAGATATAGTATCACTCTGTGAAGGTGGGCTAGTGACAAGATTTAATTAAAAAAAAAACATGACAATAGAATCAGCACATTATAATGGCTAAAGTGTGGGTTCTAAACTTTTACTTTCTTTTTTCAAAACCCACCCCAACTATTTAACTGTCTTGATCAGTTTACTTAATTTTTATAGTTTTAGATTTCTTCATTAGTAACATGGAAATGAAAATAATAGAGACTCTGCCACAGAGCTATTCATCAGATTAAATTTAAGTAAAGTTCTAGTACAGTGGCTGATACATGTATGCATAAATAAATTCTGATTTATTGATTGGTAGTCATCTTTTTTCAGATGCTAGGAACTGCATTCCTTTCACCATTGACTATTAGATGTGATGAATTCACTGATTAATATGCAATGCTAAAGGGTGGATTGCATATGGTTTAACCAAGAAGTAACAAAATCATCTCCAATGTTTTCCATCTCCCTTCATAGTAACGTAATAAAGACTTCAGTTCAGCCATTGCACTGAGAAGCAGGATTCCCTGTTTTGGCATGGGGTGCCCCTCTTTGTGGTCATGGCTCTTCCTCAGCCTAGTAGTTAAGCACAAAATCACGTCTTTCTGTTTGCTCCTGTCCTTGTTCATGCTCACCAGGTACAAAGACAGGAGACTGGCCCAGCACAAGTCGGAAATAGAGTGTTTCACCCCCAAAGGGAGTATGGGGAATGGTGGGAGAGCAACAATGAGCAGGTAAGCAAAATTGTGAGTGGCCTGAGGTGGTGTGAAATAAATGTATGCAAGCTAGAGGAACAAGTGGCTCCCTGGACTGTGTCTTGCTGAACATCCCATAATGTGTGTCCAAACTGGGCCGCCATTGGGTTTCTGTGTTGTTTGATTGGCAAAACCCAGGCCATCCTAATGTAAAGGAATGGGAGCCTCTTGTCCCAGGTGCTGCTGTTTCTCAGGGTTGTGCGCTTTGCATGTCTGAAGCCTTAGCTAACAGTCAGTTCTCTCTTGGGTTTTAACTTATTGGTCAAATGGTTCTGGAGTTTGCAAAGTGGAAGAAATTGGAGGAAATTTACATTCCAGGACTATACCACTTAAGAAAACAAATGAAAAAGTTTAGAACTGGTTGTGAAGGAAGGACTGCAATTAAAGGACCATGCCAGCCCCTGATCCTAAACAAGCCTGGAAATTAATCTATGTTGAATATACAAACATCTCAGAGCCAAGGGCAAATACCATGCCAAACCAGTGGACTGTAGGGGCAAGAGAGTTTTCTTGAAATGAAATCAGGAAAGCTAATCCTCCTCTAACTACTGTAGCTTTGCTGCTCCTTGACTTCCTTGTGTTGGTGGCAAACACTCCCTGTCGCTGTGCTGTGCATGTTCCTTCATACCAGGCACTTCCAACTGTGTTTTACCCAGTGAACTGGGGTATTTGGAACTGTAAGCATCAACTGAGCTGTGTTGCATGAAGTGAACGTGCTTTTTTTTTGCATGGGACTGGGTTTCAAGGAAAGGGCTCTCAAGACAAAGGCCATCAAGGTTGTCATTAAACAAACAGTTCCAGATTGCTAAAGGAGACTTAAATTGAGAAGTCACTCACCAGAAATCAAGCCTCCACTTCTAATTTGTTGTGGTATTTCCCAATCCAGCTGTGGTACAGAGGTATGGAGGGAAAATGTTGCAAATCAACCTGGATTAGAGAAAAGAAGAAGGCCAGGAGAGAGTGTGTACATGTGCTGTTTGCATGTGCTGAGAGCATCAAGCCGCATAACAAGAAAATATTTGAATCCTGTTCAAATTTTACCCCCAAACATGTGTTTGCTTCCTCAGTGGTGGGCTCCTTCCTTTTTTCAAAATAATGACTCATTTTTTCCAAGAAACTCTGCATTGCACAGCTGCTGTGGAACTATTCACAAGACAGTCTTGTGAAAATGGTTCTCAGAACAGTGCAACGTACGTAATTTGAATTCATCACAGCCCTGGCTAAATTTAGCCAACTTTGTTCATGGCTTCCAGAGACAAAGCACTGAGAGAGTGTGTACCCTTGCAAGCAAATATGTGTGCACATTGGGATACTATTGGCCTTCTGCAACAGTCCCTTTATACAGCTGTCTTAGGATGTCAAAATATCTGGAAGATGGGCCTCAATGGACCAGTTTGTGGGACTAACTTAGCAAGGACTCCTGTTAATTTAAGTATGAAAAACTGACAGAAAAATCAGGCAGACAGCATTGATGTAAGGTGGACAAAGTGAAAGAGATTGCATCAAGTGAGAGCTCCAGGGCTCTGTGCAGAGTAACTTCTGATTTGAAGATTAAAACTAGAGTTTCTGAACCTAGAACACCTGGCTGCCAATCAAACATACTAGGAAAAAATCATGAGTGATATAATCTAGGCATCTGTCCTCAACAAGTTTCCTAGATCATTTCAATTTAGTCAGAGCAATAAACTGATATTTCAAAACAATCCATTTATCTTGGAAACAACATGGGCTGTTTGTGGTAAGCATTAGGTCTTGATTATACCATGCAATGTTCTTAGGAGTGTTTAGTTAATGCTTAGAATGCTCACTTCTGAACTTTCAGAGATTGGATTTGCTCAAGGTTGTCTTAACTGAGAATGGGGGTAGGGGTACAGAGAGAGTGGTATACAAAGTGAAAAGAACCCCAGATCAAACAGACCAAGCTTCTTTGACTCAGGTTCAGATCTACAAAGGTAGCCAATTCAATATATCTACTCCAGAAATGGTCCAATTTCTTCTCTAATAGCAAGACATCATTTAACTTTTGTTTCCTCACATTTTGTAGTAAGGCAAGACTTACTACATTGATATATCCTGGTAGGAAAGAAGGGAATGGTGTGTGCTGTAATAAAAAACATTTTGTTGAAGTAATGACTTCAATCCCACGAATAAGCAAAGCTAATTGGGAACAAATGATCCTTTCTTTCTAATTTCTCATGTCCTTAGCAATCAATAAAACCACATACACATTACCCACACACACACACACACACACACACACACAGAGAGAGAGAGAGAGAGAGAGAGAGAGAGAAGAAGAGAAGTCCTTCAGTACTCTAAATCAACTTTCCCCTTAAAGAAGAGAGAAGGCCTGGAGACATACAAATAGACCAAAATTCACAAGGCCTTTGCATTTTTACTTTTTCTAGCTTCATATTTATTCATATAATACACATGCATTTGTTCACATATATACACACAATGCCATTTAAACAAGAGAAATAAGTTTAAATTAAAGATTAAAAGAATATATGTGAAGGAGACAACTTTTATGAAAAAAAAGTGTATTACAGAGTTGCAGAAGTTAATCCTAATTTACTTACTCTGGAATTGAAAAGATGGAACAAGGATAACTGTATGCATATGAGATGTTTATAGATGCTTTTAGTATTATGTGACAATTCTTTCTTTCTTATACATCCCCACACCTTTGCTAATTGCCTTTCCTGAACACCCAGTTCCAGGGAGGGACAAAGTGAACCTCAAGTAATCACAGAACACCTGGAGTGTTGCTCTGTATCTCATGGGCCTTAAATTTACTATGATGAAACTGTGGAACAAACAGGACTCTGTGACTTCAGGTGTGGTGTAACTGTCCCAGAGTCAAGTTGGCTAGTACTAGTAAAACCTTCCTAGAAGTCTTATACTGTATCTTATCTCTGTCCGGTTTCATAATTATGAAGTATTTTGTATTTTTGTCTCATACTGTATAGTTGCCTGTATCTTCTCACTAACCTTGAGATTTTTCAGGCAAAAAAAATTAATCTTGTTCACTTATGTTTTCTAAATTCAAAACTGCTCTGGGTCTATTCTTTCAGTCAATCAACCAGTCAATAAAAGAACAAGAACCTTTCTGTAGGTAGGCAGCAATGTTTTAAGGACCATGGTATATTCAGAGAAGGACACGATAATAATAATCTCCATCCTAAAGATACTTATTTTCTTAATAAAGAAAAAAAAGTCTAATAGAGACTGTAGGAGAAATGGTTACATTAAGATGTTCAATCTGTGATCTGGATAATATAGGCTAGATTTGGAGAGGAGAGAAAAGGAGAAGTAACATGACACACAGTTACAAGATCACATTTCAAGAATTCCAAGAAGAAAATTTCACAAACTATTCTAAGGAACACTAGACCAGGTGCAGGGTGGGTGGGAAGCAGGGAAGCCAGTAGGGATGACAATAGCAGAGCCCACACCACATGCTATCTGCCCTTAAGAGACTCTCAGTGAATGCTTACATAATAAGTCTTGAGAAATTAATTTTATTTTGTTTAACCTAATTGATCCTGTAGCCATTTATTCAAGTCATCTGTTGTCATTCTTTTATTTATATATATATATATATATATCTTATAATAAATCCTTGAAATATTAAAGCAATTTCCCAAAGAAATCTTTCACAAGATGGCAAAATCTCAGTCTAGCTGAAGTTAGAAATCATTGACTTTACCAAGTGTCACAAACATAAACCAAGTCCCTAATTCCCTTTGCTTATTTTTCTAAAAGAATCACTAATTACTGAGAGTATATTGCATTCATATGTTATTGAATTTGGCAATCATCTCTTCAGCCTATGAAAAGCAAATGACCCTCTGTCTCAATCTCTGTTCAAGCATCTTTTTGCCTAACACCCTTTAAATTGAGAAACAGAAGAGCTGATCAAAACCTTCTTGAGGCTGCTTCCCTCCACTGTCAAATATGTATTTGGCAAATATTTCACACACACAAACACATGTGCATACACACACAGTTTTTGTAAATAACTCAGTAGTCATATATATATATATATATATATATATATATATGTATGTATATATATGACTATTTGTATATTTGTATTTGCTTTATTTGAAACAACAGATTTATATCTTATGATTTCCTGTTTTAAAAAAGAGCAAATATACTTTATTTGACACAATAGATTATTGCTTCTGATTTCCTATGAAGAGGAAGAAGAAAATCAAAATAATTTCTTATATAACAAGTGCCAAGCCAAAAAGGGAGCAGCCTGCCAAATAATCAGCAAGTTCAAACTTGTCTGCATTAAGAGAAGAATATGTGAATTTTGAAGGATGCTTTCTACTTTTAGTCTCACCTCAAGATATAGATAGTATCTTGCAGTTGGGTCCACTTATTCTCATTGTTGTATTCATATTAGGTGGGTAATCTAAAATATAGGCAAAAGTGAATGAACAAAACGGAGTGCTCTAAAAATTTAAATTGATCATTTCATCTACTTCCATGTGTCATGAGTCATTTTGAACTGATTCAACTCAAGTTTATTTATTTTTAAAACATTTATTCATCACTTATGCCTAAGTCAGCGTGTCTCATACTGGAAATTCAAGGAGAGATGAAATAGGCTTTCTATACCTAACCTTTTTTTTACTGTTGTACTTCATATTCCTTGGATTCATTTTGGAGCACTGCTCTGTCATTTATTTTGACTTGGGTAACTTGGTTTAGTTCCATAACCTAAGTTTTCACATCTATAATGCAGGTTAGTTTTATAGGGCTGTGGCTTCCATGATACTGAGGTAGTAATGAACCCCGCCAACCTCTGATTCTTGCTATCACACTGGAAAGATTTCATACATGTTGTTCAGAATAACAGGCATGAGTTGATTAGAAGGGATAGGAAAGGGAGAAAGAGGACACGCTCAAGGAAGAGAGTAGGTTTTCTTAGAAAAGAGAGGAATAGTGTGGCTCTCCTGCCATGCAGTTTTATTGAGAGTCCCTGGGAAGTTTCCTGAGTTGCCCAGATCCATCTCTTGACTTTTGACCAACAACAGGATAACATCAGACTTTCAAATCCCCGCTGCCATCACAACTCTAGATCACTTTGACTCATGCTGACTGGTTCTAATTTGTACCTGTTCTTAGGGATTTTGTAGTTAGGGGCAATTATCCTTATTTTCCTGAGTTCTGGAATCTCTTATCTGTGTCACAAAAGTCCCCCCCTCCCCACTTCAGAGTAACTTTTGTTCTTATCAGCATTTCAGATCTTCAGTTCTCCTACAGATAATAGGTTGTTTGCAGAGCAATGTAACATATCCTGGGGACTTAAGCCAGGCAGTGCTGCAGGTAAATTACTTTTTAAAAGTGAAAATGTGAGGGTAAGTACAGTGGGCCTTTGCTGTAGAATTATTCCCTTAACTTCATGTTCCCACCACTCACATTTCTCTATGACCTATCAGTTAATCCCTGTCTATACCAAACATTCAAGATGATAGAATTAACTTCATTCACTGAAACTCCCTGCCCAACTGCTCTACACCTGGCCGCACACTGAGTACAGAAGATACTCAAAGCTGCCATCTTTAGGGTGCTCCAGATATGGTGCAGAGTTGATTTTTAAATACATAATTCAATTTGAAAAGTGCCATATCAGAAAGCTGGTGTGAATGTCAAATATGATAATATAGGTGAAAACACCTTGTGAGCAACAAAATGTTATTCAAATGGGAGCTATTATTCTTTTGGGACCCTTCTTTGCCACCAGTTCATTTCCATCTTTTATGCAAGGTTTAAATGGAGCTGAATTCCTCCACATGGTTTTCCTGGCTGCACAGGCCCACAGATATAAAACATCTGTATCTTGTTCTTTCTCACTAAATTGTAATCTGAGACTTTATAATGATGGCTGGGAAACGATCATTTCTGTTTTGGGAAAAACACAAATAAACTAAAACTCCTTCTAGTCTTAATTGGAACACTTATACTAAAGACTAGAACTCAAAATTTAGGATAAGGGGTAGCTTAGTTTTAAGCTTTGAGTTCAGATAACTGAATTATGAATTAAAGGAAAGAGCTTAATTTAGGAAAGAAAATGCTGCAATGACTCAACAAAAGGCTCAAGCTTAACACCTGCTCCTGTGTCACATTCTTCTTTGTTAAAATGAGTTCTCTTTATGAGCACTCTTGGAGGAGGTAGCCCAGTACTCGTGCCATTAGGCACTTTAATAACCCCCCAGGATGGACATGTAACATTTCCAAAAGGCTATTAAACCAAAAATGAGTTACCACAGGGGTGAGTGATCCTCCTTGCACAATCATTTAATTGGGGATTAAAGGTCTGGTAAGAGATATTTTCTGGGGCAATTTTTTAAAGTGTGCAGCCACTGCTACTAAGAGAAAGATGAAAATCCATCTTGTAGGGCTGAGGGAAGGGCTTCATGGGATTTGGCATACAGAATTAATGACTTTGTCATATTTTCAATGCATAATAAATTAAATGAATTTTGTTATTCTGTATTATTTTAACATCCCCAGTATATAGACCTCATTAAGCCCCACTTTATTTGGAAATCTTTCCTTGAAACTTCTTTCTCCAGTGGCAAGTTTCTCTGGATTCCTCTACTATCAACAATAAAAACCCAATGGTCAAAAACAAATGTCTTTTCTTTCACAGTAGTTTTCCTATTGGTTCATTCTTTCCATCCTCATTTTTGGCACACTCATTAGCATCTTAACATTGTATCCCTATATTATCAGAACAACCTCTTTAATCTTCCTTAGATTGCACTATTTTGCCTAAGACAATTTTCCCTATTCCTCAATCTCCAAAGAACTAATTAACTTAAAAAATATATAAATTTGGTCTTAACATTTTCCTGAAGGAGGATCAGGACTAGAGTTAGATGGAAAATAGCATCCATGGATGAAGCTGGTTGAATGTTTACAAAGATGATAGCATTGTGCCTGCACCCTAATTGTCTGCTGAGCTAATGATCAAAAATATAAACATTAAATAACAGAATTTCAATGGCTGAGGAATAACAAAAAGAAGACATGGTTATTTCTTCATTTATTTATCAAGAATGTAGGTTTTATTCATTTTTAATAATCAGCCTACTTTTGTGGTTTAATATATTCAACCATGTATGCATTCCAGACACTGAGGAGAAACACAGGGTTATTACTAAGGGATTATTCAAATAGAGAAAGAGAGATAGGGGAAGTAGATCTTTATAGATTGGGGGTAGTGTAATAGAAAGAATTTTTATAGAAGACAACATACTCTAACCTGTACCTTCCAATACTTTAGCATCTACTATATCCCCATAGTCAAACTGGGCCCATGGTTATCTTCTTGAACCTAGTTGATTTTCTCTCTTGAACATTTCTTGTGGATTTTTGTCACTGTCACTGCTATCCTTCATGGAGGGCAATGTCTATCACTCTCTTTGTACATCACCATCATCTATCAATTATTCAAAGCCTGGATGCATGCTGTCCCCTGTTGGAAGGTACCTTTCTCTGACCACTCCTGCTAGAAATGGTTTTCCCCTCTTATGAAATTTTGACTCCCTCCTGATCTGTCCCCTGTTAGAGCCCAATGAACTGATTCCTTGTTTGCATGCTTCACTGCCATCTTTCAATTTCCCTGTTTTTAGCATTCTTCCACCTGTCCATCTGCTTCCTCCTTTCAATGTCATAAGGAAAGGAGAAACAACCTCTGTGTCAAAATACTGTGAACACCTAATAATGTTAGACTTCCGCACCTGTCTTCTCTCTTTAACTCCATCTTACCCTCCTTGAGAGCTGTCTCATACATCAGTAATTTTCATTCACAGTATTAAAAAGCATTGATGAATAAAAGTCGTTTGCAAAGTTATCACATATTATTTGTTGTTAACATTAGTTTAAATGACAAAATTTTCAAAATAGTACAGATATAAAATTATCCAAAAAACATATTATTGGAATTCTAAAATGAGTCAGAGACAAAATGAGAGAATTAGAACCATCCAGGGGAAAAGTGTTTTTTATTGCATTACAGCATGAAAGAGAAAAAAAGGCTGAGAACTGTCAAATAATATTAATTTATATGGTTGTAGGCTTCAAGTGCCTCCATCATTGAGACATCCAATCATTATCTCTGACAAACACTGTTACCTAATGAACTTGTGCTATTTGATTTAATGGCCACAAAAAGATGTAGAGTGCTTTCTTAAGCATATGAGTAAGGGTATGATTAAGAAGTCCAGAAACATCGGGCAAGAGAGACTATAAATAAAATGACTGGCTTACCTAGTTTAAACACATATCATCTCCAGATATCATCTGAGGTTTTTCTTCTGTGGATTAAGGAGGTCTAACTTCAAAAAGAAAGTATGGACAGTGTAAATTGTAATTATAAATCAGGAGATGACATTAGTCTCACTTTGCCATTTGTTAAGTGTGTAACTGTTTCGGGCAAATCACCCACTCTCACTGAGCTTTGGTTTTCTCATCCTTGAAAAGGTTGATAAAGATGTTGTTCCTACCTATCTTTTACAATCAGAGCATTCCCAAACATAACTTTATAAAGCACTGTGTAAACACAAGGTGGATTGCTTGGATTCTTCTATCTGTATTAGGTAATTAGTCCTTGGTTTCATTTCCTTTCACCTAAGTGTTTTTCTCTATGCAAACATTTCTAATGCATACATCGCCATGGCCATTTAACTTGTTTCTGTCAACAGATAGCTCTTTATATAGTGTAACTGAGGAAATTTATATAGATGATTCTGCTACTTTCTTACATGTTATAGTGTGTTTCTCAGTGTAATTTTCAAAATCAAGATGTCAGGTTTTGTTTTATTTATTTTTATGTGGTGCTGAAGTTCAAACCCATTGCCTCACCCGTGCTAGGCAAGCGCTCTACCATTGCACCACACAACCCCAGCCCCTAGATGTCAGGTTTTGGACAAAGGTTAGAAAGAAATTTGTTCACCTACTTTAAAATGTCTGAAAATAAACGCTATCAAATTCTTTATTGTTCTTTAAAAATTGTATCACCATACTTTGTAATTCAAGTCAAATTATAAAGTAAAATATATGGATACAAAACTCTAAGAAAACTAACCCAAAAAATGGAATCATCACTGAAAAATTTCAGTTTATAATATTCTTAAATTATGAAGTTCTTTCATTCACTTAATATTTTTTGATGTCATTCTGCAGGCAGAAGTTGCTATGTTCTAACAACATTTCAAGTTATTTTTCAAATATTTTAATCTTAGAAAGCTCATAATCATACATCTCCCTCCTGGCTACCCTTCAAATCAAAATACCCAAACAAGAGAGGCTCAGTAATGAAGACCATTTTTAATAAAAAATACTTGTTAACTTTTGGAGGGCATGTTTGATTACTCAGAGTTTTTCTGATGCCCTGCAACTACTTAAGTTATGAAGGAACTTCATAACTTAGACCATGCAACAAAAAATTAAAGTGTTGTTTAGCTTTATCTTTTTTATAAAATTCAGTAACATACAAGAATTTTAATTGCTTATATACTGTTCATACAACCCTAAACATGTTCTGAGGAATAAACACTACACAGTTTATTCAATAATCATTTGAATAAAAAAGTTATAAATTCCACAAAGTTTTTGACAGTCAACTTCTCTCTCTATTAATGTTTGCCTCTAATGATGTCATGTTATGGCAAAATGCTCTAATTTCTTCATATTTGGGTGATAAGTAGAGAAACCATTAAGCTGACATTTAGAGCCTGCTGGAAATTAATAAATTATTTAAGTGCCTATACTGAAGGAAAGAAGAAGTAGAAACTTCTCAAGGTAGAAGTTGTCATTTTTGCACACCTGAAATGTAAAAAAAAAAAAAAAAAAACCAAGAAAACAAAAAAGTTGATAAACACTCAACATTTTTGATACACTGCTTATTTTTATTCAAAAGTAAGAAATTATCACAAAAGAGAACACATCACATTGCACAGTATTATTATGTCTGAGAAAGGGTTAATGGTACCTGGAAAATAGTGGAAGCATTTTGGGGTTTCTTCCTATATGTAGCAAACCATTTTGTCTTGTCCTTCTCTTTTCCACTCCTCTTTCCTCCACTGATTTTCTAACAACCAATATATGCAGTGGAGAAAGGTAAAATCTATGGAGAGGTAAAGAAAAGTTTCCTTTCTTTTGTTTTCCTGAAGCCACTAGAATAAACATGTAATCCTGCTGCTGAAAAAAAAAAATCCTCAGCCTAAATAATAAACTCAATATCTCATCTCCACTGAGTGGAAGATTTCACAATAATGAATAATTTCTTGAGCTTGCAGAACTGCTATACTTTATTGAGAACCCTTTTATGTATGTATCTATTAGAGCCTCCAAAAAATCATGTGAGTTGGGCAATGGATAGTCATTTCTTCCATTTTTAGCCATAAGGAATCTCAAAAGTGCTAAATGATTTGCCCAGCATTAATCAGGGTCAGCTCTTAGACCCACCATTTAGGTTGTATTTCCCTTCTACTATCCATATTGCTTCATTGAGCTTCATCACTGAGAAATTTCACTCGCGTGCGCACGCGCGCACATACACATACACACACACACACACACACACACACGTAGCGATGAATGAAAAAAGTATTCATGATTTTCATTGTAGATATCAAGACTATATTTAATTGATGAAATATCTTTTATCTGGATACACTGAGTACTACTGCTTTAAAGAAAGTGATATACAAAGTAAATAAATCCATAAAACAAAATTAATATTAAATCATCTTTGAAACTTCATTTCTAACAGAAAAAATATGAAATTTTAAAAATGAAATGCATTGATCCATTCAATTATTGGCCCCAATATAGTTTTGAGTGTGTGCAGTGTTCTAGGCAACACACACATTGGGTTTTATGGACATAACAAACCTGTGCCTTTGTGATGCCCATCTGGCAGATGCAACACACATATGACCCAGAGTTATCAAATGCCTAAACGGCTATAGAAATGGAAGTCAGCCTAATCAGGGTCTCAGTTAAGGAGAGCTTTCTTCAAGAAAATTCAAGTGAAATGTGAAAGTAAATAAATATTCTGTGTCTAAGCAAAAAAGAAAGTAGAAGAGAAAAGGGAGCACAATGAAAAAGCATTTCAAGAAGAGAATAACATGGAATTTAGTGGGAACAGATGGGACCAATCAGAAACGTAAGAAAAAGAGGATGAAAGACCAGGGATTCAAATATTTGTTAAAATTGGTTAAGTAACGAGAAACAACTGGAAAGATTTTATAGCTTTGCCATGTATTTTATTTTTCCCTTAATTCTTTCTCTTTTACTGGGGCTCAAAATGGCATTGAGTATATTGCTTTTATTTACTGACATGTTGTATTCACATTGAACACAAAAACTGAACATTCTTAGACACATTCTCCTTACTATATACCTGAGTTGTTTCACTGAATCCTTAAAATAACTTTTGCCAATTGAATCATTGTCTGCTTCTTGCTGAAGCTTAGAGATTATTCTTTTCAAACACCCAGGATGGCAGATCCAGAATTAAAATCCAGTATCTCTTGTCCATTACACTTTCCACAGCACCACACATGGCCCTGTTAGCTGAAAAATCCTATTCATCTATAAAAGTCTTAGTAAGAGTTTGTTGTCATTGAATAAGATAAGAACTGACTTCATAAAACCTACATTTCACTAATAAAGAGCTAACTAACATCATGAGTAGGTTTTTCTTTTTCTTATCAATTCTTGTTTGCTTTGGGGAAAAAATCTATAATGTTCTACAGAATGAAATGAAGTGCTCTGATTTGGACTCCATTTCTCTGATGTCTTCTATGTCTATTCAGATGCTCTTGTGCTCTTTCTCCCTCAAGGCCATGGGCACTGTGTGCAGAGGCAAAACCAGAAAATTAGATGTAACTATTTTGTTCAAAACTTGTGAGGATGGTTCTCTTTTCACTTATTCACCAAAAAGTTTTTCTGTATACTGTTATAGTTTGAGGCATGACTATGTGTGAGTCCAAAGACTGTCACTGTTAACATCCAAAGTTATGTTCCATCATAGTAATCTAAAAGCATTCAAGAGAGAATGAAAGAGAAAGACTTTTAAAAGTAAATGTTACAAAACTGCTCTGCTGAAAGCAAAAGCATCTCTAGGGTAAAGCTTGCTTGAATAAATCCAGTTATGCTTCTGGTTTCTAGCCTATGCTTTGTATTAAAAGAGGCCTCAGTGACCTGAAAGACTAATTGCTCTTCCCAAAATGGCTGTTTCTTACCTGCAGGTAGCAGAGAAAGGGAGTAGTTGGCAACCATCCTCTCAATCAAATCCCATGAATAATTTGGCCCATTTCTTCTGTGCCATGATGCAGAAGTCAGTGGTCACCTGGGAAAAAGAAAAGTAATGCACTGAAAACTTAAAAGGTAGCAGGTCAGATTAATACAAAATGGAAAAAACAAATCCTGAGACAGTGTTAGAAAGGAAAGTCAAGCATTTGGCAGTACCCTTTTGGCTACTATAGATGCATAGCAACCTTCAAACCTGGAAATGATTTCATTCATCCTTTCCAGAAAAGTGGGTGGGGGTGGTGAGAAACATCTCACATTCCAGAATTCTGAAGGCCATTAGGTTGTAATATATAGAGCAGATTAAATGAAATGAGATTTCACAGGAAGTAGTAGAAAAAGGAATACCACAAAGTAAAAAGGGACAGATGAAGAAGCAAGCAGTATAGGAAAGTCAAGAAGAATGTTGTTAAAAGGGCTATAGAGACAGTGATCTGTATCAAAAGGAGCAAGTGTCTCAGGCAGAGTGGATCTGGCAGGTGCAATCAGGCAACCTCAAAGCAAGTGGGCTCCAAACAGGGTTTAGACCCCTGCTTGGCAATGGAGAGATGAGAGCCTAGAACAAAGGATAGCTTTCTGTCAGAGTTCCTCAGGGAAACACCAGCATCAGTCACCTTGGGAAAGGGGTCACAGAACAAGAGTTCTGATCAAAAGCATAGATGCTTAAAACCCAATTCAGACAATCAGAATGTCTTGGTGGGGGCATGGCTGATCTGGCAATTTTGAAAAACACCCTAGGTGAGTCTTATGTATAATTAATACAATAAAACTACATTTTTCACCATTCTTCTCAAACTGCCCCAGGCTATCTCTTGGTCACAACTCCTAAAATATAGATGTCTGCATTAAAGGTAACAGATCTCCTAGTCACAGAAATCTTGCATGTAATTCATGACATGGATTCACATCAAGCTTTTTCCATGTGATGTCCCTGCAGGTCAGGGACATGATATTCCTGATGTAGAACAGTTTTTGAGATGGTTGTGTCAGGTTGGGGTGGTAAGGGTACAGACTTTGAGAATGGGAACCAACTACACCTTCATCAGAGTAACTTTCAGAGCCAAAGTTGGAGAACAAAAAGGACTATTTGGGAAAGAATAGAGGGAGAACGGCCTTGTCAGATGACACTCATCAAGGTCAAAACTGGAAATCTCTATCACAGGTGCCATAGCGATGCATTTCACTCTTCCACGTGGAATTCAAGTTTTAAGCTTAAAAAGAATGTGAGAATTTATGTGAAATAGAGAATTTCTAATTAATTATTTTCCAGCAAATAAGCCAACCTAAATAAAACCAAGTTCAAAATCTGAAGTTCAGATAGAAATACCTTGTTATAAATATAAAACTGCACTATAAAATTTGAATTTGAACCATACTACTTCCTGGTAAACCCTGATTCTCACACTACCCTTCTCCCCTCTTGAGACTGTGAGTTTAGATTGTAGTTATAATGTCCCCTCCATCTAACTCTAGGAAAACCTTACCCTGTAACAGGCACTCCTGCACACAACTACAATACTACAAACCCTGGTTTCTGGATTTGCAGCATAAACAACTGTTGTACTCAAGGGTGGGCAGAGAATCCTGAAAAATGCTCCTGTAGCTTTCTATCCCATCTGACACATGTTCATGATAGTGATACAGCTAAAGGCCAGATAAAATAAAGCAGCCTTTAACCCAGAAGAAAACCAAGGACACTTCCAAAGGCCTCTTTCCATGATGTCCTTTTGATGTGTCATTTCTTGAAAGAATATGAAAAGCCCTTCCTTCTCAGTCCCCACAATCACCCACCATTGGGGAAGCCACCTGGAAGACCCCTTCAGACCTCGCTGAGTCATCTCTCTTCTCTTTCTCTCAACAGCTCTAATGGAAAATCTGTCACGTGGGCCCAGAACGAGAAGAGTAGGGGACAGCATCTATGGCAGCGGCTGTCGGTCCACATCAACAAGAAAGAGAACCCCAACCAAACGGCCGTCATCAAGCCCTTCCCCAAGAGCACGGAGAGCCGCGGGCTGGGCACCGGCGCGGGCAGCGCGGGCCCAGGGGCGTCTGGGGGCGTGGGTGGCGCGAGCTGTGCTAGCGCTAGCCCTGCAGGGGCTGAGCCCCCAGACGCGGGTGCCAAGGCGCTGTACGACGTGGCGGAGGCGGAGGAGCAGTTCCCTGCGCCCGCGCGGCCGCGCTCGCCGTCGCCCATCAGCACGCTGAGCCACCGCGCGGGCTCGGCCAGCCGCACGGAAGACGACGTGCCCTCGCTGCATTCGGAGCCCGCAGCACGCAGCAGCTCCTCGCAGGGCTCGCTCATGGAGCAGATCAGCAGCGTGGTGACTCGCTTCACCGCCAATATCAGTGAGCTCAATTCCATGATGCTGTCCACCGCTGCTCCTGGCCCCGGAGTGGGCGCTCCTCTCTGCTCGTCCTACCTGATCCCCAAAGAGATCCAACTACCCACGACCATGACCACGTTCGCCGAAATCCAGCCTCTGCCAGCTATAGAGGTCACTGGTGGCACACAGCCCGCAGCCGGAGCCTCACCGGCAGGGGGCGCTACTCCGGAGACCCCGGCGGCAGGTCCCGAGGCGGCGGCGGGCAAGCCAGACCTGGAGGAGCTGGTGGCTCTCACCCCGCCGTCCCCTTTCAGAGACTCAGTGGACTCGGGGAGTACGACCCCCAACTCGCCAGTGTCTGAATCGGCCCTCTGTATACCATCGTCTCCCAAATATGACACTCTTATCATAAGAGATTACACTCAGAGTTCCTCGTCGTTGTGAACGTCACTGGAAACCATGCTGGGATCCGCATGCAGAGCAGAGATCTCCGTGTTCACACGGAGGGACGCAGTGACACGCGTTCTCATCCGGTTAGGACCTGAGGTAGAAGATGCCAATTTCAGCCTTGATGGAAACACGAGATTATAGTGCTATTTCACAACAACCACCGACGAAGACACCAACTACAAATTTTTTGGCAGATTTTCTTCTAGTGGCCTTAGAAAACATGGGCTTTTAAGAAACATTGCTTATATTTTTGAGGGCTGACAAGGAGTCTGTTAAAACAGTTACATAGCAAGTGCTTTGCTCTAGGGAAAGCAGAGAGAGTGAAAAAGCATAATGGAAGGTGAAAGAGTAGTTAATAAGCAACTGTAAAAAGTTTTATTTGTTTACTTTAATTCTTTTCCCAGAAGAGTCTTTGATTCACCAAACATGAATGTACATTTTCTAACAAACTCTTACATCTGGGACCAAAACGTCAACCTTTCTGGTTACTTTTTTATTTACTTTTTTTTTCCTTCCTTTAAAGACCTTGGAAAGCAGTACCTTGGGCCCAGTACTTAGAGGTGGGAGTTGTTGTGAGTATGTCCCATGCATAACACACAACTGGATAGTGAGTGCTGCGCTAATGCACCTAGAGCTTCTACCTGAGACTTTCCTCTCCAATTTGGTTGTGAAATACTCTTCCAAAAGCCTGCATCTGGAATTCCACCTAGTTATTTCAGATTCACCTCCATTAACCAAGAAAAACCAGTGGAAGATTTCTTGACTATTTCACCATGTTGCCAATCAATACTGGAGTAGCAAAAAAAATAATAATAATATTTTCTGGAATACCATTTTGTAATTCCCTCATTGGGGTGCATTGTGTAGCTGGAATTTCTCTTTATAATAATAATTCTTGAGCTCCAGCCTGGCGATCTGTTTCATGATACACAGCCACTCCTTATGAATGCTGTTCCGTTAGTGTTGCCAGCTAAAATATTAAAATATGCATTTGGGCTTCTTCATTCCTTTCTTTTGAGAACCTGATGCACAAGAGCTCCTCTGTTCTTTTTGAGTCCCACCACTGGAAGAGTGGTCCGTAGACCTAACGAAGACATTGTCACTATTGGAGGGACTATTGTTGAAAAAATTAATACAATATTAATACACTGAAAATTTTAAACTGTGTCAAGTAGGCTTAGCAAAGATTTTGCTGTGCCCATGAGCAGTGATTTTATCTTTTCCTGGCTGCTTTCACAGGGCAGCTATGAACTATGACAAGCGTAGATTTTTCAAAGCAATACAGAATACTGAAACAGAGGAACCTTAATGAATATTAACAAGTCTTTCTTAGCCATTCCAAAAAGAAAAAGAAAAAAAGGCAAAGCAACTATTAATATTTTCGTTTTAAAAATAAGTATTAATATGATTTTGTGCACTTCATACTGTCACTTTTTAAATACTGCAGAAAAGAGATTTAGAGTTATAATAAAAATATGTGCTTTGATAGGATCATATAAGGTAAAAATCATAGCTCAAGACCTGAATTCACTGTCATCTCTTTATTCATCCCATTGCAGCTATCCTCAGGTACCAAATGTTTTTGATTTCTAAATAAAGATAGTAATAAAAGGAGGAGGTGTCCTATAAATTTAAAGTTCAGTTGACCCAGCCTTATACTAAAGATAGCCTTATGAAAAAGATTTGCTATGAGGCAGAAGTCTATTTTTGGCAGAGAGAAAAATAAATAGAATTTTTCCTTTTAGCTAAATATCCTTATTTTAAATCTCTCATCTACTTAAAAAAATGAGAAATTAAAGACTATTCATTGGCATAACTTACCATCTCCTCTTTAAAAAGTTACAATGAATATACTGCTTGTGGATTTTCCTTTTCTGATATGTTCTTACTTGAAATTTGAAGTCAGTTCTCCCAATATAAAACATTTAAAGCTAATGTTAATTTTCTAAAATATTCTTAACATTAATCAAACCTCCTATGCCAGATTTGAAAATAACATCATCAGAGCACCCTGATCCCAAATATGAGTGAGACTCTTGAAACAGAAATGAAATCCTATTTCATTCATGAAGCTAATTCTCCTAATTTCATTGAAAGAAAATGTCTGCCTCCACCTGAAAAACTAATGTAAATATTTGGAAATATTAACACTCCTGGATCCCCATCAGAAAGGTGACACTCATCTGGGGATTACTGTCTTGATTTCCTAGGTATATTTCTAAATATGCTCTATTCTCTAAGCTTTACAATTTGTGTCATTAAATCCTTACATTGATTTCTATTTTATTCTCAAGTACAATAAGTTTCACTCTACTGACCAAAAAAAAAAAAAAACATTTAAAAAACTTTCTCCATGACTAAATTCTTTGTTTTTATTTGTCAGTAACATTTCCTTAAAAAGTACATCACCTTGGAAAACTTCATTAGAAATTAAAATTTAATGCAAATAAATTTTCACCTGATTATTTCACATGTCATTATCAACTATAATAATAAAAAATAGAGAACAAGATGTATTTTTCTCTATATTTCTATGACCTTTGACACATCATTAAATACACTGTATATTGGACATAAAATTATTAGTGATACATTCTTCAGATGTTTTATTTTGGAATGATGCTAATTGTCTCTTTGCCAATTCTAATACCAGGTTCCAAGTAATAACTCTACAATACAGAGAGAACTGACATGTACTCCAGGGCTAGATACGGGGTACCTATTTTTATTTCCTTGGAAACAATCTGTTACTGGTGCCCAATGATAATTCAGTAGGGATCTGTATGTCTAAAAGGAAAGGGAAAGTACAGGAAAATACTAAGGATCAGCAAAGTGACACTACAGGAGAGTCTGGTCCTGGAAAGAAAAAGAGAAGACCTGGGTTGATCAAGTTGTACTGATTAAGCAATCCCCTTGTCTTCTGTGGGAGAAGAGTGGGGGCAGCCTGAGAAGACCATATCTGGATTGGGGGGAAAAGTTATTTTTAGGCTAGGAGTAGAAAACAGAAAGGGAGTATGGAAAGGAAAATCATCAGAAATTTGAAGCAAGAGAAAAAAGCAAATCCCCAAATGTGCTAATCCTTGAAAGTAATAGTCTTTTCCAAACTATTGATATTACCAGCAAGTGATCAGGAAGACTAGGAGTTATTTCTGACTGTAACTGAATTGTATAATGGCTTTTTTGCAGTTCTGTGACTTCCAAACCAGGAATTAAACATTTTTTTTAATAAAAACAAACAAACAAAAAAAAAAAGAAGAAAAAAGAAAAGAAGAAAAAAAAAACTTTTCCTATACTAGTCTCCCAGCAAAATGTACATGTTTTGGAGACTTCAAAGGTATTATATGAGTTCACATTTAGCAACAGCTTATTAATAACCCTCAAGCTGTCAGAATCTCTATAGTTACCATTTACAATTTTATACTGTGAAAAAATATACAGATCAGTGAATGTGTAAAGATAAATTAGAATTTGCTTTGAAAAAGTTTGAGGCCTGGAAGATTCTCTATTGTCTATTGAAAAATGAGGCATGTATAAAATAGTTGGTTGAATTTCACTGATCTTCCCAATGTGAACAAATATACTATGTATATTGTGTGTATTTCTAGAATTCAATGGCAGCTGCTGGTGGTGTTGTAATTAGAAATCTATATAGAATATAGATGTTTTAGAGAGATGGTGCCAATCCTAAAAGATTTGTGTGGGCTACAAGTGCTTGTACCTACTTTTTCTGCACTTATAACTGATTTGGTTTTAAAATTGTGTGCGCGTATCTGTTTTTTCTGTTGTTGCAGCTTATACTATTAAAATGATAGAGAATGTTAAATTATTTTGATGTGAATTGCAAATGATTTTTTTCATAAAGTTTAACATTTTTATCAGCAGTTTTGCTTTGTACTTGTATAAATGTGTTTTATTTTAGCATTTTAAAATACACTTGCCTGTTTCTCAGTTGTCTAAATCATGTTATAGTTGGTGTTTGTGAAGTCAGTTATGTTTTGAAAAATATTAAAAAAGAAACTATGGTATGACTTAAGATTATTCCCCTCAAATGTTTAGAATATTAACCTAATAGTGTTTTCTAAGATGAAAAGAGCCACACTATTAATTTAAAATTTTGATTGATATACACATTTTGAATTAGAGGGTTTTTGAAGTAAGCAGTGGACAATATATTAAAATTAAAATACAAATCAACCAGATATGCTGTCCCCAAAGACATCTACAAACACCTTTTAAGATGTGAATTTAAAAATACATTTTTTAAAGAAATATGGGGCAAATAATTTTTTTGTCTAGGTATACAAGTTATAGAAATAGTTCCATAATTTTCCAAGTGGATAGAGGTAACATCACAAGGATAAAATAGATTATTTTGTGTATGTCTATGTGTCTATGTATATTATAAACAATCATATATATATATTATTATATATACATATATATATACATATATATATTTATATACACACATATATGAAAAGAGAGATTTTAATTTTGGGTTCATCTACATATGTGCTTGTGTGTAAATGTATGTTTGTGTGTATGTGCATATCTATATAATTTACCCAGAAAAAATTAGTGTTAAATTACGTAGTACTTTGATTCTAACATAAATTTACATATCTGAACACAAATCAGAAGACCTAAATGCAGAATATAGAGTAGATAATTTATGTATAAAAAAGAAATACAATATGGATTTTAAAATAAATCATCTCTATGCTTCCAAACATTGTATTATTTATACTCACACATGATGTATACACACATATCTACATATATTATTGAACAAATTATGCTCAGTCTTTAAAAACAAAACCATTTTCTCTGCTTCTTGACACTCTGCCTTTCAGAGTAATCTATTCTGAGATAATTTCAATGAGCAGATGTTCATATAAAATTGAGCTAAAGGAGAGAGATCTATAAAAAACCATATAGAAAATTTTCTTCTAAATATCAACAGTCTTGTAAGAATAGAAAAATGAAAGGTCATTCAAATCCAGCTGAACCAATAAAAATAACATTAAATTAAAAGCAAGGATCTAATACTAACCATCTAACCTCAGGTAAATTACCTTGATATCTCCACAGCTCAATTCCTCTTTCTTTAAATGCAGAGGTGAGGAAAAAAACCTCTGGTCTCTTTCATTTCCAACATTTCTGATACATTATAAGTGTTTAATACAAAGAATGCAACATTAATGGCACTATAGCATGTAGTATATACAGTTGATATTCAGCAGGTACATAAAATATATCATGTTCAATAATACTTGTGGAGATAGAACAAAGTTTGTCCAAACCTAAGCATATTTCAAGAGGAAAGCTATTGAGATTTGAACTCATATGCAACCTTGGAAGTGTCTATTTAGGACATCTTAGTAAATTGATATTGAATACCACTGAAAGAATATTTTTCTTATGTTAAAATCTCTGCTGAATGCTGTGGCCAGTGTTTTAATTATGCTGCCCATGGATGAAAAATACTAGAAAATGAACAGTTCTCATTAACTTTTTATGGTAGCTAACTGGGTAGTTAAGTGGGAATATAGAAAGAATTATATTTATGAATCTATATTTTGTTTATCACAAGATCCTTTGAAATTCAGGACCAATTACTACATTTTACACTGGTTATTATTTTTTAGTTGTTAATATATTGAATAAACTCTACAAAGAAAATGTTTAAACTTAGCTTCAAAAGCCATTCTTAGTATTCTAGTCCAAAAGTATTACAGGAAAACTTAACTTTCACAAGAATATTTTAAAATAGCTTTTATTTCAGGGCAAGGGCATTTATTTTTGCCAGGACAGATGTCTTTTTCAGTTATATATAACCTATAGACAGTCTAGTTATGTGATATACATTTCAAACACACTTGGCTTATTTATAAGTATCTTACATTCCTACTCACTCACTGTAAAAAATAAACTTTACATTCTATCATATTCCAATAATTGAATAAGTATTACAAATTAAATGAATCACATATCCATGAAAATTTAAATAACATATTAAATTTGCTTTTCTGATCTGTTAAAGAGCAATTGACAATGCAGAAAAAAATATTATTTATTATTGGTACTGGGTGTTGAACAAAGGGCCACTTTACCCCTGAGATACATCCCCAGCTCTTTTTATTTATTTATTTTTTTATTTTGAGACAGGATATCGCTAAATTGACTAGTCTGGCCTTGAACTTGTGATCCTGCTGCCTCGATTTCCACAGTCACTGGAATTATAGGCATGTGCCATCACAACTAGCAAAAGTTGTAGAGTTTTAAAAATTTGAAAAGCATAATAATTTCAAATAAATTACTTTCTTCCCCTTAGAACTTATTTCTTCAATATTTCAATATGCTAATATTTTCTTCCTTGCTCTTTTTTTTCCCATAAAGCTGTATCTTCTGAGGATTTCATGGAACACATTTTGGAAATGCTATCATATAAAATTTATAATGTGTAGACATTTTTATTCAGACTTCAAAATATATTGTCATTTCCATGAGGTTCCCATAAGACTTTTCAAGCAGAAAATGTGGATTCAAACAGGTTAGCATCATCTTCAGGAGCTGCTTTACTGAACTATGGGAAATCTTACTCATTTTTATTATTCATTTTCCTCTCATTTTATGATTTCTCAGACTTGTACTAGTACTTTTTAATTTTCTTGGTTCAAGCTGAGAGTTTTCTTTTACTTTTTATTTTATGTAATCATTTTTTATTAGAAGTATTAAATGGGGGCTGGGGATGTGGCTCAAGCGGTAGCGCGCTCGCCTGGCATGCGTGCGGCCTGGGTTCGATCCTCAGCACCACATACAAACAAAGATGTTGTGTCCGCCGAGAACTAAAAAATAAATATTAAAAAATTCTCTCTCTCTCTCTCTCTCTCTCTCTCTCTCTCTCCCCCTCTCTCTCTCTTAAAAAAAAAAAAAAAAAAAAAAAAAAAAAAAGAAGTATTAAATGGTTCCCTTAACTGTCATAGTCTCAGAGGAAGGAACATATGAGAGACAGCATTAGTAGATGTTGACTAGCAAGGGAGTGTCTTCCAAGGGCAGCAGCAGGCTATTAGTAGCTGTTTTCAGATTTTTACTAATGTCCTTAGATGAGCAAAATTACATACACACATGGATAGCGTATTCCATATCAATGCATTTCTATTCCTGCATATTCAAGATGTGTTTCAGCCCTGCCATTTACTTGCATACGTGTTGTGGCACTTAGTCACATACTTAATCTCTCTGAAGAGCTTAAATCACATAACTAGCTCAGGTGCCTTTACCCTGGTCTCCAATGAGGCATAAAAAAAAATCTAAATGTATACAGAGAGAAAAAGTTCTTACTCTGAGAAGACAACTACTCACTTGAATAAAACAGGAAAAAATCAACAACAGCATTATGGGAATATATTGACTAGTTCTATCTAGGCAAAATCAAAGAAGAGAGTGGGAATACTTTGTTGTGTGGAAATTGAAGAGCACCAAATTGAATTTGTAAGAAATATGAGGGGGCTGAGATAAAACCCTATTCCTCATTGACAAAGCAGGGATCAGGAGTCCAAGAAAAATGTGACTGATGATAACAAGACCAACAAACAGGAAGCACAAAAGAAAGAGTGATGAATTGTCTCATCAAGTGGTGTTATTCACTATACCCGCATGACTGTCAACCCAGGCTTGATCATGCAAAGCCCCAAGGGAAGGGCAAATGATAAATATACAAAGGCAAGTACAGGAAAGTGAACATCTGGCAAGAAATCATTAAAAATGAAACTCATTGAAAGGCTCAAAAGAGATAGCTTAAAGTGATAAAATACTTAGAAGTTAAAACAGCAATAAACTGATATGTGCTTCAATATTTATAAAAAATATGGCTTCAAAGTTTTATAAAACAAAAACAGAATTAAAAATTCTACAATTATAATCTTTATTATATTTTACTAACACAAAGAGAAAGAAGCCAAAAAAATAAAATGAAATAAAATTTACAAAAATCAAGTAACATAAGTGGCAAGAAGAGTCAAGCAAATCTACTTAGAATTAACACAAAACAAACATTCTTTTCATCAACCTTTTAACATTTGTAAATATACAACCTAGATCAGGACACTGAGAGAATGTTAACAAATTCCATAAAGCAAAAAATCATACAGTCTACATTCATTAACAAAAATATGTGAAATCTTAAAAGAAAAAAAAAATCCAAACGAAATATATTCACTTGGGATTTATCTTCTAAGATAGCTTCTGTAACTATAAGAGAATCTTAACTAAGTCACAATCTACTAAAAAATGAATGTTATAGAGAACTATGTGTATTAAAATTTGTAGAAGAGCCAATGAGTACTCAAAAATGTTTTATCCGAAATGTTTTAATTTATCAAAAATAAAATTAAGCATTCAATTGAAGATGTTGAAAAATAATCCATAAAAACAATACAATTAATGTTGATTAACTCAAAATTAATTTAGAAAAACAAAAATGTAAAAAAAAATAAGAGCCAAAAAACTAAAAAAAAAAAAAAAAGTAATTATTCAATGATTAAAAAAATTCACTGGAGGCTTTTCATTTGAGGAGAACAATATATAGACAAACATCCATCAAATCTAATCAAGGAAAAGGGAATAAACAGCAATTAGTAATGAGAAAGGAGGTACACAGATAAAGCTATATAAAACTACAAGATAAATTTTACATCAATAAATTTGAAAATACAGATAAACTGAAAATTATTCTGGGAAAATATACATTAACTAAGTGAAATAAAAGTAAATAGAAAACTTGGACTTTGATGGTAAAATGTCATAAAGGGCACTTAAAATTATCTTATTTTAAAAAGCATAATCCAAAATATTTTAATGATAAATTTTACCATGAGAAATAAACATGGAAAAACATGGAAATATTGATAGCATTTTTCTGACACGGTAATTTTGGTAGAGAAATCAAACAAGGAAGGAAGTGAAAGAAAATGATAGGCTAACATTAAAAACAAAATTTTTTTAATAATTCCTAATAAAGTACTTAAATATTGAATTGTGAAACTCAATAAACTAATAATACTTCATGAACAAGTATTATTACAGTAGGATTATGAGTACTCAATATTAGAAAATCGAGTGGTAGAGTTGACACCATTAGTTTATTAAGGAGAAAAATGTCATCTGTGAAAGAATAGGATAAGAGCACACTTAAAAATAATTAACACTAATTCCTAATTAACATAAAACAAATCATCAGCTAAAAATAAAAGGGAAGTGTCTTCAGATAGAAAAAGCTATTGGTAATCTATAGCAAATATGACACTAATAACAAATTATTAGAATTCCCATTGAGTCAGCAGTGCAGGAAGTATGCTTTATGTGCACAATTTCTGAAGCAATAATGAAATTTTTGCCCTACGTGGGGCATTTCTGAGAGGTAAATAAAAAGTATTAGTGCTACTAGATCAATGGCTTTACTTGGGACAACTGTTCATACCTAAACTTTTCTGAGCAAACTCCAGCATGAGCCCACTTAATCAACCTGCTACCACATGTGATATTTGACTTCACAGATAAAACTCTTACGTCAAGGAAAATAAAGCAGATAAAATGTTTAAAAAGACAAATCCACCTAAAGATTCAGCTACCTGTAAAATCTAGGGCAATCTAGAAATAAAATGTTAAATTCAAAGACATGAAAAAACAAAGAAAGGAAATCACTAGTTATGAGCCACATGACTCTGGGCAAGTAATTTCTTGTCAGTGCTAGGATTTTAAGACCTGCTGAACCAGTAGGGACAGTTAAAGACATAAACGCAATAATTTTTAAATTATGAAACAAACTATCGCCTTGATAAAAATCTTAGCACAGGGAAAAAGTGTTGGTGAGGACAACATTTTAGAATGCTTCCCAAAGTGATTTCTGAAAAACAAAATGTTAAGGGATTCTTAGGAGCTGACTAGCTAGATCACATGAGGGGAACACAGGAACAGCACAGGCATGGGCATATGAAAGTATATGGAGTGCTCAGAAAAGTACCATGAGTTTATTGTTATCAGTTTTGCTAACTAGAACACAGTGATGTACAGCAGACCTCTAGAACTTGTTCATCTGGAAAACTGAAACTGGACACCCACTGAATAGCAGTTCCTCATTTCCCCCTAGCTTTTGTCTTAAAAACCATCATCCCACTCTGCTTTTAAAAGTTTGACCATTTTAGATACTTCATGTAAGTACAGTCATTGCAGCATTTGTCCTCCTGTGACTAGTTTATTTCACTTAGCATGATACCCTCAAACTTCATCCATACTGTCACATAAGACACATTTCCTTCTTTTTAGTTGTCTTATCCAATTATAATAATAAATCAATAATATCAATATTCTATTATATGTATATACTCCTTTTTTACGTATTCATCCATCAATGGACATTTAGGTTGCTTCCTTATCTTAACTAGTATGGGAATAATTAAAAGAAAAAAATATCTTTTTTGTTAAATGCATGCTTCCTAAGACCCTTTGAGAAAATATGAAGTAAGCAGTACAATGGCATGAAAATGGTGGGTTCATAATATTTCATTCAGTCTGCTAAATACTATTAGGCATTGGATTGCTTTGTTTCTTTCTTTTCCTCTTTCCTTCCTTCCATCCTTCCTTCCTTCCATCTGTCCATTCTTTCTTTCTTTTCTCCTTTCTTTTGGTGCTGGGAATTAAACCCTTGAACCCAGGGTTGTTCAATCACTGAGTTACATTTGAGATGGAGTCTTTCTAAGTTCACCTGGCTGGCCTCAATCCTGTGGTCCTCCTATCTTAGCCTCCCAAGTCACATGCACCGCTGCTCCCAGCATTGAATTGTTTTTGACTAACTTTCAACGTATTAACATAAACATGTTTTGCTGAGCTATTTTGCCACTGTGACCAAAAGGCTTGACAAGAACAATTAGAGGAGGAAATTTATTTGCCTTTCAGTTTCAGAGGATAGCAGAACATCATGACAAAACGGCATTGGTGGAAGAAAGCATCTCAGGACAAGGCAACAAGGAAGTAGAGAGAGTTCTGCTCACCAGGACTGAATATCAACCCCAAGCCAGAACACCAGTGACCCACCTCCTCCAGCTACTAGTTATCACCTGCCTCTAGTTATCACTCAGTTAATCCATATCAGTGCATTAATCCACTGATTAGGTTACAACTCACTATCTGATCATTTTATCCATGAACATTCTTGCATTGTCTCACACATGAACTTATGAGGGGACACCTCATATCTAAAATAACAACATCTTGCTTAATTTGGAAATAAATTATGAATACTATAAAATAAAATAATCAACTTGATTTTTGCATTTCAGATATACTCCCTAATATCAGATCATGGAAGCAAGCAGTTCTTGCATACTATGTAGTGTCATTTCAATTACACTTAAATTACACTCAGTATCTAAATATGAAATAGTCTCAAGTATGATTTTATTTGTCATTTGAACTCAGTTTTCTTTCAAATATAATTAGAGTAAATTTTATAAAGCTTTTTGGTAAATAGAAAAGAATAGTAATTTGCCTTTATATATAATTCATTCAAATCATAAAAACTTAATGAATATCTGCTATTTTCCAGGGCTGTTTTCTAGGATCTGTTGTCCAGCAGTAAGCAAAAGAAATAAAAATTATTATCCTCAAGGACCATATTTTTTATTATGTATATAAATACATAATAAATATAGTGTGTTGGTGGAAAATTCGAGAAACAGAAATTGAAAAGCAAAGCATAGTATATATCAGAAAATACATGCTATCAAACAGTTATCAGTAAAGGAGATATAAACTCAGAAAAGGGGAGTAATTTTAGATAGGCTCATCAGGAAATATTTTTACATTTAGATGACATGAAGCAATAACTTGAGGGAGGTACAAAAGCAAGTCATGAAAATATCTGGGGAAAGGAAATTCCAGTTACAGAGAAGCATGACATCCTGTGTTAAAAAAGAAGAAGAAAGAGAAGGAGAAGAAAGATATTTCAAATAGAGGAAACAGGAAGAGTAAAGATCCTGAGGAAGGAGTGAGTCTAGAAATGTCATGAATAACAAGAAATCTCATGAGACTAAAGAGACTGAATCTAGGGTAAAGTGCCAGGGCTGACATCAGAGAGAAAGCCCAGACTCAACTCATGGAGAGCCTGTGAGCTATTATAAGGAAGATGCCTTTTACTCTGAGGGTTTTGGGCAGAAGCATACATTATCTGATTTATTCTGAGACAATTAGTCTAAAAGCCCTAAAATTGTTAGGAAGCAAAATTAAAAGCAGGAAGGCTGGCGGTTGTATTGGAGATCATGAGAAGCAGTCATTTTATACACAAGTGTGTGTGTGTGTGTGTGTGTGTGTGTAATAAAGTTATCATGATTTCTTAATGGGTTGGATGTGAGTATTAAAGAAAGGAGAGTTGAGAATGATTCCAGGGGTATTGGCCTGGGCGGAGTTGCCCTTAACTGAATTGTGAAAGACTGCAGTTGGATCACATCTTACAGGGATCAGGACATGTTAGATTCAAGATTTCTATTAGGGTGGATATCATATTAGGATGAATAGAACTATAAAACATGTTGATTATGAAAAATAATGTAAGAGAATATCTTATTGTACATGTATAATTATTACATAGTATATATCAATCAAAGATAATTTTTGCCAGGAACAGTGGCACATGCCTGTAATTCCAGTGGCTCAGGAGGCTGAGGCAGGAGGATCAAGAGTTCAAAGCTAGCCTCAACAAATCCAAGGCACTAAGGATTGGCTAGCTTCACTTAGCATAATCTGCTCTAATGCCATCCATTTCCCTCCAAATTCTATGATTTTGTCATTTCTTATTGCAGAGTAATACTCCATTGTGTATAAATGCCACATTTTTTTAATCCATTCATCTATTGAAGGGCTTCTAGGTTGGTTCCACAATCTTGCTATAGTGAATTGTGCTGCTATGAACATCGATATAGCAGTGTCCCTGTAGCATGCTCTTGTTAGGTCTTTAGGGAATAGACCGAGAAGGGAAATAGCTGGGTCAAATGGTGGTTCCATTCCCAGCTGATATAAGGGGAGTAACCAAGGACAGGGTAGAGACAAAGAGCTGGAGAAGAAGAATAACATTAAACAGGGATGATAGGCGGGAGGGAAAGGGAGAGTTAAGGGAAATTGCATGGAATTGGAAGGTGAGCCTCAGGGTTATACACAATTACATATAAGAGGAAAGGAGGAGTAGGAGAAAAATTATATAAGTGGAAGAAATGATTTATAGTAGAGGGGATGGAGAGAGAGAAGGGGAGGGGAGGGGAGGGGAGGGGTGAGGGGACAGTGGAGAATGGGATAGACAGCAGAATACATCAGTCACTAGAAAGGCAATTTGTAAATCAATGGAAATGTAACTGATGTGACACAGCAATCTGTATACGGGGTAAAAATGGGAGTTCATAACCCACTTGAATCAATCTGTGAAATATGGTATATTAAGAACTATGTAATGTTTTGAACAACCAACAATAAAATAAAAAAAAAGAAAAATAGTAACATGTTATAAATACAAAATTAAATATTTATTCAGGATAAAAAGGAAAACAAGAAAACTGATGATCTTGGAGCTTCATATTCCTTTGTTTTGTGATCTCTTAAGGAAATTCAATAAAAAATTTTCATAAAAAAAAAAAAACCAAGGCACTAAGCAACTCAGTGAATCCCTATCTCTAAATAAAATACAAAATAGGTCTGGGGATGTGGCTCAGTGGTCAAGTGCCCCTGAGTTCAATCCCCAATACCCCATCAATCAATCAATCAATCAATTTATTTTAACTCAAAATTACTTCTTAACCAATACCTCTTAAAATTATGATTTGTTCAAACCTAAGGGATTGTTGTGAGATTATATAATATGAAAGGGGTTCACTAATCAAAGATTGAAAAATACTTCTCTGCATTACTTTTAGCTTAAAATTACTTTTAGCTTAAAATCGCTAAACTTTATGATAAGGGTACACCTAAGCAAATGTTTTACAAGTGAAAGGGACGTTTGTGTGGTAAATGAGATAAACCTGAGTAATAAGTCTCTCAGTCCTGGCTGAAGAAAGTGACATGTACCTATATAGTCCTAGCTTCTCAGAAGGCTGGGAGTTCAGACTCATCCTAGGCAACAAACATATTGAGACTCCATCTCAAAAACCAAACAAAAAACTACAAAACAAACAAACAAACAAAAACCTTAGTCCTTACTCTGGCTCAAAAGCAAAGTCTCTACTCAATTTCACTAATACTCTTGCTGCAAGATACCCTCTGGCACTTGAAGGTCAACATTGCTAGTAAGCAACAAATTCATTGGTATAACAACACTCTGGACTTTTCTGCCTCAGAAGCAATACAGCTAGTCGGCAGAAGACCTGATATTCAAAACTCTCCATCAGTCATTTCAACATATCTTATCTCATGGTGCTTGACAAGATGCTTCCTTTTGGATCATCCCACACTTCAATTTCATGCCTCTTTCCATGCCTAGACAAAAGAGAACACTTGGAAGAGAATGCAAGCATGAGTTTGGGTATTGACTTGGCATCCAGTAGGACAAAGTGGTAGTATTTCATCCAACAGAAAACAGAGCATCTGCCCTGGGATAAGCCATCACCTGAAGAATAGGGGGCCACTGGAACACTTGAGAGTTACCCAAACTGGTAGTGGGATTGTCAGGGAAATATTCCTAGAGAAGGTAATACTGGAGATTAGGAATTGAAGGAGCACTATCCATAAGACATTATTGGCAGAGGAAGTAGCATGTATAAAAGTAAAAGTGTGAAGTTCAGTCATCAAGGGGTTTGGTAGAACTGAAGTGTAGGATTCTTACATGAGGAAGTGTCAGGAAAATGGCTAAGAAGTAAAAAAGAGAGGGGAAAAGGCTTCTATGCTATACTAAGATGTTTAGAAAAGGAGTCAGTGAGGAGTTATATAGAATAGGTTGGCATAACCAGATATTTGTTCCTAAAATATATGATAGAAGTGAAAACAGTGGAAAAGGGGAGGAGATATCAGGCCAGGACAAATGGTAATCCCCTTGAGAAATAATGAGAGTGAGAGCTGTGAAGATGGTGAAGAAATGGTGAACTGAGGAAGCCTGTCCAAGGCTTGGCAATATAGTGTCTACATATGTTAGCTTCATTCTTAGCACGCATTCATTCTCTCTCTCTCTCTCTCTCTCTCTCTCTCTCTCTCTCTCTCTCTAAAGATAAAATTTTCTCTCTCTCTCTAAAGATGAAATTTCAGAGAGTCTCATTGATCAGTTCAGTGCCACAGTTAGTTCATGAACACGTCAAGACTAAGAAAAGGAAGAGTTGAGCATATGCTATGTGCTTACAATTGGACATAGAAAACAAATAAGGCCAGCTTTTTGCTCCAGCATGCTGCTTCTCTCTTGTTTGAATCCTTTGCTTGCTCAATATATAATTGCATTAGTTTCCAATGGCAGAGAAAACCACAGATACATTCAGATCTAATTTATTCTTTTGCTATAGCCTCTGCTCACCATGTGGACAGGTGGTTTAAAAATCATAAATAGATGAAATTCTGGAGAGGTAGAACAGAGCAACTGCTCTGGTCAAAGTCACGATGATATCAACATCCAAATGGTTTAGAAGATTAGATCAGAAATGGTTTTCTCTCTCTCCATCCCAACTCTTTCCTGGACAAAGTAATTCAGAATGGTCCCAAATGACTTCTTGCTTAAAAAAAAAAAAAAATAATATCATATGCTACTTATGCAAAAGCCAACTTGGAAATGCTTTCAGCAAAGGAGTGAGACATGGTATATATCACCATTTCTCCCAGCATTCTTCAGAAATGAGTCTGACACACTTCTGGCTCAGAAGCCCTGTCCCAGGGAATGTATCCACTGCTAACATCATCCATATGTGTGGACAATATGCTAAAAATCCATTCTATCAAATGATTGGCAAGGCTGCATGGTATAGTGCCTAGAGGAAAACAGATTCAAGATTATAACCATCTTGTCCTACCTAGGGCTATGTTGATTAATTTATTTTAACTCAATTTTACCATTACATTATTCTGCTGCTCAGAAAGGACATATAAAACATCCAAAGAAACATGCACCTATCTGAACCAGACAAACAAAACAGTATATATTCCTTATCATGTGTCTAACTTTGAGATAGCAATTGTAGCTGGCCAGAAAATGCACAGTGAGAGAGAAGAGGAAAAGAAAGAGGCTTAGGAAGATTTTAGCTAACTTGTTATTATTTCAGTTAGAACAAGGGTTCATGAATGTTAACCAAAATTATTGACAAATGAATGAAATAGAAGGTTTGTGTGAGTTTTCCAAAGGATGACTTCTTAACATGTCCCCATTTCTAACAGTCTGAGAATGCTCATCAGTTAGAAGTTCTCCTTTGCAGGATTATTAATTGCTGAAGCAAAATGATGTTTATGATCCATGCCTTGGGCAAGTTCATTATTATTGTTAATTTTAACAATAATAAGTTCCATTCTAAATTATATTTGCATGAGCTGTTTGACACGAATATGATCAGGGCAGTTAAGATGTTGGAAATATCAAAACACTAGAAAAACTAGGGATAACAGGAAAATATCTCAACATTGTAAAAGCTATCTATGCTAAGTCCTGCACCAACATCATTCTAAATGAAGAAAAATTGAAAGCATTCTCTCTAAAAACTGGAACAATACACAAATGCCCTCTTTCACCCCTTCTATTTAACATAGTTCTTTAAACTCTAGCCAGAGCAATTAGACAGGCAAAATAAATTAAATGGTTAGGGATAGGAAAAGAAGAACTCAAATTAGCACTATTTGCTGATGATATGATTCTATACATAGAAGATCAAAAAATTTCACGAGAGGGCTGGGGACGTGGCTCAAGTGGTATCGCGCTCGCCTGGCATGCATGCGGCCAGGGTTCGATCCTTAGCACCACATACAAACAAAGATGTTGTGTCTGCCGAAAACTAAAAAATAAATATTAAAAAATTCTCTCTCTCTCTCTCTCTCTCTCTCTCTCTAAAAAAATTCACCAGAAAACTTATAGAACTAATAAATGAATTTAGCAAAGTAGCAGGATATAAAATCAACACCCATGAATCAAATGCATTTCTGTATATCAGTGATAAATTCTCTAAAAGAGAAAAGAGGAAAATGACTCCACTTACAGTAGCCTCGAAAAATAATAGTAAAATACTTAATGAAAGAGGTAAAAGACCTTTACAATGAAAAGTACAGAACACTAAAGAAAGATATTAAAGAAGACCTTAGATGATGGAAAGATCTCCCTTGTTCTTGGATAGGCAGAATTAATATTGTTAAAATGACCATTCTACCAAAAGCACTATATAGATTTAATGCAATTCCAATCAAAATCCCAATGACATTCCTCATAGAAATAGGAAAAACAGTCATGAAATTCATCTGGAAAAATAAGAGACCCAGAATACCAAAGCAATCCTTAGCAAGAAGAGTAAAGCAGGTGGCATCACTATATGAAACCTTAAACTATACTACAGAGCTCTAGTAACAAAAACAGCATGCTATTGGCACCAAAACAGACT
This sequence comes from Spermophilus citellus, assembly GCF_964194105.1. Classification (NCBI taxonomy): domain Eukaryota; kingdom Metazoa; phylum Chordata; class Mammalia; order Rodentia; family Sciuridae; genus Spermophilus; species Spermophilus citellus. The sequence continues at coordinate 180,130,134 of NC_138183.1, forward strand.
TGTAGAGTAATGGTTCAGAATAGAGGCCACAGAGACAAACCCACATAATTACAGTTCACTTATATTAGACATAGGTGCCAAAAACATATATTGGAGAAAACATAGTCTTTTCAACAAATGGTGGTGAGAAAACTGGAAATCCATATGCAACAAAATGAAATTAAACTCCTGTCTCTCACCATGCACAAAACTCAACTCAAAGTGGATCAAGGACCTAGGAAGTAAACCAGAGACACTGCACCTATTAGAAGAAAAAGTAGGTCCAAATCTCCATCATGTTGAATTAGGCCCCAACTTCCTTAATATGACTCCTATATCACAAGAATTAAAATCAAGAACCAATAAATGGGACTTATTCAAACTAAAAAGCTTCTTCTCATAAAAAGAAACAATCACTGAGGTGAATAGAGAGCCTATATTTTTACTGCAAATTTTTACTATTCTCATATCAGATAGAGCACTAATCTCTAGGGTACATAAAGAACTCAAAAATCTTAACACCAAAAAAACAAATAACACAATCAAAAAGTGGGCCAGGGAACTGAACAGACACTTCTCAGAAGATGATATACAATCAGTCAACAACTATATAAAAAATTTTCAACATCTGTAGAGATTAGAGAAATACAATCAAAACCATTCTAAGATTTCATATCACTCCAGTCAGAATGGCAGCTTTTAAGAATACAAACAACAATAAGTGTTGACAAGCATGTAGGGAAAAAGGTACACTCATGCATTGCTGGTGGGACTGCAAATTGGTACAACCAATATGGAAAGCAGTATAGAGAATCTGTGGAAAACTGGGACTGGAACCACCCTTTGACCTAGCTATCACACTCCTTGGCTTATACCCAAAGTATTTAAAAATACCATACTACAGGGACACAGCCGCATCAATGTTTATAGCAGCACAATTCACAATAGCCAAATTGTGGAACCAACCTGGATGCCCTTCAGAAGATGAATGGATAAAGAAAAGGTGGTATATATACACAATGGAATATTACTCAGCATTAAAAGAGAATAAATTCATGATATTTGCAGGTAAATGGATGGAGTTGGAGAATATAATGCTAAGTGAAGTTAGCCAAACCCCAAAAGCAAATGTTTTATGTTTTCTCTAATAAGGATGCTGATTCATAGTGAGGATGGGGGAGGGGAACATGGGAGGAATAAATGAACTTTAGATAGGGCAAAAGGGAGGGAAGTGGAGGGTGGGACCATGGGGGTAAGGAAAGGAATGAGATGGACATCATTACCCTAAGTACATGTATGAAGATACAAATGGAGTGACTTTTGTGTACAACCAGAGACATGAAAAACTGAGCTTTATATGTGTAATATGAATTGAGTCACATTCTGCTGTCATATATAACAAATTAGAATAAATAAAATTTTAAAAATTAAAAAAAAAGATGTTAGAAATGCTTCAACTTGAACTAGATATTCTTAACTTCTGGTTCCAATGCAAGTCCTACATCCATGATACACAGTTTCTTCTCCCTTTTAAAACACAGTATTTGCATTAAAAGCTGCCACTGTCAGGTCACAAGTGTGCATGGGTAAGTGTGTCGTTTTCTTAGAAAAGCAGTCATCAAGTTAAATTGGATTCTTGCCCTTACCCTTGTGTCTATATGTCCACAGAGCAGGATTAAAGAACAACTGCTTCACTTACATAGGTTGGAGCATGAGAAAATAGTGTGGTAGCAGATGTACTTTTAGTCTGAGTAAATATTGTATCAATAGCAAATCAAAAGGCAAACAGACCGTGACCTAGATTGGAGTCCAACAGACTTGGGTTAAAATTCACAGCCCATCACCAACTAACTGTGGTTTCTTAAGCCAAATAATTTAATTTCCCTGAGCCATAGTTCCATTTTCTGTAAAAAAGAGATGACAATTACACACAGCCTATATCAGGGTTGCTTAGAGGACAAAATAATGTAATAATATGTATAAACACTGTTTTAATTATGAAGAACTATAAAATACACTATCAGCTGGCTGCAATTTTAGCCACTAAAATACTAAAACATTTCTATTTGGTCTCCTACCCACCACATTTCTCTAGTTGCTCTGTTAAACTAAACCCTTGGCTACTCTTTGTCCTTCTTTCCCTTTTCATATCTTTATAACTCTCAATCTACCTTCAAAATGCATGCAACATATATCCAAAATCAGAATGCTTCAGACCAAACTACCATGATCTGGTTCAAGATGCTTTGTCTCCTCCATGGATTTCAGCAATATCTATTTAAAAGGACTCTTTGCTTCTAACTTTAGTTATGCTCATCCTGACCAAGTGTATTTTCAACACAATTTCCAGGATGATTCCTTTGAAATATGAATCGAATCATGCTCCTCTTTGCTCAAAAGCATTGAGGATTCTAGTGACAATAAATGCCAAAATTCTTACCATCTCTTTCAAGATCTTTTTTATTTCTTTAAGGCTATCTTGCTAATGAATGAGAACATAAATTTCAACACAAGTCCTTAGTCTCTGAAGATGACCTAAGAAACAATGAAACCATTCACCCCCACCTTTGTTCGTCCCCAGGTTGTGAACCAATCCCAACCAATTCTCCATTTTTATTGCATTTTCTTCTTTATGGAATGTGGCTTTGGACCATGTTCTCAAAGCTTTAGCAAACAACCTTCCAACATATGCAGCATTGACACCCGGATGCAATTTTCCAAAACAGGAATTTCACAGTAAAGTCAAGGGAGAGTCAGACTTGACCTCTGGTCTAAGACTGAAAAAGACCATTTTACTATCTTAGGTCTGTGCCTCTGTACCTGGTGCTCCTTTTGCCAGGATTGCCATTTATTTTTTGTCACTTCTCAACATCCCATATACTATTTAAAGGTAAAGTTAGATGCCTCCAGTTTCCTGAATCCTTAAGTAAAGTTCATCCAATCAACAGGGGTTGTTTCTTTTTCTTATTTTTTCTTTTTCTTATTAGAAATTTCTTATTAGTTATCTTATCTTCTTATCCTTATCTTTTCTTTTTTCTTACCTAAACTCCTTGGCTGTGTCTGTTTAGTATTCATAGATTATCACTTTCTTAAGACACAATAACAGTTGCTCAATGTGACATTGTCTCCCAGCAAGTAAAAAGTAGGTGCTTCAGAATTTTAGGGAATAAAAGGAAAAGGAAGAAAGCAGCATTCCATGCATGGTAAAATATCTTTTCAGAGAGATCTGGTCTCTCCCCCTTCCCCACCTCCCTTGTCCTGCTTCTCACTTTAATATGCTGACAGCATCAGGATCATAGACGAAACCAGAGGTCGAGGGCAATAACTACAGAAGAATCATCTGGGGGAAGCTTTAAATACATGAATTATTACGTTTTGTCTCTGGAAAACTCTAGAAATTCATGGATACATTTTGGCAGATATTTCTAGATTCCTGTACATTAGGATTTCTCTCCTTTACCCTTAGAAAGAGAGCTCCAAGTGATTAAATGATGCATAAAATGTACACAAAATAAGTAGAGTCTTAGCTGCTGTTTTAAACTCTAGGTTGATTTGAAGGATGAAAGTCACTTGCTAAGTATGTGGGAAAGGAATAACTTAGATTCTATACTCATCAAAGTACTTGGACGTAAAATGTAGCATCAAGTGATCAGCAAATTTTGTAATAACTAGCTTAGAGGTTAATTTTTATTGATTTCAAGAGAAGATTGGAGTTCAAATAGTAAAGGAAAAAAAATAAAAGGAGATGTAAAAAGTCTTATCCCAGCATAGCACAAGATAGAAAGTGATCTTTGTAGAGAATGCAGTTTTCCAATTTACATAATTTTCATCATGCTTTCTTCTTCGTTCTGTCATTATATTCACTAATAACTCTTGAAATTTGATTTAAGCTTAAGTTACTCTCAGGGAATGAATATGTGGACTAAAGATTATGGTGTTCTCTCCTTTAAAAATTGTATTTCACAATATAAATTTATACATTAACAGTTTCGTAACTATACATTAGTCTCTGTGTGCTTGTTTATTTTTTGTGAGTTGGTTCTACTATTATATCAATAAAACCAGGTTTCTGAACCTGTGAGCCTCCAGATCTTGCGTGGTTTTTCCCACTTAAAAAAATCATTCATTAGTAAAGTTCTGGTAAGCACTCCACAACCTTTTACTTATTAACTTATTAATGAAAAACAATAAGGGAGGTCTGGAGATCTTGATTTAAGACTTGACTTTGACTGACTTGCAGGTTAATATTGATCAATAGTGGGTAGAGGGCTAGTGTTGTGGCTCAGTAGTAAAGCGCTCTCCTCGAATGTGTGAGGAACTGGGTTCGATTCTCAGCATCGCATATAAATAAATAAAATAAAGGTCCATCAGCAACCAAAAAAAATAAAATACACACATAAACACACACACACAGTAGGTAGCATTTATGTTTTATTCTTATGTCCCAGGCATTGTATTTTGACACCATACGTTCATGATCCTGTTTAATTATCCCTCCAAAACTACAAAAGGGAAGTTATGTTTGTGTCATCTGTAATGTCCCCCAAAGGTTCATATGTTGAAGGTTTTGTCCCAGTGCCAGCAATGTTCTGAGAAATGATTGAATCACGAGTGCATTAAAGACATTAGTGCCTTAATCCTCAGATGAATTCATAATCTGAATAGATTATTGGAATGTGGTAGAAACTGCAGGAGATGGAATCTACTGAAGGAGTAGGTGCTTGTGTGTATGTTCTTGGGGAGTATATATTCCCTCTGGCCCCTTCCTCTCTGCCATATTTCCTGGCTGCAATGAAATACACAACCTTCCTCTGCCATGCCATTCCAACATATTCTGGAGCCACTGAGCATGGACTGAAACCACGAGACAAAATGAATCTTTTCTCCCTTGCATTTATTTTTAAAGTTGTTTTTTTTTTTTAATCACAGAGGCAATAAGTTGACAAATACATTGTGGCAGATATTTCTAGATTTCGGTACATTAGGAATTCTCTCCTTCACACTTAGAAAGAGAACTCCAATTTGATTAGAAGTTCTTGATGCATAGAATGTACACAAAATAACTGTAGCCCTTTGCTGCTGTCTTACGCTCTAGGGTGATTTTAAGGATGATATTTGCTTGCTAAATATGTGAAATAGAATAACCTATATTTTTTATTCATCAAAAATACAAACAATAATAAATACTAGAAAAGATGTGGAGAAAAAGGAACACTTTTACACTGTTGGTGGGTTTGTAAATTGGTATAACCATTATGGAAATCATTAAAGAAATTTTTCAAAAGAATAGGATTTGTTATTGTGAATTTGTGCTGTTATAAACATGGGTATGAATATATCTCTGTAGTATGATGACTTTAATTCTTTAGGATAAATTCCAAGGAGTGGTATAGCTGGCCATATGATGGTTTCATGTTTAGTCTTTTAAAGAACAAGCAGTCTAGGTGTCCATCAATGGATGAATGGGTAAAGAAAATGTGGTGTATATACACAATGGAGTTTTATTCAGTCATAAATAAAAATGAAATTATGACATTTGCAGGGAAATGGTTGGAACTGGAGACCATATGGTAAACACAATAAATCAAGCTCAGAAGGTCCAGGGTTGTATGTTTCTCTCATGAGGAAGCTAGAGAAGAAAAAGGAAAAGAAAGTTTGGGGCACATTTTGTGGAGATCAATGGGAGATCAGTAGAGGAAAGGGACCAAGGGATGAGAAGTGAGGAAAGAGGGGTTAAGTGCTTGGGAGTGATATTAGCCAATTATATTGTGTACATGTGTGAATATGTAACAACAAATTCCAATCACTATGTACAACTGTAATGCACCAGTTTAAAAATGTGGAAAAAAGAAAAACCTGGGAATGGAACCATCCTACCATCCTAGTATACTACTCCTCAATATGTATCCTAAAGGATTAAAGTCATACTATAGTGATACATGCACACTCATGTTTATAGCAGCATGATTCACAATAGTCAAACTATAGAAACAATCGAGGTGTCCATCAATGGATGAATGGATAAACAAAATGTAATATACACACACACAATGGAGTTTAACTGAGCCACAAAGAAAAATCAAATGACATCATTTGTAAGGAAATAGATAGAACTTGAGAATATTATTGTTTTAGTCAGCTCGTTTGCTTCTGTGACAAAAAGATCTGACAGGAACAATCATACATGAAGAAAATTTTATTTGGGTCTCTGTCCATTGACAGCTGGCTCCATTCCTTGGGGCTCAAGGTGAGACAGGACCTCATGGCAGAATAGTGTGGCAGAGGCAAGCAGCTCACATAATGATCAGGAAACAGAGAGAAAGATATTCACTTGCTAATATACAAATATATGCCCCAAAGCCACACCCCAATGCCCCACTTCCTCAAGCGACACTCCACTTGCCTCCAGTTACCATTCAGCTAATCCCATTAGGGGATTAATTCACTGACTGGGTTAAGGCTCTCAAAACCCAATCATTTCCCCTCTGATCGCTCTTGCATTGTTTCACAGGTGAGTTTTGGGGGAACACCTCACATCCAAACCATAACATTTACGTTAAACGAAATAGGTCCAACTCAGAAAATTAAGGGTTATATATTTTCACTCATGTGGAAGCTAGAGAGGAATAAGAAAAAGTTGGGGCTTGGGATGGATCTCATGAATATTGAAGGGATATCAATAGAGGCAAGAAGGGACCAGGGGGAGGGAGGAAGTGAGGGAAAGGGGAAATACTGGAGAATGATATTAACCAAATTATATTGTTATATTGTATGCATGTATGAATATGTAACACTGAATCCCGCCATTATGCATAATTATAATGCACTAATAAAATAAATATGGAGAAAATAGAAATAACCTAGATTCTTAGTAATATTAGAAGCCACTATACCTTCCCTGACTTTATGGTCTCTGCAATTCTTTTACATGAAAAAGAAATAAACCACTGTTATTTGGAGCTTTCTTTATATGATGACAGACAATCCAAACTGCTATAGAACTGGATTCTCATTTTAGATTGAAGAAACAAAGGGTAGAGGGACTATGTAACTATTTGAGATCACACAGGCAGTAAATACTGAGCAGAAATATTTGTCTTGGTAATATGATTTCAAGGACAGTTCTTTAAACTATCATGTTTTATGACCTTCAAAAAAGATATATTGCTTTCATGTTTGATGCAGAAGAGGCAAGATTATACCTGCTGGTGTGCTTTTTATGTGCCAGGTATTGTGCTTGGTATTCTTGCATGTATTGTCTTCTTAATACTTTAAGCTCAGGTTTCCTTGCATTTACAAATTAAGTGCTATTGATAAATCATTTATTAATATCTTCAAACACAAAACAACAAAACAAAAATGTTCCTTTAATCTTACAGGGAATATGTGTCAATATGTTATTAAGGTTGACTAAGGTCTTTTCTCCAAGACAAGCCAGCTTCAGCAGAGGAAATGATCTCTTCATCTCTTATCAAAACAATCTCCACATCTTGTACAACCACAAGAATGGGATCTTAACTAGAGTAAGCTATACTCCATGTACATATAATATGTCAAAATATACTCTACTGTTATGTATATCTAAAAAGAACAAGTTTAAAAAAAGAAAAAACTCCACAGATTCAAGCAAATGAAAACCAAATTTGATCTTGTCTTCTGCTTTCCATTCAGTTGTTCACACACCCTGGAAATAGTATTAAAATAAAACCTTAAGACCTATTAGAAGCAGGACAAAAGAAAGCAAGTAAATAGTTCTCCTTCCAGAGGAGAGAAATGGGAAAAGAAGGAGGATCCATTTTCCAAATCAGCAACTTCATTTTGCATGGATGAATAAAAAAGAAACATGGGTTCATGCACACACACACATACACACAACACACACACAGAGCAAATAAAAACTGAAGTTAAGGAATTCTGAAAACAGAGTGTATCACTCTTTGAGTACAATTAAAGTGTTGGGTATTAATAAATGAAAACTAGAAAAATATGAAACATTTTGGAATTATTGCATTATTTAATGTCAGGATAAAAACAATGTTCTAAACAGAAGCAAATAATAGATAACAGAAGAAGAAAAGGAATAGATTTGATAATAAAAATTAGAAGAAATACAAGTGATATATAGGAAAAAGCTCAACTTCATGAGGAATAAATGAACTACATATTATAAGGATAATAATTTCCAAGAAATTAACAAATATGTTTAATTGATAAGACTCAATGTTAGGCAAAAGATAATTAAACAGATATCTTCAAACACTGATGATTTGGGGAGAATTATATACAGTTTCTCTAGAAAAAATTTTGGCAGTGACTATTTACCTAAGAATTCACACCAAAATTTATATATAAAAATTTGATAGTATTATTACTTATGAAGTATAATCTCATTTTCTTTGAATAAAAGCTACTATTAAATTATAAGGATTAACTTCCATTGAAAATATTCATTTAACAAACTACCTGGCATGCTTTATAAACATTCAGAAATGATTCAGTACTATTAGAATTATCAGAATAAAAATAAAATTACTCAAGGAGACTACCTAAAAATAATTTAAAGTGTTTTTAGAATTTGAAGGTTCTCATCTAATGGCTATGACAAGTATTTCATTAATTCATTCATTCACTCACTGATTCAATAAATCATTTTTGATTGTCTACTAGGTGTGAGGGACTGTGTTAGGCACTAAAGATGTAGAAATAAATGCAGTTGTCACCTTCTTATGCCATTTGATCTATTGACAAAGAAAAAAATTAATTAAACAATAGGAAAATTGCAACCGTAGAGATGTAGAGATGTATGCCTTAGTTAAGGTTAGATGGCCATCATAGTATATAAGATAGGGGAGAGACATGGAAAACTTTAATTGTGAGCAAAATAGAAACTTCATACTTAGAAATTAGACGGTCTTGATTTTAACTATTCCAGGGTAAATATGGAGGCCTCTGATACATGGGTAATGAATGAACCCTACTCACCTTGGTTTTGCTGTTTTTTTCTCCAAAACTTTGAAAATTTGTGAAAAATCTCCGCACTCATCCCTTATGAATCAAAGGGGTTTGTACTATGATCAGTATTTCTCCTAAGACTGATATATCTGGAAATGAAGGCATTAAAGAACCTACTACCTTTAATTGCCATAAAATCAGAAATCGATTTATTTATAGCTGTTTTGTCTGTACCTAGTACCTGACACATAGTAGATTCCTCATACCTACTTCTGTACTGATTGAACTGCTAAGATGATTAGTTTAGATGAGCTAAAGAAGGCTATATATTTCTCATCTTCCTTTTTAGTGTGTGTGTGTGTGTGTGTGTGTGTGTGTGTGCGTGCACATGTGCTGGGGATTGAACCCAGAGCCTTGTACATGCTAGGTAAGTACCACTGAGCTAGACCCTAGAAAAATAAACTTGATACTGAGAAAATTGATGAGATAATATAAAATATGGCACTGATTATATAACAAAATAGAAAAGTTCCTGTATGTGAACATTCAGAAATACATAAGGAATAAATAGAATCTTCATTCACAAAAAAGCTTGCTTGCTATACTTCATTTTTTAAAAACAGAAAGGTAGTGATTATTAAACTGCATGCAATTTATTTTTCCAATAGTCAAACCATCAGGTATACATTTGAGTACCAGTGCAGAATACTATAGATACTAGGAATGCTTAATCTGATTTTATAAGATATGTACCTTGTCCTTGGATACTTATACAAAAAATATTGACAAAACTACATATAAGGGGAAAGGAAATGACAGAAACAGTTTAATATTATTTAACCATTGAGTTCCAATGACTCTGCATGATCTACCGGTGTCCCATTTAAGGACTTGATTATAATCCCAATCTTAGAGATGTGGTTCCTTGGTCTTTGTTCTTTATTCAAGAAAACATATAACTGGAGTAGCATATAATGATTTTCCTGGAACACTCTAAGTCATACCTGTTGCCCTAGCATAATTTTGAAATTTTATTCTTATTATACATATTTAAGATATATAACATATTGTTTTGATATATTTATACATAGAAGAATTATTACTATAGTCAATAAAATTAACAGAGTCACCATGTTTCATAGTTACCTTTGAAACTATGTGTGTGTGGAAAAAGCATCTAAACTCTACTCTCAAAATCCTTATTTAAAATATTAACTATATTCTTCGTGAATTACACTTTTAGACTTATGCAACCGATGTAACTTCAAATTTGTACCCTCCAACCATCTTCTTCCTATTTCCTCTCCCTCTGGCACTGGTAACCAATAGTCTATTCTATTTCTATTTATTTGACTTATTTATAGATTTGGCATATAAGCGTGACCATATGATACTTTTCTTTCCGTGTATACTAATTTTATTGTGCATGATGTCCTCTAGTTTTATCTATGTTGTTTCAAGTGGCAGTATTTCCTTCTAAAACTGACTTGTGTTTGTGTGTATGTGTGTGTGTGTGTGTGTGTGCGTGTGTGTCACAATTTCTTTATTCATTCATGTGTCAATAACCTTTGGGTTATTTCCGTATCTTGGGAAATAAACAGCATATTTTTCATAGCATTCACTTTTACTCTTAAAAGTATCCCAGTTTGGCTAGCCCATTATGAAGTCTACCTACATATGCCTAAATATTAAATACCAGAAGACAATAAAAGTAATAATAATAATAATAATAAGATTTGGAGCATCTTTGCCAGGCATAGACTTTGGAGCAAGACAAAACGTATACTGAAACCCCTCCTCTTCCACCCACTAGTAGTACCATGAGTTAGAAAGCTACTTAAACAAGTTGTTTGACTTCCTGAAGACTCATCTTCCTCAGCTACAGAATGGAGATGGTGCTGGTGCCTTCCTTACAGGGCTCTTGTGATGCCTGTGGTAATACAGGGAAATGCTGGCATGGCACAAAATCAGGACATACATGAAATAGTTTCTCCCCAAGGCACACACAAGACCAGTTTCCTGACTGTCTGTTCCTCATAAATAATGGAGACCCACACCCTAGGAGTGGACATGGATAATAGTTCACACCCAACACACTTAAGGCCTTGTGGGAAAACATTTTCACCTCACATCACCATATTGTTCAACTTGTCTTGATTGTGAATTTTTTCCCAAAGAACTAGCCAATGAGTTGAAAATGACACATAAATAAATACTACTCCTTTTAATCAGTAGAAAGTAGCTAAAATTTTACTGTTCATAACTTTCTTTTGTGATTATTTTAGGATTAAAAAAATTAAATTCCCTGAGTTGTAACCTTCTAAAAACATGTCACTTCATATTACCTGAGTCATGAACTCTACCTTCTACTCAAAGTCTTCAAAATTTTCTTTTTACTTGTCACTGAGCACACAAAGCCCTGAAAATAAGAGGAATGTGCCAGGAACACCTTTGTGACTTCCTCAATTAACTGGGACATTCTGCAAGGCTTCTTGCAAGACAAAGTCCTTGATTCAGACTTGTGAAATGAGTAGAATTGTAGTAGGCAGGAATTCAAGAGGGAATACAGTTATCAAGATACAGAAGGACTAGGTAGATTGAAAAAATGTAAATAATCAGTTCAGTGGAGGTAGAGTACAAATGATATCAGGTTCAAATTTGGAAATGAGAACTGAGTCCCTGAGTGCTGTATCATGAGGACTTTCAAACCTGGATTAACAAAATTGAATATTTTTAACTAAGTGGAGATTGTGGGAAACAGGAAAGCATGTATCCTACCTAAAATGGACATAGATAGAACCGATCAGCTCCATTCTGCAATGTGGTTCTGAGCCTAGAATCATTTACTCTTGGACCAGTGTAAAGGACAGACATGTTGGCCAACCAGTGGGCCATATGTGATGAAATGTGGATTCAAAGAGCGTAGCAGGGGCAGGAAGATCCCAATGCTAGATTTGGGTAATTAAAGAAGCCTAATAACAATGATTTTTTAAAACTGGATTGAAACTGGATTGAAAAATAATAACACCCTAACCATTTTGATATACACCTCAATGGGGGGATTTATTATAAACAGAGTAACAGCTAACAGTTACTGAGCACTTGCAGTGTCAGGCACTGTTCTAACAGCATTACAACCATTATCTCATTTGCCATTTTGTAATATGTCTAATAGTATTTTCAGATAAATAATTTGACACCAGAATGTTTAACACTCTCATGGGTCACATAGCTAGTAAGAGGTAAAAGTTAAGATTTTAATTAAAATAGCCCAGTCCAGAGTGGTCATAATCACTAGTCATTATTGCCTCACCATGGTTAAGATTTATGTCACATAGCAGCCCTTATAAAAAATAAAAATAAATTAGGAAAACCATTGAAAAATAAAGCAGGATATGGTTTTCATCTTTGAGCTCTGCCTCATTAACCATCTGGTAGACTACTGTGATTCCAGGAGAACACAGCCTCTCAGTTCCTGGGCCTGCATGGTTGAGCCCAAATGGGCCTATCACATGTCCTCTCAGTTTTATTCTTATTTACAATCATACTCTCCTTCCAATGCCAAATTTCTAGCAAAAAAAAAAAAATCTGACTGAATTATGATTACATGCCCACTCAGTCCAGTCACTGTGGGCCAAGAGGTTCACTAACACAGCTGCTTATGGGACCCTCTCTGATATGAGAGGAAGTTATTCCTTGTCAATCACTGTAATTGAATAGAAAATCCCATTTTTCTATTGACACACATCTTTGTACTTAAAAGCTGAGAGGTCCAAATTTATGTTTGTATTACACAACTACATTAACAAGTCATTTGTTCACTGTGGGTCTTATTCTCTTCAAAAATAAAATTTCCACAATTATCTTTACCAACCTTACTTCACTCACAAAGTGGTTGCAAGGGACAATGGGATTACAACTTCTACACAGATCAGATTAATAAAGTGTTTATCATGTATTAGCCCTATTTTAAGGTTTTTTTTGTAAATTATTGACTTATTATTGACATTCATTGTCTCATTGACCACATAATATAAGTTCTAATTCATTCTCATTTCACAAGTGGAGAAACTGAGAAACAGGGAAGATAATAAAACTTGCCCAAGCTCACATGGCTGTAAGCAACAGGCCATGAAACACAACTCTCAAGTCCATCATTTTAACCACTCCAAACAGATGTGATAACTTTTAGTAATCTACAAAGCACAATCAAGTATGAAGAGGTTGATATTACTGTTAACCACTGCATTTAACACAAGGAATTGGATGGTGATATCCAACAAAAATGACTCAATATTTGGATCTTTGTATAGGCCAGATTTTAAGACTCTATTTAAGTAGTTTTAAGAAAGACAGATATTCAATTCTGGCTGAAGTTTATCCCAGGGGAGTCTTTTGGTAAACATTTGCTTTGGCTTTTGTGAGAAATGTGTTGATATCTCTGACAAAACTAGTACTCTTGGAGGGTTCATTTACTTTTGTGACTCACAAAATTTGTGTAATTTACTGATGTTTCAGGACCTCTTTTACTCACTTCTGGTTCCAGAGTAAGGTCCTACAGGGGGAGAAAAAAAAAGTGTGAGAAAAGATGATGAGCATAGCTGGGTCAAGAAACAATGAGCCAAAAGACTCAGAGGCTCTGGGAGGGGAGAAAAATTTTGGTCACTTCTCAAAAAAGCAAGTTCTCCAGGAACAGACGTCAATAAATCTTTATTTACAGGAATGCTTCCAAATTACCTCAGAGAAAATGAAGAAATATATTGTTAGAATAAGTGGGATCTCAAAGAATGCAAGATAGGATGTGTCTTGTAGCAGGGCATCCCTAGAGCTGAGGCTAGTGATCTTAGAAAAGGACAGGATCTTTGCCAGGAGGCCCCCACTCTTAATGTGACTCAGTGATGGTATATACAAACAACTCCCCTCCATTTCTGCTTCCAATTAATTCATTTTATCGATGTATGTGAACCAAATTTAACTTGCAGCTTATCTTTTTGCACTAATTTGAATGGCCAAAATTTGATTTAGTTGTTTACACTGATATAAAAATTTCATTCTCAAGGAGAGATTCAGTGTCCACAGTGTTTACTCAGCCAAAACTATGGGCAAAAATCAACTTTATGAGAAGAGAGTGTGGCTTCTGTAGACACACAGACTATCCTATGCCAGGCATTATCCCTGACCAATTGTCGATTTATGATAGGGTTGCAAAACATCCTAAGGAAGGCCGTTTTTCTTCATAAGACTTGAGCTTGCCTTTGAAATATAAGACTATTCAAACAAACAAATATTAAGAACTAAAATTCAGTGCCTACCTACACATTTTGTGGTAATAGCGGTAACAGTGCTATAAAGACTCAGAGAAAAATTAAAATTAATGACAAGTAGTTAGAGAAGACTTCCGGGGGAATTTGGGCTAGCCTTGAGCCTAGAAGGATTTCTGGGTCTGAGTAGGATAAGTACATGTCAAAAGGGTGGAACGTGAAGGTTTCCTATATTCATAGATTCATTGATGCACTGAGTAGTAAATGAATCTCTTTTATGTGGCAGATGCTATGGTTGGATGTGCTCCATAAGTTCTTGATGAATGATGGATGAAGTATGTGCATAAATAGGAAGAATTTGATAGAGAACAGTGGAAGATAGAAAATTGAGATGGGATCATTTTATGGAGGGATTTGAAAGCCAGGTGATGGGCTTTCAGGAAATAGATAACTATTACAGACACGTAAATTAAGAAATGTTATGATAAAATTGCCATTTAAGGAAGATAACTGGAGATGAGATGTACAACTTGGAAGCAGAGAAACTAGTCAGAAGAATATGGTCACCTACTAGGCATAAGTTATTGAGGACCTGATTCAAGAGCAACAGACTGACGTGAATGATTATCTTAGTCTGCTTTGACTGCTATAACAAAATACTTTAGATTGTGTAGTTTATAAGTAACAGAAATTTATTTCTTACAGATTTAAGAGGCTAGGAAATTCAAGAGCAAGCCACCAGTAGATTCAGTTTCTGATGAGGGCTTGCTTTCTGCTTAACAGCAATTTCTCATGGTATTCTTACATGGTGGAAGTGGCAAACAAGCTTCCTTGTACCTAATTCAGGGCACTAATCTCTTCCATGAGGGTTCCACCTCAAGACCTAATCAATCCTCCACTCCCTGCCTCCTTAACATCATTGCATTAGGAATCAGGTTTCAAAATATTAATTTTGAGAGGACACATTCAGAACACATTGCAAAAATGTTGTGAAGGTGGATGAATTGGTGATGCTTCTGATCTTCATGTCATGGCGAGGTGATAAACAGATGAGAGACTGGGACACAAAATGTGATCTGACAGCAAGCAGTATACACTTAAAAATCCGATGGCAACTCTTGATAATATGGTCAGGGAACTTTTTTCTTGTCCTTTTAAGATTTTTTTCTGACTCATTTATGGCACCTTATTTTGAGAGGCAGCAGAGAATTAGTCTAATAGCAGGCTTCCTCATATCTTTAGTGGGTAACAGGTCTGTAGTTGGAAGTTATTGTCAAAAGAGGATGCTTATTTTGAAATTGAAAAGCATTACTGTGTGGCATGTAACATTGGCAGCTTTCCCTGGAATATGTGATTCTCTTATTGGCACATTGCTCTCCTGACGGGACTCCTTTCAACACAGGCTGCCTCACTAAGCTAATGACCCTGGCTGAGCAGGTGAGAGGAATGGCGAATAATAACCAGTTACCTACCTTGAATACCAGCCTCATTTCACTCCACCCCCAGGGAAATAACTGTTTGTTTCTTCATTCACTGAAGGGTAAAGTGTGTTCTGATAATAGAACATCAGAGCCTATATTCAAATTATAGCAGATTATACATAAAATTTTTTTACATAAATACTACATTTCTTTTTCAAGCAATGTTCTGCTTCTTAGGTCTCTTTGTTGGTCAGACTAGAAAACTGCAATATCCTCTTTCAAAACTTATTTTCCAACAGAAAAAGATGAGTGTATTCACAGAGAACCTGACCCAAAAAAAAAAAAAAAAAGGAAGATAAAGAAGAAAACCAAACAATGAAACAAAACAAAACAAAAACACACACATAAAAAAAAACATTGCCCCAAAGCAATATATGAGGAAAACAAGAAACTTACCATAAGGACACTCTCAGGTTTTTTTATTTTGTTTAGTTTTGCCTTTTGAATAGAATAATTTTAATTTAAGAAGAACTGGGAAACCGTGACATCAAAGATGCAGTTGTTACACAATAAATCTGGCTGAAAGATGGAAAATTGATTCATGTTGATGTCAAGTTTCTGGATAATTCCTCTCAAGTTAAAGTACCTTGGGGAACGATTACATTTTTTATTTTACCTCAAATGCTCACTGAGGTTTACCTCATTGTTGGAAAGAGACAAGAGCCTCCATGATGTTATTTTCTTTCTCAGGAGTTGAATAATCATAATCTATCCTTAGTGCCCCCCATTGATTGCACCTTGCCTGCCACTTGACCAAAGCCTAAAGCACAAAACCCAAGATTTGATATTTGAGACATTCCACAACCTAACCAACCTAAGTCTTAACTCTGACTGTCTTCTTCGCATGGACTGTGTCTCACCACTTCCTGACACTTCAGTATGTTCTTGCTGCTGTGAAAGTCTTTGCTTCCTGATGTTAAATATTTACATTCAATCATTAATTCAAAGAGTAGAGATGAGGTGATGGGAAAAATAAGCATGTACAACCTCTAAGCACTATGCTATGCATTTTGTAAAATGACCCCATTTAATCTTCCCAGTATCACAACACTGATATGACTATACCTGCTTGAGAAAAGAGGTGAAGGAGGCTCATGAGTTAAAGGAACTTTTTCTCACATCAAAGCTAAGATTCAACGCAAGTTTATCCAAAGCTTGAACTCATTCTCTGTGATGCTGCTTATTTGGCTTTAATCAGCCTGTATGTGCAATCAGTAGAAGCAGCTCTCTGGAGGTTGCTGATTGCACTCTCACTTTCCTCTGCACCACTATCCCTCCTCCTGTACCAACTCTGTGATCACAGAGACTCCCTAAGAAGACCCTTGCTCCTTGTGTCCTGCATGTGTATTTCAGAGCCCTTTCTTTCTTACCAGTATCCCCAGGCACCCAAATTAGGATGTCCTTACTGCTTCCTGGTTTTGTGCTGTTTCAGAGGCCAAACCAAGAAAGGCAACAAAAGCTAACATCAGTCAAGTGGAGGGAAGAGAATGGGGAAGGGGAGGGAAGGGAGAAGTACTTGGAAATGAATTAGAATAAATTATATTCCATACTTTTACAACTATGTCAAAATGAATCCTGTTGTTATATGTAACCAAGAAGAACCACTAAAGAAGAAATCAAATGCAAAAATAAGCAATTGGTATTAGCTTTGTGAAGTGTCAAGCATATGAGTTTCTAGAAATTTTTTATTAAGTATAATTAACACAGAAAAGAGTGCATACATGTAGGGAGAACATTGGGACAACCAGCACCCTAGAAGAGTCCCGTAAATCTTCCTTTCACTCTCTGCCTCCCCCAGAACTAAGCCACTTCCTACTTGTAACATCCTAGATTGGTACTGCATCTTTCTGTCACTCAATATTGTTTGGAAAACCTATCCATATTGTTGGAGCACTTGTAGATCAGTCTTCTTGTTGTATAGTTTTGCATTCTCTTGATTTGCTTAGTTTTCAACTCTCAGAAATTATGAAAATGCTTCACTTCTAAAGTTAGAAAACTCCCACACAAGCAATGTCTTCAGAGAGAAGAAGCCTAAACATTCAGAACTGATTAGTGTTTCTGGACCATTTTATCCAATAGTTTTCACTTTTTCATCTAATCCTTGGCAGTTGTGTGACCACAGGCAAGTCAACTGACCATATCCATACAATGGATATGATACCTACTCCAGTGAGAAGACACCCATATTACATGATATGGCATTTGTAGAAAATTCCCAGCAGCATTTTTGACATAGAGTAGGGACTTGAGTTTATTTATATTCTAAATATGAGTAGGTAGTTGTGCCTGTTTAGCTAACCTCAAGCAAGACTGGTAACTGTCACTGTAAACTGTCATTCAAAAGCACGGAGGCATCATGGATGTGTAATACAGAGAATGTGTTTTCACTTCTGAACACCTGGGTTCTAATTCTAACCTTCCCTCGTCCTACTTAGTAAAATTTGAAGCTTGACATTTTGAACCTTCTTGTTCTCATTTGTCAAATAAGGTATACATTACCTCATAGAATTCTTGTGATAACTTGGTATATTCAAGCAGTACTTTGTAATATAAAACCATGATTTTCACAGAGGAAGAGCACTGTGGCATCACTTAGGAGAAAAAGGTGGAGGGGTTTAAATGAGATCTTTTATAGCTTCACATTGTAAAGAACTTGCAATATGCCAGTCACTGATCAGCATTGTGCAAATACATCCGTTGACTTCATAATTCCTCACAAGGTCCAGGTTTTAGAATTGAGGAAATTGAAGGGCACATGAGGAAACAGAGGGTCAAGGAAGTTTCACATACTATGTAAAGTTGCTTGGCAATAAGAGGACTAAGGCACAAGCCCAGGTCTGTCTGGCTCCAGGCCCATGCTCTTGGCACCACACAGCAGTGTCTTAGCAATGTGAAATAGCAGATGCTTCCCAAATTAAAACTGCATGAAGTTGTGATAAGCAGATTGGCATAGGTTGTGAAGTGGGTGGGACAGATGCTGAAACTAGGCAGAAGTATGTGTATAGTCTAAGGGGAACCAGGACAAACAATCAAAGAATGTGCCTATGGAAAAAAAAAAAAATCTGTTGCTCTCAAAATGTTGAAGCATGTAGTTTAAATAGAATCCTCACTTCCCTATAGTGAGGAGCAGTCAGAGATTTAGTGAAATATACATGGTAAGGCAATCAGGAATGCTGTTAAAAGTTGCAGCATTCCATACAAATACCACACATGTGCCCTTTTATTGATCTTCTTTGCAGATTTCCATGGATATTTTTTCCAATTTTTCTATTACCATATTTAGTGGCTGCTTAACATTTCACTGTGTGAATGGATGAACTTTTAATAGAACTGATTAAATATACTGGAATAAGAGTCATATTCCTGTCAAGTTTGTTTTGTTTTGTTTTGTTTTGTTTTGTTTTTAGAGAGAGAGAATTTTTTTTAATATTTATTTTTTAGTTCTCGGCGGACACAACATCTTTGTTTGTATGTGGTGGGCCCACGCATGCCAGGCAAGCGTGCTACCGCTTGAGCCACATCCCCAGCCCTCCTGTCAAGTTTTAATAAGTTCCTTTCATAAGTTCTTCAGGTCCTTGCCTGTCAAATAAGGTGTTCGATGTTCCTAACACTAACATTCCATATTTCTCCACATCTCCCTTGAACTGTTCTTCCACCTTTTTGTGTCCTGTTTTCCCTCAAATCCTAGAATGATTTATATACTATAAAAGAAGTTCCATGAAAGGAGAGAAAGGTCAAGGGGAGACACAGCAATTACTTCATTCAGAAATCAAGAAAAGTTTTCTTATGGCAGAGGGCTTTAAAAGATGAACTTGACTTCAAAGAACTGCTAAGTCTTAACATCTGGCATGACGTGGAAAATTGCATGAATTTTCAGCACAGGAAACAGCACAGATATGGGCACTGAGGCAAAACAAAGCACCTAATCAGGTGAGACTAATATAAAGGCTATTTGAGGGGAAAAAAAAGTGACAATAGGAGATTGGGATCTTGTCACGAAGGAAATATAAACTCAGAAAATTTTGATGGTAGGAAGGAAAGCTAGAAAACTCTGATATGCCATGGCTACAGATGGTGAAAGATTTTGAGGGCTTTCATGTGAGGAGAATAAAATAATAAGAGCAAAAGAGCTCCTCTTGCCCCCACATATCCCCTTCACTCATCTTGAGTGGTTCAGAAGAGAATTACTAGATGCATGAAGAAAGACCATTTGGGAAATTACTAGACTGGAAAGCTGTGGTTAGCACTGGGATGAGTGGAGGAACAGCACAGTGCAGTCACAAAGACCCTCAGGACCAGACCTCCTAGATGTGAACCTTTCTCCAGGCTTCAATAGCCAGTTAGATGATTACATTTGTGAATGTTTGTGTAGAGTGAACACTGTACATGCTTCATAAAAGTATTCAAATGATATGATGAATGCAAGAAACATGGGACACTTAGAAGAAAAAGGTTGAATAATATAAAGAAAGTAAAAATGACTCTATTTTTTTCCATCTTGTATTATTAAAAAAAAAAAAAAATACCAGAAAGGTAGCTGGGGAACGAGAGATAGGCAAGATTTCATGAGAACACCATGGATGATGTCAGAGTCAAGCTAGGTGGATTTTGAGATATAGAAAGGAAATTCATGAAAAATATACATCTGGAGATTTTAAGCAGGACACAGAATGCTGGAGCCCAAGTGGAGCTGTAAATATTGGAGTTATGAGCTTCATATATCATTAGGAGTGATTTTTGGCTGGGGATGGGATAGGATGAAATTCTATGCTTCCTAAATGTGTAGTGCATGCATCTATCCAAGGAATATGTATTAGAAGTCTCTGAAAAATGCATGGCATGAATATTATTTTTAACATTGTTTCTGGATAACAACTTTGATATTTGACACACAATTGAAAATAGTCTGTTATTACCTCCAAGAAAACATTAATGATACTGTGTTTCTGACACTCAACCAGCCTGTAGTGTAATTTCCAAATGATGATTTTCCAACTGGGCTGAATAAAACAATGACAAATGCTTTACTTAATGAGCCTCAAAGCAATTAAGACAGAAACACATCAGAGAATTCTATTGCATTTAATCATGAGAGAAATGATAAACAAAATTATACTCTGATGATTAAATGAACTTGATAAATCAATTACAATTTAACTTCCAGAACATAGTTTGAAAGCTACAAAACTCTCATATGCCATGGCTACAGACTAGTTCTTAAGTTCTGACAGAATGAGAGAGAAGTAAGGGTAAAAAGTAAAAAGGATTTAGAAAAACCGGGCATTTGTTTGTGCTCACCAACTAATTTTATTACTTTGGCCAAATCATTATGCTTCCCTGAAGCTCAATTTCCTCATTTGTGGAATTTAAAATAATTTTTGTGACACCACAATGATTAAATAAGTGAAATTCTATAGGTAAAAATTATGTTATGCTCTGCAGATTTGGTTTGCTTCCACATGCAGGGACCAGGGGAAGTTGGTCATTGGTATCTGTGACAAAGAGAATTGAATAAGAAATCTCATCACAATCCTCTGGAGTTTATGTGTCAAAGTCTGGAGCTCAGTCTTGCAGGCTCAACACAGAGAGGAGAAGTTCATTCATTTCCTAGTAGCATATATGCACACACAAATACACACTCACATACCCCAGGGAAAAAATTCAATGTTTTTATTTATAACAAGATAAAATGCTCAGAGAAAAACTGAAAACGTAAAATACAAATTCCATTAGGTTCTCTCCTTTTTGGAAGAACTTTCATGAGAAGACAAATAGTAAGAACTTTTTTTTTTTCATATGAAATTAGAAACAAGAGGAAATACATGGAATCAGAAGTGTAAATGGAAAATACTTTTGCAGACATCTCACAGGAGAGAAGGTCTTTTTTTTTTTTTTTTTTTTAAAGAGAGAGTGAGAGAGAGAGGGGGACAGAGAGAGAGAGAGAGAATTTTAATATTTATTTATTTTTTCTTAGTTATTGGCGGACACAACATCTTTGTTGGTATGTGGTGCTGAGGATCGAACCCGGGCCGCACGCATGCCAGGCGAGCGCGCTACCGCTTGAGCCACATCCCCAGACCAGGAGAGAAGGTCTTGTCTTAGGATCAGTTCCCTTTAATAGTATTCAAATGGTCATGCCCAAAAACTCACACCAGCATTTCTCTTTTTATACCTTTAGTGACTGATCACACATTCTAAAGGACCACTCTTTCATATGTATATTAGGCAGGGTTCTCCAGAGAAACAGCTCAGTTGGGTTATGAGAAAGAGAGAAGGTGGAGAGGGGATGAGGAATTGACTTACAGGGTTATGGGGGTTCAGAAATTCCCAAATCTGCTATCTGCAAGCTTGAGGACCAGGAAGGCTGGATATGTAGTTCTAGTACACATTTGAAGACCTGGGAACCAGGGAAAATGAGGGTCATAAAATCCTAGTCCAATTCCGGAGACTGGAGAAATAGGAACTCTGAATTCCCAGAGCAGGAGAAGAAAGATATTTGTGGGAGGCAACCCCGCCCCTCTCAGCCTCAAGTAAAGGGGGTGTCAGTCTGGCACTCATGCCATGTGCTGTGCGAAGCAAGTGGCCTTCACCTTCGCTTGGCAAAGACCTTTGCTTCAGCAGTCCCCCTTTGAAACCTTATCCCCTGCTTTATTTGATGTAGAATAGTCTATAGAAAATCCTTTGTTGTCTTTTCCCTATAAATAAGCCGATTCCAGGTGCACTCACTCTCTTGCCTTCCAGCGTGGAAGAGGACCCTTGAGGTCTCAGAATAGTCCCACCCTCCATTTGAAAATTACTTCTGTGTCCTGTGCTTTTTCCCTGTTTTCTTAGCTTAATGCTGCTGTCAGCTTTTTTGAACCCAGTTCATCTCGTCAGCGTGGGTCGCGGGTGAGAGATATTTCATCTTAGGCAGAGAGAAAATTCACCCTAACTCCACATTTCAACTCTCAAAGGATTAGATGATGGCCACCCTACAAGGTGAGGGCAATGTTTATTGTATGACTTGCCCCATATGCTAATTTCTTACAGAAACACACAGACACACCAAGAAATAGTGTTCAATCAATATTTGGTAATGTTTTTTACCTTAAATCAGTCAAGTTGACACATAAAATTAAGCATCATAATATTTGCTATTAAATTAGCTATTTCTTTTATATTTTTGAGATTTTTTTTTTTTTTGTAGATGGACACAACACAATGCCTTTATTTTTTTATGTGGTTCTGAGAATCCCACCCATGCTAGGGGAGTGCTCTACTGCTGAGCCACAATCCCAGCCCCCAAATTAGCTATTTCTTTTATATTTTGAAGACTTTCTTTGTCAAAGAATTGAACATCGCCAACTAGTAGCCCATGCACACCTGTAATTTCTGTTATTCTGGAGGCTGAGGCAGGAGGATGGCAAGTTTGAAACCAGCCTCAGAAACATAGACCCTGACTCAAAAAAATGAAAAAGGGTTGAGGTAGAACACCCAGTACTGCAAAAGAAAAAAAAAAAAGGAATTGTACACGATATCATTGTATATGTTTGATTCAACTTCATGAGGAGATATACCCACTTACAAGTTTTATTCATTCTTAATTTTTGTCACTTTGCTCTTCCACTGTTTTATTTAAAGTTTATATATTTTATTGGCCTGTTCAGGTGACAATTTTAATTTTCCTAACATTTATTTTCAATTATATTAATTTCAAATTTATTGATTCTACTATGCTGCTTAAATTTTGAAAAGAAAATACTTACCTTATGTTCTAAGTTGATGTTATAAATATTGTTTCATTATCTAAGCTTTATATTGTTTAATACTGAATATATTTAAAATATATATTTTCTACTGCTGATTGTGCTAGCTGCTTCCTATGAATTGGGTTTCAAGTATTTGTGTTTTGCCTTTTATAGGAACAAAGTAATATTGGGTTTATTTCAATTATAATATCTAAGGGATACCTAATGAATACTTATTAATTCCAAATACTTATAACTTGTTATGATTTGTTTCTAATATGTTCCATTTCTATTTGAGAATCATTTTAAAGTCTTCACTTTTGAAAAGAATTATATGTGTTTTATAGCCTAATATGTAATAATTTATGTAAGTTAAATAAATATATGTATATACATATGTATATATTTACACACATGTATGTATATATATATACATACATGTGTATTAGAGAGATGAAGTAAAGCATTTATTATGCACCACTGACATAGTACTATAAATGTTACAATGAAGTATCAAACAAATGAAAGTCCTGAAAAACAATAATCATAAATGAGTATATCATGTTGTAAAATAATAAAATGTGAGATTAAAATATTTAATAACAAGTACACACAGAAAATCTAAGTCTAAAAATGCATAAATGTATTCTCTAAATGAAATACTAAATGATATAAATTGTAGTACTAATTCAGATCATTCTTATAATTTCAAAATAATTTGCTCATTAGAAATTGGTGGTGGTGTCTTTTGATGGGTTCAGATGTTATATAGATGATTATATTTAGCCATACTACCTTTTGATAGGTTTTGACAAAGTACCACTGTTGGGAGCCATCTAGGATGTGTGAATTGAGCTACTAGGCAGGGAAGTTGCTGTTTTGGAAACTCCCAGGTGGAACCCACTGGTTTAAGAATGCCTGACTTAGCAATTAGAGAAATGCAAATAAAAACTACTCTAAGATATCATCTCACTCCAGTCAGATGGCAACTATTATGCAGATGAACTGTGGGAGACCAACCTTACACGTGACTGAGTCACACTCCCCGACTGGGTGCTCAGGCACTCAGTCACAGAAATGTGGCAGAGCTTTCCCCACCCTTCTTGCATTCGAAGGTCAGTGTCTGGTGCATGGGCATGTCTTGCTACAGCCCCATGGGTGAAGCCATGCTCACCTGTTCTTTTGTAATATAACCCCTTGCCCTGTTTAGGATAGAATCTTCCATGAACGTGCCTTGTGTGTGTCCCCTTCTCTTACTGTGCCTTTGGGTGTGGCCTACCCAGATGTCAGTCAACCTGCTGACAGTGGACATCATGAAGATAGACTCAGCCCCCTGAAACCTGACCCCTTGCCTCATTTGAATAGCTTCTCAATAAAAGGGGTCAGCCTGTGCTCTTGCTCTCTCTCTTTCTGCGGACCCTTAAGGTTAGAGGAGCCGTCACAGCGAACCCAAAGAAAAAGGTATTTGTCTCTTGTGTGGTTATTTTGCACAGCCCAGTTAGCTCAGTTTCTCTGGAGTGACCCTTTAGCCTTTAAGTCTCGAGAACCAAAACCCAGCAATGAACAACAATAAGTATTAGTGAGGATGTGGGGAAAAAAACGTACACTCATACATTACTGGTGGGATTGCAAATTGGTGCAGCCAATATCCAAAGCAGTATGGAGACTTCTTGGAAATCTGGGAATGGAACCACCATTTGACAAAGCTGTCCCTCTCCTCAGACTATACTCAAAGGATTTAAAAATAGCATACTACAGGGACACAGCCACATCAATGTTTATAGCAACACAATTCACAGTAGCTAAACTGTGGAGCCAAGCTAGATGCCCTTCAGTGGATGAATGGATAAAAAAAAAATGTGGCATATATACGCAATGGAATTTTACTCAGCAATAAAAGAGAATAAAATTATGGCATTTGCAGGTAAATGGATGGCAGTGGAGAAGATAATGCTAAGTGAAGTCAGCCAATCCCCCCAAAAACAAATGCTGAATGTTTTCTCTGTTATAAGGAGGCTGATTCATAGTGGAGTAGGGAGAGGGGACGTGAGAGGAATAGATGAATCCAGATAGGGAAGAGGGGTGGGAGGGAAAAAGAGGGGGCAGGGGATTAGCAAGGATGGTGGAATGTAATAGACATCATTATCCAAAGTATATGTATGAAGACACGAATTGGGTGTCAAAATACTTTATATACAAACAGAGAGATGAAAAATTATGGTATATATGTGTAATAAGAATTATAATGCATTCTGCTGTCATTTATTTATTTTAAATCAATTAAAAAAAAAAAAAGAATGCCTGACTCAAGCTGGCACCCAGGTTTAGCTCACAGCTGAAGTTCAAACACAGCCCCAGAAATGGGAGTAACCCACCAAGAGCCAATCAACCAATCAGCCTGTTTACCCCTGCCACACAGAGAAACAAGCACAGAAACAAGACTCCTCCCATTGAAATCTAATCCCTGCCTTTGATGTACTCCCCCTTAAATAAAGAATTGGGGCCTTTTTCAGTTGTTTAGTTTCAGTTCCTATCAAGACTGGAAGACCCATCAGATGCCCCGCTTTTAAAATCTAATCTTTGGCTTTGTCTTATTTCTTACTGATTATTTCAGACTTTTTATTTTCCCAGGCCACTCACACCTACTGACCAAGAACCTGCTCTGTCTCCAGTTGCTGGTCAACAGGTCACAGACCACATTGATAGTCTTCAGTCATTTTTTTTCCCCATACCATCTTTTTTTTAATATTTTTTTTTTTACAAATGGAGCACAACTTTTCATTTATCTGGTTATGTATGATATTACATGCACAAACAGAGAAATGATGCTACAGTAAAATAAGTTTATATATTTTTAGACTTAGAGTTAATGCACCATTTGTGCATTCACACCCATACATGGGGTAATAATGTCCATATCATTCTACAAACTTCCCCCCCACGCTCTCCCTCTCCCCTCTCATCCCCTCCTTCCCCTCTGTTCAATCCAAAGTTCCTTCCTTCTTCCCTTGCCCCCTGCCAATTGTGGATCAGCATCCACTTATCAGAGAAAACATTTGGTCTTTGGTTTGGGGGCATTCTCTTCCTTCGCTTAGCACAATTTTCTCTAATTCTGTTCATTTACCTATTAATCCCAAAATTTTACTCTTCTCTACTACCATCTTCATTACTGATTTTTTTTCTTGTGAAGGGAAAGAAAATATTGGCATCTCTTAAAATATCACTTAAAAATGCAAATTTATTTAAAGTTTTATTTTTCAAAAATTTTAATAATGTTAATTTCATAATTTTGATTAAAATGAATATCCAAGGCCTGATAAAATTTCCAAACTACTTCTGCAGCTGGAGCAAAAGAAGCTGCCAACTTGGCTTACATGTATATTCTTCCACATTTCACTTTCTAGATCCTCAGACATATTACTTAATTTTCTTTGATATTTACATGTTGACTAGAAGCATATGAGAAAATCATATGAGAAATTGTTTACTAATTATTGAATCACTCAGATAAGCTTTTATTTGAAGACAATGCCAAGGAAATTTCCAAAATTTTGGTTGGAACTTCAGTCTTTCTTGAATATTGTACTGTACCATCTGTACAAAAATTTGATAGTTTTCAAAGTTCTTGATAATCTTTTTCTCAGTCATAAATAATAAAACTATGTTACTTTGATAATGTTTCTACTAGTTCATAGGATCAGCATAAAATATAAAAAATCAATTCAAAGTCATGATTCTTTAAAACATTTTAAGTGAATTCTTAAAATGAGTGAAATAATTGAACAGTTGAACTACTACCGATTGATAACCGAATTTTTAGAAATATTCTTGGTGCTCACTTGGGCAGCACATAAACTAAAATTGGAACAATACAGAGAAGATTAGCATAGCCAAAAAAAATTCTTGAAATAAAACACACATGCAAAAAAATGCACAAATTATGTTTATAGCTCTATAAGTTTTCACAACAGAATGACTGTTAGTGACATTATTTGGGAGTCTTCCCTGATTTTCTAATAAGAAATAGAAACTCTACATCAATGTCTCCCAGCAGTTCTTCATCTTTCTTTACTACAGTCATCATCATCTACTGTCTATCTTATTAGGTTTTCAAAAATCAACTTTACCTCTTCAATACTGAAATGGCCACATTGTTTTGTTGCCAGTGATGGTGGTGGTTTTATAAATGCCATTTTTTTCATATGACCTGATGAATAATGTAACTGTGGTAAGCAGAAATATTAATTAATACCCCAAATTATGATGTATAATTTTATAGGCTCTTGTTTATTATCTCAGGAGGCCACAGAAACCCCTACGGCATTAGATCCCCCCAACACACAGTGGATCCACAAGACATTCAGAGCACCCTCTTACAACTAGCCTGAATTATGGTTAGCTGTGAAACTAATCAGAAGATTGTTGAATCTGAAGATTGTATTTTAGGTAGAGCACCAGTTCATCATTACCCTCTTATTATGTTGTGACTAATATCTTGGAGCTTAGATGAATCTTTTGAATCTATAGGAGAACAAAATGATATTAATAATAAACCATAGTCCAGAAATTTTTCTGATACTATTCAAAGGTCTGAAAAACTTGATATGTCTTTTGATGATGTGGAAAAGTCAGAGGAAAAGAAAATTGATAATTTCAACCAAAAATATGAGCAATTGTCTTATTATTACCTACTAATCTAAAGGTTTGATGGAATTAACACTTGAAAATTTTATTAATGCAATAATTTACATATTTCTATCAGAAGGGGAGTTATGTTCTGCTTAAAGTTCACGGTTCAAATAGGAACAAATGCAGCTGTCAATGAGGAAACTCTCTTTAAAACACCATTATTTGATTTTACATAACAAAGCAATTAAAAAATGAAAGCTTGAGAAAGCATCCATAAAATAACAAAATACATGTATCTATTTATTGGAAAGGCATATGTAGTCTATTGTTTTCATTCATAATGCATTAAAATATAACAGAAAACTTCATAAGACATAAATTAGAGTACAATAAACAAATGTAAAATAAGAATTGTTTAACTACAACCCAGATCAAGAAGTATGCAATTATCTTTACTCCAGAGTGAGACCATATTAATTTTCTGATCATGTTCATTTTCCTTAGCCCTAGACTAGAATTTTTTTCTTTTTTGGAAAACTCTAGGTGGTATTCTAGTTGTTTTTACCTGACCCAATTATTGTTTTTGCATAGCAAATCACACTAAACTTAGTTGTGTAGAACAATAGCCACTTTATTATGCTTGTGGATTCTGTGGATCAGTAATCTAAAAAGGGCAAAGTAAGGACAGGTTGACCTTGATCCTGATTTATGATATGTGGGTGATACAAGTAGAGATACTCAACTATGGAGGCAACTGGAAAGTTGGAATCTTAAACCATCTGGAGACTCAAGTCACATTTCTGATATTTGCACTTGTAATCTGCTAAAACTCTGGCCCTGTTGTCAGAGTACTTCCAAGTGTTCTCTTCATTTAGTCAATGAAACCCTAAAGGAATTAACAATGTGTGGATTAGAATTACTGTGAAGTAGTAACCATTGTATTCCTCTTGTTTTCCCCTTTTTGAAAAATGGGAATGTCTATAACAATTATCCCGTGCCTGTTCTTCCACAGGATGTTGGGTGCAAGGGCAACTGGCATGTCTTTTTATATCACTGGTTTTCAAATCAAAAGCAAGAGCACTCAAGGAACTGTAACTGAGGCATCACACCTCAGGAGCCTTTGACACATCTGGACCTAATTAAGATGGTAAAGTCCCAGGTTGTTTTCAGTGATTCTTATGATTCTCTTCATTTAGTCAACTACTTAGTCTTCTCCCAAACCTGGTTGCTGACTTCCAAAAGTGAATGCAGCAAGAGAAGGAGGTAGGATATATATTGTCTTTTATATCCTTGCTTTGATAACATCACTCCCATCACCATCACACATCCATCCAGAATCAAGAGGCAACACCTCTCAATGGAATATCAGCATCACAGAGTTAGAACAGAATGTATTATTTAATGCAGCTGTCATTTGAAAATAAAATATGCCAACCCATCCTCACTCTAGCCACAGCAATTCATATTTCTCACATAAGACTATTCATATCATCTCTCCTCAAAACCCTCAGGTCTCATCCTACTACTGCATTAGCTCAAAGCCTGGGATTTTACCATCTTAATTAGGTCCAGATGTGTCAAAGGCTCCTGAGGTGTGATGCCTCAGTTACAGTTCCTTGAGTGCTCTTGCTTTTGATTTGAAAATCAGTGATATAAAAAGACATGCCAGTTGCCCTAGCACCCAACATCTTGTGGAAGAACAGGCACAGGATAATTGTTATAGACATTCCCATTTTTAAAAAAAGGGGAAAACAAGAGGAATACAATGGTTACTACTCCACAGTAATCCTAATTCACACATTGTTAATTCATTTAGGGCTTCAGTAATACTACTTCAAGATGTTTTCAGTGATTCTTAGTTCTGCCTCTGGGTCCTCCTCCTTTTCCATAATATACAGCCTATGTTTTAACTGAAAAAGCTCCTTAGTCTACCCTCTGGACATTGACTGGAATTTGAAATTCCAAAAGCCTTTTTCACTTTGTACTCTTTCTTTTTCTGTCTAAAATGAGTTATCTTGCTGGATGCCATGGAGCACACCTGTTATCCCAACAGCTGGGGAGGTTTAGGCGGGTGAATTTCAAGTTCAAAGGTAGCCTGAGCAACTTAGCAAGGTCCTAAGCGACTCAGTGAGACCTTGTCTCTAAATAAAATATTAAAAGGGGCTGGGGACGTGGCTCAGTGTATAAATGCCTTCAGGTTCAGTCCCCTGTACCAAAAAAAAAAAAAAAAAAAAAAAAGAAAAGAAAAAGAAAGAAAGAAAAAGAAAAGAAAAAGAAAGAAAGAAAGAAAAAAAGACTTATCTTAAAAAGAAATTAATCTTGTGGGTTTTGTGTGGATTACTTTATAAGTCACATCATTAGACAAAAGTAGTACCTCAAAAATCTCTTTGAGATAAGAGGTTTTCTACCTTAGCACCTCAGGAAATTTCTGTGGGAAGATGCCATTAATATTCTTAGAAATGGCTGACTGCAGTAACACACGCCTCTAATCCTAATGACTTGGAATGCTGAGACAAGAGGATCAAAAGTTGAAGACAGGCCTCAGTAACTTAGAGACACCTTGTCTCATAATTAAAAATAGTATAAAAAATAAAAGGGGGCTGGGGATGTGTCTCAGGGGTTAAGCACCCCTGTATTAAATCCCCAGTTCCAAAAAAGGAAAAAAACTTTTTTTTTTTTTTTTTTTGGAAATGTTGCTGTGAAAGTTCTTCCTTCAGAGTTCCTTTTATCTTTCTGGAAATTTCTATATGACATCACTTTGTGTATTTTGCAGATTTTAACAAAGGATCTTATAGTCCTACCCTAATTTTGAGCTATGATTGGAATTCATGTCTCAAATTCAGAAATGTTTGACATCTGTAGAAGATGGGAATGAGGTTTGGGGAGGGTTTTAATTGTTTACAGTACTGGGATTGAACCCAGAGGTGCTCTACTCCAGACCATTTTATTTTTTACTTTGAGTCAGTATGTCCCTAAATTACTGTGGCTGGCCTTGAACTTATAATCTGCCTGGCTTAGCTTCCTGTGTATCTAGAATTGCAAGTGTTTGCCATTGTGCCTGGTAAGATGCAGCTTTATTTTTCAACCTATACAGTCCTAGCTCCTTAAGATCTAACATTTTCTTTCTTTAGCTCATCTCTCTTCTCTCACATTTAACATGGCTGTGAGAGAAAGCCAGATGTTATTTTCAAGAGTCTTCCTAGAAATCTCCTATTTTAGCTATTATAAAGTTTGTTAGGTATGGATCTTATTTTCTACATTGCCACAGGTGTCAGTGTTGCTAACTTACTGGTACTAATAATATGGATTCCCCCATTCTACTAGCTGCCAATCAAATATTACTTTACTTCATGCTTACAATGATGCTTCCTCAAAACTATTGTCTTCACTAACACTATTTTTGAGGTCCTTTTGGCTTTTACCCACTATTATCTCCCAAAATCAATAACAATTCTAGTTTTTATTGTGTTGCACCCAACTTCTGGTGTCCAAATTTCTTCCAGTTATTCTTTTACTACATAACAAATAAAACCAAACTCAGTAAAACAACAACCATTTCATTAAACTCATGGATTCTATAGGTTTAGGATTCAGAAAAGGCACCAATAGGATAGGCTGTTTCCACTCTTTGATGCCTGAGGCCTCAAATGATAAGATTAGGGATGACAAGCTTGGAAACTGTGTATTCACTCATGCACTTGTATAGCACTTGTGCTGGCAAGTAGCTGGAACCTCAAAACTATGAATGAATTGACCCCTGGGTATGGATAATTCATGTTTTTTTCCTATTTGGTGACTGAATTCCAAGAGTTGAAGACCCGAAAGAATAAGGATGATGCTGTACCAAGAGTTAGAGGTCAAATAGCACCATACAGTTGTCACAAGTCCAGCCAGTTTCAGGAAACGGTCATGTTATAGAAAGAGCATAAATGATGGGAAGTATTTTTCTGAGTAGCTTTAAAAATATAATTATGAATGATAATAAGATAATGATAATATTTTCAAATTAAAGTTGTCAAATTTCCAAGACTTAAATTTGTTAGAAATCCCCAGAAAGAGGTGTCACATATAAATTATAAAAATTTGAGAAGAGCTTAATAGAGATTGTGTACAAATATTTGATGAGGGTATAGGAAAAATAGGGCATGACTTTCTTACCACTCTTAACACTGAAAGAGCACACCTGGTTTTGTATCATATGATATGTATTATTTTTTGCCTTGCTCCTTTATTCAATAGAATATTTGTGAGTTCATCTGTGTTGCATGTAGCTCAAGTTCACTTATATTTGAATATAAATAGAATTTTTTTGGAATACATTGTAATTCATTTATCCATTTCATTGTAATTCATTTATCCATATTCATTTTTTATGAATAGAATTTTTTATGAATACATTGTAATTCATTTATCCATTTCTCTGTTGATAGACAATCAGTCTATGTTTGGCCATGGTATGCATATGTGCATAGATTTTTCAAGACATATACCAGGAGTAGAATGATTGAACCACGGATGCCTTTAGTTTTACTGGATGATGGAAAGACATTTTCCAGCATAATTGAATCAAATTTACAGTCCCACCAAATAAAATAATAGTATATTTTCTTGATTCACAAAACTGATAACAGTATTGTCTGTCTTTTCTGTTTTTGTTTACCACTCTGATAAAGTGATTTGGTTTAATTTTCTTTTCCTGGTAACTAATGAGATTGTATATTTTTAAATATGCATTGGCCATTCAAACTTTCTGTTTATACAGTTCAATCTTCTGTTTAATATTTATTTTTCCATCTTACTCTTGTTATTTTGTCAGATGTCATTATGTGTTCTGTGTACAAGCCCTCTTCTAGTTTTATGTGTTGCAAATATATTTTATGTCTTTTTGATTGCCTTAAGATATTAGTCTTTGACTTTATGGTTAATTTTGTTCTTCTTTTATTTATCCTATCTGGTGATACATGACAGTAGAATACATTTTGACACATCATATGTAAATGAAGTATAACTTCTCATTCTTCTGGTTGTACATGATGTAGAGTTACAGAGGTTGTGTAATCAAACATGCACATAGAGTAATAATGTCCAATTCATTCTATTATACTTCCTACCCTTTTACCCCCTCCCCTCCCTTTCCCCTCTAATCCAAAGTACCTCTATTCTCCCTGCCCCCTTATTATGAATTAGCATCTGCATATCAGAGATAACATTCAGATTTTGGTTCTTTGGGATTGGCTTATTTTGCTTAGAATGATAGTCTCCAACTCCATTCATTTACTGGCAAATGCCATAATTTCATTCTTATTTAAGGCTGAGTAATATTCCATTGTGTATATATACCATATTTTCCTTATTCATTCATCTGTTGAAGGGTACCTAGGTTGGTTCCATAGTTTAGCTATTGTGAATTGAGCTTCTATAAAGATTGATGTGGCTGCATCACTGTAGTATACTGACTTTAAGTCCTTTGGGTATAAACCAAGGAGTGGGATAACTGGGTCAAATGGTGGTTCTATTCCAAGTTTTCTGAGGAATCTTCATACTGATTTCCATAATGGTTGTACCAATTTGCATTCCCACCAGCAACATATGAGTGTACCTTTTTCCCCATATATTCCCCAACATTTATTATTGCTTGTATTCTTGATAATTGCCATTCTAACGGAAGTGAGATGGAATCTCAGTGTAGATTTGATTTGCATTTCTCTAATTGCTAGTGATGTTGAACATTTTTTCATGTATTGGTTGATAGATGAAATTTTGTTCTTCTTTACTTAAGAAAACTGTTTAAAATTTTTGGTAATACTGAACTATTATTAGTTCATAATGACATTTTCTCTTGTGATCTTCTAAAACCAGAATAGTCTCCTCTTTTATATTTAAGTCTGCAAACTATCTGAAGTTAAGGCATTTGTTTCATAGGTGCTGAGTCTTCAATTTTATCTATGTATGAAAGTTAAATTGTCCCAAAAGTATTTGCAGAAAAAACATGTCTTTTCTCTACTGCTCCATATTTTAATGAAATCCAGCTCATGTCTGCTATAATAACTGATATGCATGTTAATTGTTTCTTTTGATGTGAGGAAACTTCTTAGCTTGATGTAATTTCATTTGTCTAGTTTTTATTTTTGCTGCTTGAGTTTTGGGGGTTGTATCTAAAACAATATTAACATCCCAGGCTTTTCCCCTGTGTATTCTTCTAGTGACGTCACAGTTCTGTGTCTTACATTTAAGTATTTAATCCATCTTGAGGTGATTTTTGTGCATGGTACAAGACTCTTGTGTCATTCTTTTGCTTGTGGATAATCAGTTTTCCCAACACCATTTAATGAGCCATCCTTATTGTGTATTTTTGGCGCCTTTGTCAAAAATAAATTGGCCATAAATTTGTGAGATTATTCCTAGGACTTCTATCCTCTTCAATGAGTTGACAAGTTTTTTTTTTTATGCCAGTACCATGCTACCATGCTGTTTTGATTACAACTTTATATATATATATATATATATATATATATATATATTTTTTTTTTTTTTAATCAAAGAGTGTGATGCCTGCCTCCAGCTATGTTCTTTTCACCCAAGATTGTTTGGGCTATTTGTGGTCTTTTGTGGTTCCATATGAATTTAAGACTTGTGGGTTTTTTTTTCTAACTCTGTGAAAAATAACATTGGAATTTCAATAGTGATTGCATTAAATTTTTAGGGTATTAAATCTGGGTGGCATGAAATGTCCATACTTATACTAACAGTCTATTCAATGCAGTCTAGGCTTTTCCTATCATTCCCCTTAAAATTCTTTCATTTCCTGCCTACCAACCAATTCCAAAACCACTTTCACATTTGAAGTATTTACGTAGTATGACATTGCTTCCAGGTACCAGAGTCTGTATTCATTTCCTTTTACTGCTGTAACAAAATTATAAACTTAGTGACAATACAAACTTACTACCTTACCGTCCCAAAGTTCAGAAATCTGAAATGGCTTTCATTGATAGAATCACAATGTCAGCAAGTCCTTCTGGAAACTTTAGGAAAGAGTGTTTTATTGTGTTCTGCATCTTCTAGAGGCCATCTGCTTCCTTGGCGTGTGACCCTTCTTCAATCTTCAAAACCAAGTGGGATAGTGTCTTCAAATTTCTCTCTGGTCCTGAACTTCCTGCCTCTCTCTTATAAGGATCTGTATGAGTACATCAAACCTATGTACTCTCAGGTATTCTGTTCCAGCAACAGAAAGTGGACTAGAGAGTAGGGAAATAGTGAGGTGACCACTATACTTGAGAAAAACACTCTGGTACCTATGTTTACACCTCACTCTCATGAAAAAAAACATTATGGCTAAGCAAAAAATGAACACCAACTAAACCAGCACAACAGATACAGATATGAGACTAAAGGGAAGTAGTTCAAGGCATACATAATAGGGCTGGGGCTGTAGCTCAGTGATAGAGCACTTGCCTAGCATGTGTGAGGCACTGGTTCGATCCTCAGCGCCACATAAAAATAAATCAATTAGTTAAATAAAGTTATTGTGTTCATCTACAAGTAAAAATATATTTTATTAAAAGACATATATAACAAGACTGTATGATTTATTAGAGGCAATAAATCAGTAAACGCATGTCTACCAATCATTTGAATGATTATGCTCATATCTAAGACAAAAATATGATTACAAGGACAATTGATTACATTATTAGAATACAATGTAAGCATCTGGTAATGTTTTGAGTAATGACAGTTGATTATATTGCAAGAAAATGTCATGGTTGATTAATAAGAAATGATGGAAGTTTTTCATTACTAAAACATCTCAAGGGAATTTTAACGATTCTGTAGTTTAGATTGCTTTTTTTTTTTGAGAGAGAGAGAGAGAGAGAGAGAGAATTTTAATATTTATTTTTTAGTTCTCAGCGTACACAACATCTTTGTTTGTATGTGGTGCTGAGGATTGAACCCGGGCCGCACACATGCCAGGCGAGCGTACTACTGCTTGAGCCACATCCCCAGCCCCTAGATTGCTTTTTTTGAGGCAATATAAAGCAAGAGTAGAAAGAAGGGTTTGATGAGGATCCTGAGAATGAAATGGAGGTAACAGAAAGAAGAGATTAAATGAGAGGAAACTCAGTTATGTAGTACCTACTATTTGCTTGGCACTGAATTATGCAAAAAATATATATATATTTTTTATTTTATATATATATATATATATATATATATATATATATAATCTCAATAATAGTTTTTCAACTTTTATTGAGCCTGATGTTAGTCTTCAATAAAAATATTGTGTATGCATTTATTATTTAATCTTCATATATACCTGTTATGGTTTGTATTGCCATATTGAACAGGAAGTAATTAAAACTTTGAAAGCTGACATCTTACCCAAAGTCACACAGTAGAAAATGAAAACTGGAAATTCAGACCTCTCAGATTCTAACAAAGATTCTCTTATGGAAATAAAGGCAAGTTTTATCTCTCATTACCAATAAGGTGTTAATTTCTTGTAAACAGTGGGCCAATTAATATACAAAAAGTACATTGAGAAGATACAGAGTTGCATTCCCAAACAGTCACTTGCCCACTGTGTGACACTTAGCTACCCTTTACTCTCATTGTCCTATTTTTCCTCATCTGAAATTATGTTCATATTTTCCATTCAGTGGCCCATGAAATAAGGCAAATTGCTCTTGCTTTTGGGATTATTTCTTGTACCATTTACCTCTGTAGGACTCTGGCATTCCAACTGCTCTTCCTTCTGTCCCACATTCCATATCCTCCATGATAGATAGTAACCACCATGGCCAAAGTATGATTTGGTTTGCAAAATAATCAGCCTGTAGGATCTGAAGCAACTCCTAGATCATGAAGTCCATTAATATGCTGCAGCTGACAGTGTACATTACTTTTTGCCCGAACTATAAATGTATTCAGCTATGAAAGAGAAATTATATTTCCTAAGACATTTTGAAGGTACATTTTATTTTGTACGAAGGAGAAATTTCACTGAAAAAAAAAAGACAGAATTTTCTCTTTGTGGGTGAGATTAAAAAATGCTAAAATGTATGAAGGACAATGTAAAGTAGATCATTCCAGAACTTTGGGACTGCTTCATACTCTACAATTAGTTAAAGAGACTAGAAAAAAATAAAAAGACAGGAAAGCTTCCTGGAATGAACCCAAAGTAATTCAACATTCAAAAAACTCTTTCTTCCTGAATCCCCCCAAAATGAATTTTTTATCTTACTTAGAAATTTAATTTAATTTAACAACAGCTGCTGGAGACATGAAAGTAGCAGGTGGAGTTTTAAAGGTAAACACTAAGGCACAGAAAGCTTTTCTGTGGGAGAATCACACTCTGTGACAAGCTTTGAAAAGCAATATCTTTCTTCAGTTGAAGTGTATGACAGAGTTTGTGGCTGTTAAAACGACTGAAGTTCCCCATAATTGGGAAATTGCCTCTCACACAGTCCATCAGACAGTCACTTGGCTGTACTTAATGGAAGATGCTGATGGAAAGCCACAGAGGTGTCACTGGGGTGACATTCCATTTAAAGTCACTCCCAAGCAGGCATTGTGAGCTTTCCAAGGGGAGGCATAACCATCAGGCTGGAAGCAGGCAGAATCAGAGTGCAGAACCTAACAACACAGGAGAGAGTTGTACAACCTCGTGACTCAGGGATGGGCCTCAGTGGATAAGTAGTGTCCTCGACGCTTGCAGATGGAGTTCGATGCTTGCAGATGGAGTTTGTGTCTCTTTCCCAATACCTCTCTAAGCCCTGCCTACTCCCTAGAGAAAGAGTGCACAATGTGGAAACAAGTTCACTTCTATTTGATTGAGAATTTATGCAAGTGAAAATAAGGAGTACAGAGAAAATTGAAAGTGCTTGTGTAATGACATGAAAATTTGATTAAAAAGTCAAACAATTCTAAGGGTGGCCTCTTAAAATTCTTCTCTCTCATTTATCATCAATTAGGGAATTGACTTAGATGATTCAAAATCAACTCTTAAAGTTTATTCATATGAATTAATAATGCTTGCTTATTTAAGTTGAAAAGACTAAGAACAATCACAGTAGATATATAGAATTAGCAGGTTATTTTAAGAAATTTTAAAAAGAAACTAGCCTAAATTGATTATGGTAGCTCTATTGATGATAGCATGGCCCTCTATCTCCTGACCAACTTGAATCCACTTTCCTATTTTAGCCCATCATTATTTGTTGTCTTAATCATTACAAAATTTCCTCATGGATTCCCCTGGCTCTATTCTTGTCATCTTTCAATTCCTTACACACCTCAACATAGAGATATTTTCCAAAATACAAGTGTGTACATCTATCACTCCCCTGCCTACAAATCATATATTGATTGTTTCTTGTTGGCTTAAAAGCAAAATCCAGACTCCTTAGCAGTTGCACAGTGCTTTTTGTGATAGAGCTTCAATAGAGTGCCCCTGACAGTGGCAGCACTGAGGAAAAAGAACCCTAGGAAAGGCAGCTATGTGTCTCTGAGGCGCTCTCAGGAAGTTCTTAGGACAGAGAACCCAAGTCATGTTTAGGAAGAAGAGAGAAAGGACAAAACTCAGTGATTTCCTTTCTCTTAAATTGAACTCAAAGGACTAAAATAGAGCTCTTTATTAAGTAGTAATATTTTTCTAAGTACAAG
This sequence comes from Spermophilus citellus, assembly GCF_964194105.1. NCBI lineage: Eukaryota > Metazoa > Chordata > Mammalia > Rodentia > Sciuridae > Spermophilus > Spermophilus citellus. The sequence goes on from NC_138183.1 coordinate 180,168,831, forward strand.
TGACCTTAGGGAAAGTTTCTTTTGATTTAAATAGCCATACCAAAAATGTTCTTTTTATCAGCCCATAAGAAGAAATGGATGAGGAAGCTACAAAACAGAAGATAAAAATAATAGGGATGTAGCATAGATGGTAACTTGATTCTGGCATCAAATATTAAAAAAAAAATGTCCTGTGGCTGTCTCCCAGAGTAAGATGACTGAACCTGCCTGGTCTGTGTCCCTATGAATTTCCTATCTGGGGAGGATGTGGTGGTACGAACACACAGTAGAGAGAGCTGGAATTGGATTGGGTACTGTCTGCATCACAAAAATATTTTCCTTTGGATAAGAGGCTATATATCTAGAAAGCCTGATTGCTGGATTTGTGGCAAGCCAGAAGAAAAGATAAAGACATCAAAAATCCTAAAGTTGATAGATGTTTCATTGTTCCATTATCTTTCTGGATAAGGAGTACAGTTTACTGTGAAGAAAGATTCAATTTAAGTAAATTCAATTCTGCAACTATTTGTTAGGTTCCTACTAGTGTAAAAGTTATTGCACTAAGTTGGAATTGTAAAAGGGGGTGGAAACATATTTGAGTGAATGGGACACAATATAACAGAATAGTTATATACTTTAGTGTTGGAGCCAGATAGATCTGGGTTTATAACCTGAATATTCCATTTGTCGATGTAACTTACTTTTTTAGTTATTATAAAAATTCAAAGACTAAACTGTATATTGGTTAGGATATGTCACCTCAAAGTAACAGAATACCATGAAAACTGGTTTTACCATATGGTAACAGAATGCTTCACATAACAGAGAAATCACAAGAAAATGTCATACTAGAATTACTGCTATGATCCTGTGATGCCACAAAGGACTATAGCTTCATTGTGTCCCCAGTGAAGAAGGTATATTAAAATTCTATACCCTGGTAACTAAGAAGGCAATGATACATGGCAATAGGATCTTAACAGAGGTAATTAACTTGGAGTGAAGTAATTATTGTGGGACCTAGTGTAATATAACTGATGTCTTTACAAAAAAAAAGGAAGAAAGAAAGAAGAAAAGAAAAATTTAAAATCTCTGTTTTTCAAGCCACATAAATGGTGGCACTTCTTACTGCAACCCACAACTAGGAAACAAATACACACTGTCTCTGCTCTTCCATCTCCAGCTCTCATCCTTAGGCCAATCTCTTCACATGATCACAAGATGACTCCTACTGCTCTAGGCACTATATCCTGCCACAGCCAAAGAGAAAAGAAGGCAACTTCTGCTAGTGAAGAAAAATATTTTTTTTTACCAGAAGAAAAAAAAATATATTTTATTTCCCAGTAAGAAAACTTAGCTTTAGGTCCCAATAAACTTATCGTCAGATCTCTTTGGTTAAGACTAGATCATGTAGGGTGAGGGATGATGGCAGCGAAGGGAGTGCATCACCCCTGTGTACCGCGTCACTGTGCGGGAGAACGACGAGTTAGAACTGCTAAAAGCTATCTTGTTAGGAATTTCCAGCAAAATTGGGGTGCTCCAAAGCCTAGAGGAAGGATTTTCATTGCACAAGGATCAGCTACGGGGGCTCAAACACGAGCAATTTGTCAGCACGGAGGGACATGCTGCTTATTCAGCAAATCGCCCCGCAGCTAGAGTCTGCGGCGCGCTCTGGGAAACGACGAGATAGCAATGCAAAGATACAGCGCTGTGGATTCTGTGGGCTCCTGCCAGCTGTGCAATCACTGTACTCAGTGCCGAATTCTGGGTTTGAGACACGGGAAGGAAGCGGTCCAATTCAGTTCTCCACACTGGTCAGACCACAGAGGAAGCCAGCGGCCACCATCTTGGAGAGCTGACGCCACCATCCCTATTTTCGACTGATCGCAGCTCATTCAGCTATAGAACAGGTAATTTCAGGCTGCCATTCGCCTGCGTTTCACAGACAAATTACTCAGTGCTAAAGAACCCGCGGAAACTGCTTCTTGGAGCCTGCTCCTATCAGAACATACACCAAGCCCGGAGTGGACGAATTCCAGCTCCTGGAACTGCTCTGGCCCAGGGCTAAAGAACCCGCGGAAACTGCTTCTTGGTCCGGGTCCAGCTGAATACTGTGGAGGCCAGAGGGGCAGAGCAGAGCCGCCGCCCATGCCCGGAACAGGCCCAGCAACCCGCAGGCGTGGTATCACATCACCCCAACTGGAGTAGGGGCCAAGCAGAGCCGCCGCCCGCGCCCGGAACAGACCCAGCGACCCGCCGGTGTGGCAGTCATGTCACCCCATTTGGAGTAGGGGGCTGAGCAGAGCCGCCGCCCGCATCCGGAACAGGCCCAACAACCCACTGGCGTGGTAGTCAGGTCACCCCAATTGGAGTAGGGGCCAAGCAGAGCCGCCGCCGGAGCCCGGAACAGGCCCAGCAGCCCGACGGCATGGTAGCCACGTCACCCCAATTGAAGTAGGGGCAGAGTAGAGCCGCCACCCACGCCCAGAACAGGCCCAGCGACCTGCCGGCGTGGTAGTCACGACACCCCAGTTGGAGTAGGGGCAGAGCAGAGCCGCCACCCGCGCCCACAAGGTAGGCAGGTCTGCGACTGACCGGCAAAACAGGCCCAGCGGCCTGCCGGCGTGGTAGACACGTCACCCCAATTGGAGTAGGGGCCAAGCAGAGCCGCCACCGGTGCCCGGAACAGGCCCAGCGGCCCGAAGGCGTGGTAGCCACGTCACCCCAATTGGAGTAGGGGCAGAGCAGAGCCGCCACCCGTGCCCGGAACAGGCCCAGCAACCTGCCGGCGTGGCAGTCACGTCACCCCAATTGGAGTAGGGATAGAGCAGAGCCGCCGCCCACGCCCGGAACAGGCCCAGCCACCCGCCGGCGTGGAAGTCACATCATCCCAATTGGAGTAGGGACAGAGCAGAGCCGCCGCCCGCGCCTGCAAGATAGGCAGACCTGAGACCGACCAGCAGAACAGGCCCAGGGGTCCGCAGGTGTGGTAGACACGTCACACCAATTGGAGGAGTGGCAGAGCAGAGCCGCTGCCCCTGCCCGCAAGGTAGGCACACCTGCGACCGACCAGCAGAACAGACCCAGCAGCCCGCCACTGTGGTACACAGATCACCCCAATTGGAGGAGGAGCACAGCCGCTGCCCATCCTGCAGGGGAGACTTTTCAACTATACAAGAGCAATATAAATATATAGAGGGAAAATTTCAAAAACACAACAGTTTCACCAAGCAGAAAGAAACGCTAGTAGTATGAAAAGACAAGGAAAGAAAGGACCACAAGCAATGCAGGTCAACTCAACTTTAGAAGAGGTAATAGCTGCAGCAGATGGAATGTCAGATAAAGAATTAAGGATATACATGCTTCAGATGATCTGGAGTCTCAAGGAAGACATTAGACAGCAAAATCAGACAATGAAAGATCACTTCGACAATGAATTACATAAACAAATCCAAGAAGCAAAAGATCAACTATACAGGGAGATAGAGGTTATAAAAAAGAAACAAACAGAAATCCTAGAAATGCAGGAAGCAATAAACCAACTTAAAAACTCAATTGAGAATACTACCAGCAGAGTAGATCACTTAGAAGATAGAACATCAGACAATGAAGACAAAGTATTTCAACTTGAAAAGAACATAGACAGCTCAGCGAGACTGCTAAGAAACCATGAGCAGAACATCCAAGAAATATGGGATAATATAAATAGACCAAACTTAAGAGTCATTGGGATACAGGAAGGTATAGAGGTCCAAACCAAAGGAATGAGCAATCTATTCAATGAAATAATACGAGAAAACTTCCCAGACTTGAAGAATGAGACAGAATCCCAAATCCTAGAAGCCTACAGGACGCCAAATGTGCAAAATCATAAGAGATCCACACCTAGACACATTATAATGAAGATGCCCAACATACAGAATAAGGAGAGAATTTTAAAAGCTAAAAGAGAAAGGAAGCAGATTACATTTAGGGGTAAACCAATCAGGATAACAGCTGATCTTTCAACACAGACTCTGAAAGCTAGAAGATCCTGGAATAACATATTTCAAACACTGAAAGAAAATGGGTTCCAACCAAGAATCGTGTATCCAGCGAAATTAAGCTTCAGGATGGAAGATGAAATTAAAACCTTCCACGATAAACAAAAGTTAAAAGAATTTGCAGCTAGAAAACCATCTCTTCAAAACATCCTCGGCAAAACATTACAGGAAGAGGAAATGGAAAATAACAATGAAAACTAACAGTGGGAGGTAGGACAGTAAAGGGGGGAAAATAATCAAAGAGGAAAACAAACCATTTTTAGTAACATAAATAAAAAAATATGGCTGGAAGAACAACCCATATCTCAATAATAACCCTAAATGTTAATGGCTTTTTTTTATTGGCTGTTCACAACATTACAAAGCTCTTGACATATCATATTTCATACATTAGATTGAAGTGGGTTATGAACCCCCAATTTTACCCCAAATGCAGATTGCAGAATCACATCGGTTACACATCCACAATTTTACATAATGCCCTATTAGTAATTGTTGTATTCTGCTACCATTCCTATCCCTTACTATCCCCACTCCCCTCCCCTCCCATCTTCTCTCTCTACCCCATTTACTGTAATTCATTTTTCTCCTTGTTTATTTTCCCATTCCCCTCACAACCTCTTATATGCAATTTTGTATAGCAATGAGGGTCTCCCTTCATTTCCATGCAATTTCCCTTTTCTCTCCCTTTCCCTCCCATCTCATGTCTCTGTTTAATGTTAATCTTTTCTTCCTGCTCTTCCTCCCTGCTCTGTTCATACTTGCTCTCATTATATCAAAGAAGACATTTGGTATTTATTTTTTAGGGATTGGCTAGCTTCACTAAGCATAATCTGCTCTAGTGCCATCCATTTCCCTGCAAATTCTATGATTTTGTCATTTTTTATTCCTGCATAGTACTCCATTGTGTATAGATGCCACATTTTTTTTATCCATTCATCTATTGAAGGGCATCTGGGTTGGTTCCACAGTCTACCTATTGTGAATTGTGCTGCTATGAACATCAATGTGGCAGTATCCCTGTAGCATGCTCTTTTAAGGTCTTCAGGGAATAGTCCGAGAAGGGCAATAGCAGGGTCAAATGGTGGTTCCATTCCCATCTTTCCCAGGAATCTCCAAACTGCTTTCCAAATTGGCCGCACCAATTTGCAGTCCCACCAGCAATGTACAAGTGTACCCTTTTCTCCACATCCTCGCCAGCACTTGTTGTTTGACTTCATAGTGGCTGCCAATCTTACTGGAGTGAGATGGTATCTTAGGGTGGTTTTGATTTGCATTTCTCAGACTGCTAGAGATGGAGAGCATTTTTTCATGTACTTGTTGATTGATTGTCTATCCTCCTCTGAGAAGTGTCTGTTCAGGTCCTTGGCCCATTTGTTGATTGGGTTATTTGTTATCTTATTGTCTAATTTTTTGAGTTCTTTGTATACTCTGGATATTAGGGCTCTATCTGAAGTGTGAGGAGTAAAAATTTGTTCCCAGGATGTAGGCTCCCTATTAACCTCTCTTATTGTTTCTCTTCCTGAGAAAAAACTTTTTAGTTTAAGTAAGTCCCATTTGTTGATTCTTGTTATTAACTCTTGTGCTATGGGTGTCCTATTAAGGAATTTGGAGCCCGACCCCACAATATGTAGATCGGAGCCAACTTTTTCTTCTATCAGACACAGAGTCTCTGATTTGATATCAATCTCCGTGATCCATTTTGAGTTAACTTTTGTGCATGGCGAGAGAAAGGGATTCAGTTTCATTTTGTTGCATATGGATTTCCATTTTTCCCAACACCATTTATTGAAGATGGTATCCTTCCTCCATGGCATGCTTTTAGCCCCTTTATCAAATATAAGATAGTTGTAACTTTGTGGATTAGTCTCTGTGTCCTCTATTCTATACCATTGGTCCACCCGCCTGTTTTGGTACCAGTACCATGCTGTTTTTGTCACTATTGCTCTGTAATATAGTTTGAAATCTGATATCGCTATACCACCTGATTCACACTTCCTGCTTAGAATTGCTTTTGCTATTCTGGGTCTTTTATTTTTCCATATGAATTTCATAATTGCTTTATCTATTTCTACAAGAAATGCCGTTGGGATTTTGATTGGCATTGCATTAAACCTATAGAGAACTTTTGGTAATATCGCCATTTTGATAATGTTAGTTCTGCCTATCCGTGAACAGGGTATATTTTTCCATCTTCTAAGATCTTCTTCTACTTCTCTCTTTAGGGTTCTGTAGTTTTCATTGTATAAATCTTTCACCTATTTTGTTAGGTTGATTCCCAAATATTTTATTTTTTTTGAGGATATTGTGAATGGAGTGTTTTTCCTCATTTCCGTTTCAGAAGTTTTGTCGCTGATATACAGAAATGCCTTTGATTTATGCGTGTTGATTTTATACCCTGCCACTTTGCTGAATTCACTTATTAGTTATAGTAGTTTCTTTGTAGACCCTTTTGGGTCTGCTAGGTATAGAATCATGTCATCTGCAAATAGTGATAATTTAAGTTCTTCTTTTCCTATTTTTATGCCTTTAATTTCTTTCGTCTGTCTAATTGCTCTGGCCAGTGTTTCGAGAACTATATTGAACAGAAGTGATGATAGAGGGCATCCCTGTCTTCTTCCAGATTTTAGAGGGAATGCCTTTAACTTTTGTCCATTCAGAATGATGCTACCCTGAGGCTTAGCATAGATAGCTTTTACAATGTCAAGGTAAGTTACTGTTACCCCTAGTTTTTCTAATGTTTTGAACATAAAGTGATGCTGTACTTTGTCGAATGCTTTCTCTGCGTCTATCGAGATGATCATATGGTTCTTACCTTTAAGTCTATTGATGTGGTGAATAACATTTATTGATTTCCGTATATTGAACCATCCTTGCATCCCAGGGAAGAATCCTACTTGATCATGGTACACAATTTTTTGATGTGTTTTTGTATTCGATTCGCCAGAATTTTATTGAGGATTTTTGCATCTAGGTTCATTAGAGATATTGGTCTGTAGTTTTCTTTCTTTGAGGTGTCTTTGTCTGGTTTCGGAATCAGGGTGATGTTGGCCTCATAGAATGAATTTGGAAGAGCTCCCTCTTTTTCTATTTCCTGAAATAACTTGAAAAGTATTGGTATTAATTCTTCTTTAAAGGTTTTGTAAAACTCCGCTGTATACCCATCTGGTCCTGGGCTTTTCTTGATTGGTAGTCTTTTGATGGCTTCTTCAATTTCATCCATTGATATTGGTTTGTTCAAATTGTGTGTATCCTCCTGACTCAGTCTGGGCAAATCATATGACTTAAGAAATTTATCGATGTCTTCACTATCTTCTATTTTATTGGAGTATAAGGATTCAAAATAATTTCTGATTATCTTCTGTATTTCTGAAGTGTCTGTTGTGATATTGCCTTTTTCATCCCATATGTTAGTAATTTGAGTTCTCTCTCTTCTCTTCGTTAGCATGGCTAAAGGTCTGTCAATCTTATTTATTTTTTTGAAGAACCAACTTTTAGTTTTGTTAATTTTTTCAATAGTTTCTTTTGTTTCAATTTTATTGATTTCCGCTCTGATTTTAATTATTTCTTGCCTTCTGCTACATTTGCTGTTGTTTTGCTCTTCCTTTTCTAGGTTTTTGAGGTGTTGTGTGAGTTCATTTATTTGTTGTTTTTTTCTTTTTTTGAGGTAACAACTCCAAGAAATGAATTTCCCTCTTAAAACTGCTTTCATTGTGTCCCATAGATTCCGGTATGTTGTGTCTGTATTATCATTTGACTCTAAGAATTTTTTCATCTCCTCCTTTATGTCTTCTATAACCCATCGATCATTCAATAACATATTGTTCATTTTCCATGTGATGTAGGGTTTTTTCTTCCTTCTTTTATCATTGATTTCCAATTTTATTCCATTATGATCAGATATGGTGCATGGTATTATCTCCACGCCTTTATATTTACTGAGTTGCCTTATGGCATAATATATGGTCTATCTTTGAGTATGATCCATGCGCTGCTGAGAAGAACGTGTATCCACTTGATGATGGTTGATATATTCTATATATGTCGGTTAAATCTAGGTTATTGATTGTGCTGTTGAGTTCTATAGTTTCTTTATTCAGTTTTTGTCTAGAGGATCTGTCTAATGGCGAGAGCAGTGTGTTGAAGTCACCCATAATTATTGTGTTGTGGTCTATTTGACTCTTGAACTTGAGGAGAGTTTGTTTTATGAACGTTGCAGCTCCATTGTTTGGTGCATACAAATTGATGATTGTTATGTCTTGTTGGTGGATGGTTCCTTTTAACAGTATATAGTGTCCTTCTTTATCCTTCTTGATTAACTTAGGTTTGAAGTTGATTTTATTCGATATGAGTATGGCCACTCCTGCTTGCTTCCGAGGGCCATGTGAGTGGTATGATTTTTCCCAACCTTTTATCTTCAGCCTGTGTATGTCTTTTCCTATCATATGAGTCTCCTGAAGGCAGCATATTGTTGGATTTGTTTTTTTGATCCAGGTTACTAGCCTATGTCTCTTTATTGGTGAGTTTAGGCCATTAACATTTAAGGTTACAATTGAGATATGATTTGTACTTCCAGTCATGCTTCTTTATTTATTTATTTTAGTTTGGCTAGTTTTACTTTTTGGTTACTTTCCTCCCCCTTTACTGAGATACCTCCTGCTGTTAGTTTTGGGCACTATTTTTCAATTCCTCTTCTTGTAGTGTGTTGCTCAAAATGCTTTGCAGAGCTGGTTTTCTTGATGCGAATTCTTTTAGCTTTTGTTTATCGTGAAAGATTTTAATTTCATTGTCAAATTTGAAGCTCAATTTTGCTGGATACAGTATTCTTGGTTGGAATCCATTATTTTTCAGCGTTTGAAATACATTGTTCCAGGATCTTCTCGCTTTCAAAGTCTGAGATGAGAAATCGGTCGTTAACCTAATTGATTTGCCCCTGAATGTAATCTGCCTCTTTTCTCTCGTAGCTTTTAATATTCTCTCCTTGTTCTGTACGTTGGCTATCTTCATAATTACATGTCTTGGAGTTGGTCTATTATGGTTTTGAATGTTTGGGGTCCTGTAGGCTTCCAGGATTTGGCAATCCATTCCATCTTTCATCTCTGGGAAGTTTTCTAGAATTATTTCATTTAATATGCTGTCCATTCCTTTGGTTTGAATCTCTGTGCCTTCTTCTATCTCTATGACTCTCAAATTTGTTTTTTTTATGACATCCCATATCCCTTGAATAGATTGCTCGTGGGATTTAAGCATCTTTTCTGTGTTGACTATATTCTTTTCAAGTTGATAAACCTTGTCTTCATTATCTGATGTTCTGACTTCTACTTGATCAAGTCTATTTGTAATATTCTCGTTTGAGTTTTTAATTTGGTTTATAGTTTCCTGCAATTCTAGGATTATTGTTTGATTTTTTTTAAGATCGCTATCTCCTGGTAGAGCTCGTTCTTTGCCATTTGAATTTGTTTGTTTAATTCATTTTCAAAATATACTTTTATTTCTTGGACTTGCTGTCTCATGTCTTCTCTAATATTCCTTTCCATTCGAGTTAGGTATGCCTTGAGTTCTTTCCCTATCCCTGTTTCTGATGTTTCTATGTCCTCCTGTAGAATTGAGTTGTCTTGCATTGTTTGTAATCCTTTTTTCCCTTGTTTTCTCATGTTGTCCACGTTACTTTCCAGCTCTATTTGATTGTCGTGTTTCTGCTCCCTTCTATAGATTTGTTTTGTTTCTGTATTACTCTGATGTCTCTCCTTTGTGTTGTTAAACTATGCCTGCTAACGTGGATTCCGCTGGGAAGGAATTCCGACGTCTGAGCTCCAGTGATGACACAACTCTGCTCTGACGGGCCCCAGTCTCCTTGCCGGGGTGTCCTAATGGGGGGGTTGACTGGACTGTCTCTGTTTGGTTTCAGCTCCCGGTCGCAGCAGGTGGGCAGTCTCCAGCCGCCCAGTATCACAGGCCACGGGCAGGTGATCAGTCACCAGCGGGCGGGCGTTCTCCTACCGCCCAGTTACGCGGGCAGTGGGTGAACTGTCGCCAGCGGGTCTGCAGTTTCCAGCCGCCCAGTCGCGAGGGCCTTGCCTCTAATCCCCTGGTTTCTCCTGCTAGTCTTGGTTTCTCCTGCTAGACCAGATTTCCCCTGAGTGATGGTTCTCGGCAGTTCAAACTGTACTGTGGGCCTGCCGTTTGTTGGGTGTGGAGGGTGGCTATTGGGAACCCCGGCACTCTATTGTTTTGTTTCCCTTGTGGGGGATAGAACTGTACCGCTTCCTTCCCCGTCTGAAATCCCGAACTCAGCCCGGGGGTCAGTGCGGGCTTGGCTGGCGGGATTCCACCGTGTTGTCGCAGCCACTTATCTCCCTGCTTTCTAGTTAGTCCCTTCTCTGCGGCGCCATGCCTTCTGTAGCTGCGGGGCAGGCCGCGCGAATCAGACAGCCTGGATCTCCGGGGTCACACAGTTGGCTTTTGGGATCCCCGGCACTCTATGGTTTTGATTTTTTCTGCTTGCCCCTCCCCCAGCGCTGGCTAGACAGGTTTTGTTTTGGCTGCTGATGGGAGGGGGGGTTGAAGGTCAGGTGCCTCTATTTTCCCCTTAGTCTTTATGCAGGCTCCCTGTGATACTCCCTCCCCCGGAAAGGATAGGAGAGATTTTATGCGAAATCCCCCTATGTATGGGGGCTGAGCTGAGTGAGACACACCTGTTTTGTTGTTGCAATCTGTCGGAGAGTGGTGGTGGATACTTCAGCTCTCCAAGATGGTGGCCGCTGATTCGTAAACTCTTTTCTAATCTGAGAAAGAGTCTAGGATAGAGGCTCACTCATTTTAGAGTAAGTGAATCTATGATTTGAATCTCAGATCAGTCACATAGAACATACATAAGCTATGGCAGTTATTTATTTCTCAAAATGTCATTTTCCTCATCTGTAAAACAGGTAAATGAATAATTTTAAATAGATATTGTAATAAATTATATTATTCATTATACCACAATGAATAATTACATGGTTGATTAAGGATAAAATGAGAAAATATATATAGACACATAGCAGCCCATATATTTCGCTGTAGCCATGCAATAATTATAAGCTTTTATAATTATTCCACATGGAATTTACTGTCTTAGGTCTCATTCTTGGGCACTGTCATTGAGATTAGCATAATTCTAAGAATATTTTTAAAGGTATCTATATTGGCTAATTTATTTGAACATCATGAATCATGTTCATATGCAAACTGTAAAAAATTCCAAAATTGGAATTTGCTTATCCACTGGAATAGTCCCAAGGAAATATCATCTTTGCTAAGTGACCATATTTTCAAAGAAACAAAAGTTATTGCTTTTTAAGATCAGCAATGCTAATTAACATTGTCATGTAGCAATAGCCTGTAAAGAGTAATGAAAAGTAATTGTTTAATCTTCTACTTAGCAACATAGAAACATTGGGCAAGTATTAAATAATACTGATGTTCCTGTTAGAAGTCCATTATGGATTTGGTTATCTGGTTATTATTTTGAGTGTGTTTTAGAAGTATAGATCTTTTTTATTTCAAATTTTTCCTTTTTTTCTTTTCTTTTTTCTTTTTTCATTTTTTTTTTTTTTAGTTGTTGGTGGACCTTTATTTGATTTATTTGTATATGGTGTTGAGAATCAAACCCAGGGCCTCACACATGCTAGGCAATTGCTCTGCCACTAAGCCACAACCCCAGCCCCTCAAATTTATTGTTTCCAAGTCCTTTTAGTATTTATCTCTATAAAAGATTATGATTAGATCTGTCATGATGATGTGCCCACTTGAGGGATTGGTAATTCCTAACTCAGAATGTTTTTTGGAAAGAGTACCTATATTTGCATGTACAAGGGGCTTAAAACACTACCTAGCATATAGTAAGCATTCCATAAGAATTAGTTAGCATCATTGTTATTATTGACTTTTGCTATCATTGTTAGTATACTCTTGAGACATGAAATTAATTTTCGATATAACATTTTACAAAGACAAGAATTAAGAAGCACAGAATTTTTAGAGAGGTCTATGTGACTTCCTTCACGGGAGATGGTTAAAAATTATAACTTTTAGATTCAGTCACTTTAGAGCTGTCTTGATTGTTAGATTGACCACATTTACTAATTGTTCTGTTTTCTTATCCATTATTGTTGGTCATCGTCTTCCTAGTCTTAATTTATAAATTAAATTCCATTATTAGCATGTATGTGTAGGAAAAAATAAGACAAAAGTAGGATTTGGTACTGTCCATTGTTTCAAACCACCACTGGGTATTCTTAGAACATATCGCCGAAGGTAAAAGACTATTGTAATAATAATAATAATAATAATAATAATAACAACAACAACAACAACTGATCAACTCAGCAAGCTCTCTTGTACAACACTTCTGATTTTTATAATTATGTCCTTTGTTTTTGTTGTTATTGTTCTTGTTGTTGTTGAAGCTACTTGCAATTACACAATGTGAATGTGAACTTCTTTTTTTTTTTTTTTTTGAGAGCTTTGCAATCTTTCTAGTAGACTTCCCTTCCAGATGTTTCATGATGCTGTGTCATGACTATTTTCTCTCTAAAGTTCCTGAAATCTGCTTCCTAAAGCAAACTTCAGACTATGCTTGGTCTTTCCTTCCCTAACAAATGTGGAAACATTCTGTGTTTAGGCTCCAAACATCAGTTCCCCTGGACATTTTCTTCTTCTCAGGAATAAAAGTCAAACCCCAGGCAGGAATTTATTAGATACTCTTCTTTCAGCTGAAGGAGTATTTCTGAAGATGTTGTAGAGTTGGCTTTGTGCCCTCTCTTGGTGGAGTCAGACCATTTATTTCTGTCATTGTTCATTTCTGGTGTCATGTACATTCACTGCGTTGTCACCTCTGTTTCTTTACCTTCATGTAGAAGATTCTAAAATATAATTTGTAGATTTCCACAGTATATACTCTCTTGACATACAATAGAACTCTTGTTCCAAACATGTCTTCTTTCTGAATGTAGTTCACCCTTAAATCACCATTTTTCAATCATGCATTTCAACCTAGAAAGTGTTAGTGAAACTTATAAGATTGGTATAAGTATTTGATATGTTATTTTAATTGCACATGGTAACCTATAGGTATGTATGCATTTTCCTCCTCTATTATTATTTTATTTTTAAGAATTACAAATACTTGGTATGTTTTCCTCTTTTATCTTACAACATTTAAATAGTTTCTCTCACCTCCTTAGTTCAATGCCATTTAATTGACACATTAATTATCTCATAGTCCATAAATTTTCTCAAAGTTCACAGTACATAAGGAGCCATCTATAAAATAAATTAGAGATAAGATGCAAATGCAGTTACTTCCAACTCCTTTTTTCCCATTTGGTCAGTAAGTTAGATCCCAATAGTTGGTATTTTGGGCAATAATTCTGATGCAGAGAACCTTTGAAAAATACTCTCCCAAACAAGCAAATGTTCTGTCTTTAGTGAGACAGGTCACATCATCCAAGATACATCATTTCCATTTCTTGGGCCATTGTCCAGAAATCTAAATGTTTGCCAATACCATCTGGGTAGCCAAATGTTCAACTCTGAGACCATTTTTCTCATCTAAAGGCTTGTGGACTTGTAGAAATACTGACAACACCACCTGGGATCTGTAAGTCCCTTTATTTTCTTTAATTCCCTACCCGAAGCTTCAGAAGGAATTCTATTTTCAAAAGTAATTAATGCTGATATGTCACTCAGAGTGAGAAGTGGTTAGCTGTCTTCCTAAAGCTTCTCTTAAGATACATACTTTGGAAAATCAGGACATCTCCTGAATGATAGGGATAGTTATACTAATCTGCAACTAAATGAATTAGTATAAAGTTAACAACTACCATGACAACTCTTCCCTGAATCCTAGAATCAATAGCAAGATTTCTTTTAACAGAAAGTACTTGAAAATCATCCTTACTGAATTATTTCCTGTTCTGCAAGGTCTCAAGTCTCCACTTAAATGATTCTAAACCCAGGTGAAATTTTGATCCAAGAGGGCATTAATAAGTGCCTAGGTAGACAGTGGGGTAGCTATCAGAATGTAGTGGGTAGAGGTCAAGGATTTTGCTAAACATCTCACAATGCACAGTCCACCTCCCCCATCAAAAAACTATAACTGTAAACAGTACCAAGACTGAGAAACTTTGCTCTATATAAAACTAGTCTCATATCTGTCGTGAATACACAATAGCTACCATCTGCTCTCTAACTATTTTTGCTGTTTATTAAATAACATCACTCTGGATTAGTCTCATAACTTTAAAACTTCATTCTCATGACTCACCTTTTGGCTTCCTTATATAACCTTCTCTTCTGCACATTCCCCCCCCCCCTTATTTTCTCTATTAGAAGCATTATGATAAATACCTGTATTTTTGTACATCCACCAATTCTTCCTTTGGGGAACTGCATTTCACCTGATCCGTGCAACTCTTATGATCCTGCCAATCATAAGCTTCCTGCAATTCTGAACACATGGTGATCATGGAGTCCAATGCTAGGCTAATCTGTCTTTTTCTACTGGGAATGACACACTTGAGTGAAGACACACCAGAATGCCAGCTGGTTGTATCTGCCTCATTCAGTGGTGGTACTCGAAAGGGAAGGGTCACACTTTTCTGCTGCCAGCTGTGCTGATTCCTCCGTTTGTCAACTACTTAGAATCATTCCACTAAACACCTCTTCCTTATGTAAAATCATTAGAGATGGATACTACTGCAAATAGAACCATAGCATTAACTTTTCTTTTCCACTGATCTGCTGATACAGAGAAGAAATAGTCCACCGGCTGCTTTAATCTCTTCCTTCTGGGGGCGGAGGAATGGTGGGGGAGACAGCTTGACAGTTCACAATTAGCTGGGCCTTACTTCTGGTGAGCATCCCCTTAAGCTCTGAAGCCTTTGCTTTAGAATCCACTCAATAAACAGATTTGCAGCAGTGCTCCTTGAAAGATGGCCTGCCTGCTAACAGCATAAGCAAATGCCTATGGCTTGATAGAAATGCAAATGACAGGACCAACAAGACAGCTGTGGATTTGAAATTTTTATCATGCACAAAAATCACCTGGAAATCTTGTCCAAATGAAGGTTCTGGGTTACATCCCAGAGATTCAGTCCTTGAATGGGACACAAGGATTTGCTGTTCTATATAGTTCCAAGGTGATGCCACTGTTGCTGCTGTTCTGGCCACATTTAGAGCTGCACAGTCACAATGTGGTGATTTTTCTGCCTTTTAACCTTTATTTGCCACAAAGCTCAGCTTCTTTAGTTGTAAATAAAGAAACCTACCTCAAACTGGCTTGAATAACATGAAATTCATTCCCCCATACAAATAGTCACTTAGAGGTTTAAGGAGTTCAGCTCTTCAATTGTAGCTCAATTATGTTGCCAAACATCTGGTTCTTTCCCAGTAAATTACTTTTTTTGTGTGTGTGTAGTATTGGGGAATCAAACCAAGGTCCCCACAATGCTAGGCATGCACTTTATCACTGAGCTATATCCCTAACCCTAAATGATCTCTTTTGTGTTACTGAAAACTATGATGCCATCAAATTTGGTGTGGATGTATTTACTATATTTATCTTTAACCATATCCTAAAACATTTTAGCACATTTTAGAACCTCAATAAATAATAAAAGTTAATCTCTTTCCTCCTTTCTTAAAGATGTCTGTCTCTACCTGGAAAAAAAAAGTGTTTTTCTTCCTACACATTCCTTCTCTATATTAGAACTACCAAATGCCAGGAACTTTTATTTAATTGGTACAGAATGGAGAATGAAACAAACATAGTCCATGCTTTAGAAAAGCTATAAATCCTACTCATATGAATTTCTAACAAGCACTCCTAAGTTCTTTCCTCTATTCTCATGCCCTAAACCAACTTAGTAAGGCTTGTTACTCCTGTCCTTCCTATAACATACCATAGCACACTGTGTATATGTAATACATAGAAAAATGTGAGTAAGTATAAACTAGTGAGTTTTAATCAAATTGAAAGATATTACTAGAAGAACATTCCAATGTAGATAGAACTTGGATTGGAATCCATTTAAGAGATCTTATTAGGATATTATCATTTTGGAATGTGATACACACAGAGTAATAAAGATGTAGAAAACATAAAATCCCATACAAGAAATTGCATTATATTTTATTAAATTCAAATCTTAAAATATCTTATGGTGTCTTGAGAAATCAATAACATTATATTCTTTTTAATAATATTTTTTCTGCCTTGGGATAGTTAACTGTATTAACTGTTATTTGTTTAGATAAGGAAATAAATAAATAAAGCCACAAGGGCTCAAATTGGAAATATCTTCAATTTAATAAATCCTCTGAAAAGTACATAGTTGATTTATAACTCCATTTGAGCTATTTGCTTTACTGATGGTCTTTTCTCCCTCAATCCAGAAGGGTAAAACACTGTCAAAGAAAACAAATGACTCAGACTCCATGTGTTCTGTCAGAGTATAGTTTATGTGGAGTCTTACATGTTCTTTCCTTGTATGTATCTAGCAATATCCTCTCAAGGGCAGAAAAGAAGTGAGCACACACTGCTGAGAAAATTGAGAATAAACCAGGAAAGATTTTGCTGTTGTTGGTTTTGTTTGTTTGTTTTTTGTTTTGTTTGCTTGTTTGTTGTTTGGGATTTTTTGCTTTCCTTCTGCAGTGCTAGGAATCAAACCCAAGGCCTCACACATTCTCAGCAAGTGCTCTACCTCTGAGCTACTTCCTCCACCCAAAAGCTTTGAAAGAAGGACAAGAAAGGAAAGGCCTTCCTTTGCCCAACTTCACCCTGTCTTTGGGTTTACTCTTTCTTGTCTCAACTCTTTAACTCAGCATCAGCATTGCCAAGATCACTTTGTATGTTTGAATTTTAATAGATAGCTATAAATAATAATGATGGTGATCATGATCTAGTGACTTTGTCAAAGGCAAGTACTAAGGCTGGATAGAAATGAAGAATTAGATATGAAGCCTGGTCTTCCCTATTGTTTGGGTCCTTTGCAGCTGTCTTGGGGACAAACTCTATACAAAGATAATAGTGAGTCTCCAGTGTGGGTATCCTACACAGGAGAGGATCAATATTGTGTGGGATTAAAAGTTTTTACAATTTTCGACACCTCTCTAATTAAAATGATGCAAAATAACATGTAAAATTGTATAAAATGTTTAGAACATGATGTGAATAATGAAAATATAAGTGTAAAAGTGCTGGCAGATCCCACAAACATCACAGCATCCAGGAACATAATCATAACAATCAATCTCACTTGCCTCTATCGTGCTTTCTTTTCCCATATATACTTCCACTTCCTGGTACCACGGAGCACTTTTGTATAGCAAAATAATTCGGAAACTTTAAGTTCACATTATGATACCTCAGTGAATTATTACAGTAGATAGGCATAGAACTGAAAATCATTGCTGCCCTTAATTATAGCCAAGCTATTCACAGAAGGGACTGCATACTACAGTCTCACAAAACCCAAACAAGCCTGGCAAGGTGAAATATACCTGTAATCCTCGCAGCTCAGAAGGCTGAGACAGGAGGATTGCGAGTTCAAAGCCAGCCTCAGCAAAAGCAAGGTGCTAAGCAACTCAGGGAGACCCTGCCTCTAAATAAAATACAAAATAGGGCTAGGGATGTGTCTCAGTGGTTGCATGCTCCTCAGTGGTTGAGCACTCCAAAAAACAAACAAACAAAATGCATTACTATTTCAGTTTCTCCTTGGCCCTACCTTAAAGTTACCCAGGCTACTGCAATGCCACCTCGCAGGCAATGAAATGTGACAAGGGCAGTTGGAGTGGGAAGACCCAACCAACTCATCAGATGGGGTTGAAAGGTATTGCAACAGGACATTTTACAAAGGCATATGAACAAACTGATGGTGATTTTGGAAGAACAGCTGGAAGGAGCCCATGCAAGTGAGAAGCCCTGAGGCTTCAGATTAGTTAGCTTCACAATAAATCTAGTCCTTGTGTTGTGTACTTAGCAAGGAACTTCACTACTAAAATTCATTGAATCTTTTGAAAAACTTTAGTAGGCAAATTGGTGGAATTTATGAGGCATGTTGTTATGGTTTAGATGTGGTGTTCTCCAAAAGCTCATGTGTGAAAGGATGCAAGAAGGTTTGGAGGAGAAATGGTTGGGCTCGCTGGCCTTAACCTAATTGGTGAGTTAATTCCTGATGGGATTAACTGAGTGGTAACTGGAAGCAGGTGGGGTGGGGCTGGAGGAAGTGGTTCATTGGGGGCGTGGCCATGGGATATATATTGCATATCTGGCAAGTGCAGCCTTGCCCTTGCCCTGCCCTCACCCTGGCCCTTGCCTCTCACCGAGGTGTGAGCTGCTTCCCTCCACCACCTTCTCCCTCTCTCCCACTTTGATGTTCAGCCTCACCTCCAGCCCTGAGGAAAGGAGCCAGCCTTTCACAGCCTAATCCCTGAAACCTTGAGCCCTCAATAAACTCTTCCTCCTGTATAAGTGTGCTGGTCAGGTCCTTTAGTCACAGCAGTGAAAAAGCTGGCTACAACACATTTTTAAGGTGGAGGGGAGCCTATTTATTTATGTATTTTCATGTTGGATTTGTGATCTATGTAAATATATTGCCTATCCAAAATATAAGTTATTTTAAAATAGTTATTCAAAAGAAAGCTGTGAGACGTGGTTCCTACTGTTTGATAAACTTCAAATTATTCTGTGGTGAAAGAAGAAAAAAAAACAAATGAGAGGTTCAAGAACACCCAGGAGACTAACTGAGGTCTTTTGGAGAACATCTGAGCATCTCAACTCAGACTTAGCTATGGGCCAAAGAGAAGAAGGAGAAGGCCGAAGAGAACATAAGTGTAGGCAGAAAGAACTATTGTGGTCAGAAAGTCAGTGCATCCACAAAAGCCCATTTATAAACTCTTGAGCAGAATGAAGGCAAAGGCTTTAGCCAAATTATCTCTTGTGCTGAGTAGGACTCCAGTTACTGGAAGGCTATGCAAATCCCAGTGAGTGGGCTGAACCAAGGCAACCAAAGGGGAAAGCATTCTTACATGAACCCAGTTCACACCTTGCTGGCCACACAGTCCAGGTGGACGACCATGCAACAGATTTGCATCCTGTAGGAGGGAGTCTTGGGCTATAGATGTATCGCAGGCTTCCTCTTTCAGCTCTTAAGGAGCCCCTGATCTACCCAATCTGTGAACACAATAACAGGCTTGTCATTTTAAGCCACAGCATTTGGTACTTTGTTACACAGAATAGTAACAAGAACACTATTCTCCATGTATTTAATTCTGAAGTAAGACATTGTGCCCTTGAGCATATATTATTTTTAAGCCCATTGGAACTCATTCATTCAAATGTGTGGAGGAATTCCTTCGTTGTATTAGGACATGTAGATGAGTGGATGGAGAGCCAGCTGCTGCTCTAACTTCTGAGAGGCAGAGCATGCTTCAGTCCCCTGCACAGCTGCATGCCAGCCAGGACAAGCATCAAGCCTCTCCAGCATGGCTGGGATCTCTTATCCATAGCCTATGTGTCTGCTGCTCCTTTTTCTAGAATTGCTTTCTCCTGCATCTCATTCTTTCAATTACTTCCTCCTTTCTACCACTACCATCTCCTTTGTCAAACTTACTCAGCACCACTTCCTCCAGCATATCTTTTCCACTAGCTCCATACAGGGTGAGTGGTCTTACCTTTCCTGATTGCACTGCCCACTGCTTTCTTCTTTGTAGGCAACTCTCACAATGCAGGGAGGCTGACTGTTACGTAGCTCTTTCACAAGATTATACAATCCCTGAGGTGTAGATACATTCTTGTTCATCACTGTAGCCCCCAAAGCTCAAATAACATGTGTGTAGAATTTGGCATATCCTGTGTGCTCAACATTTACTGACTTTAAAGGATGAATACTCCAATGTGTCTTTCAACTATTAGGGGGATCTAGTTAAGTGACTCCTTACTACACTTCAGTGTACATGTTATGAATTGAATATATATGTTCCCCCCAAAATACACACACAGAAATATTTACTCTCAATGTGATGATATTAGGAGATACAACCTTTGGGAGATAATTAGATGGTGAAGGTGGAGCCTTCATGATGGGGTTAGTGCCCTTACAAAAGAGATCTCAAGAGTATTCGATCCAGTTCCCTCTTGCTCCTTCTCTCTCTCTTTGTACCCTGGAAAGATACAGTACAAAGTCCACAGTCTGCTGCCAAAAAGAATGCCCTTCCTTGAATCCAACCATGCTGGGACTCTGATCTTGGACTTCCAGAACTGTGACGAATTTCCATGGTTTAAACCATCTAGTTTATGGATTTTTGTTATAACAGCCTATGCTCACCTAAGATCATGTATATTGCCCAAATGGTACTGGACCTTTACTCTATTCTCAGCAAAAAGAGGAACCATTCTATGGTTGATACCAAGCCTTGGGCCAGTGAAT
Source organism: Spermophilus citellus (assembly GCF_964194105.1). Lineage (NCBI taxonomy): Eukaryota > Metazoa > Chordata > Mammalia > Rodentia > Sciuridae > Spermophilus > Spermophilus citellus. The sequence goes on from NC_138183.1 coordinate 180,189,325, forward strand.
GCCAATAAATAATTTTCATAGTGACTTGGCTCCTTTATTCTGTGCACTACTATGATGAACCAATATAAAGTGATAAAACAATTTAGTTGGATGTAATATAACCTTAGAAATTTCTACATCATCTCTTTAATGCAGTTTTTAGGTTAATCCTAAGGCTATGTCCTGGCCCCATCTTCACCAGGAGGACTTTCAAGTAGCCATGGTGGAGGGGAAGGTCTGCTCCTGAATAAGGCTAGGTGAGGTTGCTCAGCAGCATAGGAAGATAAAATCCACAGTCAAATCACCAGGGACAAACTTTGGCTCTACAATGTAATTTATACGAGCAACAAGGAGTCACACTCATTGGTTGCTATGGTCTGAATGTTTGCATCCCCTCAAAATTTATATATTGAAACTTAACCTCTGAGTGTTAATGTAAGGAAATGAAGGACTTGATGAATAAGTCATGAGGATAGAGCCCTCATGAATGGGATAGTGACTTCACAAAGATAACCAAGTGAGTTCTTGCCTCTTCTTCTCTTCCCCAGCTGGAATGCATCATCTATGAACCAGGAAACTGGCCTTACCAGATACTGGGTCGACTAGCACCTTAATCATGGACTTCCTGGCCTCTAGAACTGTGAAAATAACTTCTTATTGTATATAAGCTACTCACTTTATGGAAGTTTGCTAGGGCAGTCCATGTGAACTACAACTTTGATGAATAAGAAAAACAGTAATGACTACATCATAGTGTATTCTGGACAGTAATGAGCTAATGAGTGAGTAAGTAGAACCCTCTACAACTGCTAATTAATTTTGGTAAAAATATCAAAGATCAAGAATACAATTGTACCCACACAGAAAAATATGTGGCTCTACCCTTTACCAGTGGCCTTCAGCAATTACCCAATAATCTCTTCATCTTGTTCCTCATTAACAAAATGGTGATAAAAACAGTATCTCCCAATATATGTTAATGCACAAAAAGTGCTTAAACTAGAACCCAAGATACACTAAATTCTCATATGGAATAAGGAAACACTGCTCTATACTATTAAATGCCCTTTGGAAGTTTAGAAGAGGAAGAACTATTTATAAGAATTAGTGAGGGCTTCATGATAAAGGATACGTGTAGTCTGTGATTTAAAAGACAGTAGCAGGGTATGGGGGCACACACCTGTAATCCCAGTGGTCCAGGAGACTTGAGACAAGAAGATTGCAAATTTGAAGCCATCCTCAGAAACTTAGGCAATTTAGGGAAAGCCTGTCTCAAAATAAAATTAAAAAGGGTGGAGATGCGGCTCAGTGGTTAAGCAGCTCTGAGTTCAATCCCTGTCCAAAAAGTTGAATGCATGCATAAAACATAGCATTGAAACACAGATGAGAAGAAAAATCTAAGAATTTTTTCCCCTTAACTGTAAAGAGGTACATTGCCATCTAACACCATGGAATGTGAAAGGTAAGACGCAATTGAAAAGGAGGGCTGGGGGAGGTAATCAAAGACTTCCTATCAGTCTAGAATTTCAATGGGACCCACGAGGCTATATAAAAACTGAACTCTTTGTTCAAGGGAAATTTCAAGGAGAATCAAAATTCAATTTTAAAATTGTTCACTGAATGATCTGCCCTGCTTTAACAACTGGGAAGATGATAACTACCTTTCCCAAGTCAGGGTCACACATGTGTGTACGTACACACACACACACACACACAGTTCTAGTTGGTAATTAGTACAGAAATCCTACCTTATCTCTCTTTCTTACTCCCCCACATCCTCTTCTCAGGACAATTTCAGTCACTCCCAGGAAAAAGAACTAGCTGATACAGGTATAAAACAAATTCTCAACAAAACAAAACAAGAAAATATTTGTTTTGTTGTTATCCCCTTATTCAATTTCATTGTCCGCAACTCTGTTTTTAAAAACTATAATCTCTTAAAGGTAGAGGATTTTAAAAAATGGAAATAAACAGAAAGGAGCAGAGGAAAGAAAGCAAGAAAAAAAAGTCCCTTGTGGTGTCTTAGAGTGTTTACCACATGGAAAGAGCTGACCTCTGAAGAGCAGAGATAACTGGGTGGTTACTCTGAGTCTCACTAAACGTTAGTGGGAAGGGATCAAGACAGCTCTCTTGTCTTAACACAGTGAACTCCAGTCAGACTGACTGCCAAGAGGAAGCTGTGGGCGGTAGAACTCTTCTTACCCTGGTTCTTCAAATCTTCAGTTTCCTGGAGGTCATATGATCAGTTATTTTCTAGTATACACTCTGAATATTTTGAAGCTGAGTATAGCAATCTATCCCACTGCCCAACCCCTCCTCATATTTACGATGTTTGGGGGGTTTTTGCAAAAAAAAGGAATTTCCCCTTGAGTAAGAACACACAAAGATACCACCCTCCCAAATGCCAAATATATTTTAGTGAACAACTAGTATGGAGAATGGCCATCTCTTTGAAACTCAGAACAGGCCTTACTGAAAAGTAAGTACATTCTTATGATTTTAGCCTCTAGTCATCTATACTAGTGCAGTTTCAACCCTCTGTAATCTTAATTTTGTAGGTTCCTCTCATTTTATGAAGAGCCTTCAAATAGACTCAGTCTCCTTAGAACATGGAATCTAAATGTGAAAATAGTCTTCGGGATTATCTAAGTTATCTAACCCTTTCAAATCCCATCAAAGACTTGATTTGCCCAAGCAGTAGAGTTCAGAGGGTTCTTCAAAGAAATGATGCTGTGACTCTCTCTGAGCATCAACCCAGGAGGTGAATGTCACAGGTGCTACAAACCTCCAAACCCAGACTGTCTGCACTCTACTGCAAAGCTTTATTGTCCCCGAACTAGTTCTTCTCTTCTCCCCCTTTCTCCTGGTATGAGAATTTCTCTTGTACCCCACCTCCTTCAGATGTCTATCAAGACCTGAGAGGAAGAAGGCTGAGAAAACTCACCTACCTAAGACATGGCTTAGACTTGAATCTCTATATGCACTCTCTATGTAAGATAAAGATTTGCTTCTGTTTTAGAAAAATTTAGACACAAATTATTTATTTGATCAGGAAGAGAAGTTTAAGAGGAAGACTCAAAATCATACCATGAAAGCATTTTCTCATTTGGCCTGACCTAAAGCATATCTTGAAAGAGGTAAAACAGGCCAAGAGAGTGTGAGAATTTCTTTCTCTCTAGGCCTCACACCCCTCCTTAGCAAGCATAGCCAAGCAGCCAAGTTGTTTCCAAATGCCAGTAAACTTGCCTTGACGTCATGTTCTCCTGACACTCTCATGCTTTGCTCTCTCTGTTAATTCCTGACTCTCTTCATGCCAGTTGGAAATCCAGCTGCTACAAAAGCTGAGAATTGCTCAGAAAGAACTTTGTCTCTCCTTTCCCAAATCACGGCTCTGTACAGCTGGCTTGTGACCATCTGCATGACTACATGTTTACTGGTCTCTTTTTATCTGCCATCAGGGACTGCCAGGTCTTTTGTGGAATCTTTCTCAGTCTCATTTCTCTTTCTCATCTCTCCACAGCCTGGTTCAGAGCCAGAGAACAGCAATTTCCAACCTCAAAAATACCTCCTCTGAGCTTGCAGAAGTTAGACCTCAGCCAAGTTATAAAATCTTCAAGGTCGTTGGATCTTGCCTTTTCCATCCACTTCGAGACTCTTCTTCCAGCTGGAAAATCATGCAAGTACATTAATATAGGCACCTTAATGTTTACTCTTTCATGAGCTTTGATTACCAACTTAGCAAGATAGTCTGATATAGACAGAACAGAAATAAATTCGAAATATTTTTTAATTACCTCTAAAATCTTTTTGCCATATTCCTTGATATAGTGTCCTGCTTCAGGCCTTTATCATTACTTTATCTGGACCCTGGCTTCCTGAGCTGTCACCACACTTCCTGTCTGCTCTTTTGCATATTTCACACTGCCACCGCTGTAACTTATCAAAAACACAAGTCTAACTGTAAGTGAATTCTCTGCTGAAATTCCTTAGTTCCTGAAGCATAAAATCTAAGATCCATAGTATCACTTGAAGTTCCCTTGGGTCTCATCTCCTGCTCTACCCTAAGTCACACTTCAGGTGACAAGAGCTATGCACATAATATTATTTTGAGTGACACATAATAAGTATACATATTTATGGGGTACAATGTAATATTCTGATGTATGTGTGCAATGTATAAAGATCAAATCAATGTAATTAGCATATCCATCATTTTAAACATTTGTCATCCTTATATTGATTGATTACTCCATTCTGAACCTCAACTCTGTCTGGTCCTTCTCCTAAAATGGCATTCCCTAAGTTCTTCCCTTGAAAACTTCTATTTATTCCTCAGGATTAAGCAAAGATATTTCACTCAGGCATCATTTAATTCAGAAATATTTTTTTACATACCCATAACACCCTGTGTATAACTTCTTCATAGCACTTGTTACTTTACATATTTATTTAAATGTTTTGGGGTTTTTTCTTACAAAGTATATTCATGGCAGAAAATTTGAAAAACATAAAAATATGAAAAAAATTATCTAGAGAAATCTAATATTTTGAGGTTGTTTCTAAGTTTTAATTCTATGCACCTATTCATACTTTTCCCTCTCTTGCGACTTTTAACATACCACATCAATATAAACACAAACACATGCGTACCAACTATAATATATGTTGTAACTACTTTTTTTACTGAAGATATACTGTGAATATTGCTATATATCTTTACTATTCAGAGAGTAAGCTCCTTTAGGAATGAGAGAAAGAGAGAGAGAGAGAGAGAGAGAGAGAGAGAGAGAGAGAGAGAGAGAATCTGAATGAATAGTAGACAATAGGCTGTGAATAATTATTTCTTAAAATAATTTATTAGGGGAAATTAAAGAAGAGAATTAAAGAATATAAAATGTGTTAGGGTACATGACAAACAAGAATATAAAGAAAAGGTAGTACATGAACAGTGCATTATTTTTTAACTTTTAAAGTTTTTAGATATTGTATATTTGAATATCACAAGAGCCTTCTAAGGTAGCTATTGCAGTTATTTACAAATTGGGAAAGTGAATGTCAGAAAGGTGTAATGGCTTGGCCCTTTAATGTCCCCATAAAGCTCATGTGTTAAAAGTATGGTCTCAAACTCAGGAAGGTTCAGAAGTGGTTTTGAGGCAATGATTAAACCATGAGGTTTCTAACCTCATCAGTATATTAATCCACTGATGGATGAATAGTTTGAATGTACTACTGGGTGGTAACAGAAGCAGGCAAAGCATGACTGGAGCATGATTGTCTGCTTTCCTGCCACCATGAGCTGATAGCTTTCCTTCATTACCTCATGCCCTTCCACCATGATGTTCTCCCTCACCTCAGGTCCAAAGCAATGCAGTTGCTCAACCATGGACTGATTCTTTTCAGCCAAAATAAATCTTTCTTCTTCTAAGTTGTTCTCACCAGGTGTTTTGGCCAAAGCAATGAAAAGCTAACACAAAAGTTAAGTGCTTTGCTCAAGGTTTTACACTCTATATGTGGCAGAACTATAATGGAACCATAACTATATGAATCCATGAGTTATGGACTTTTATACTCCATATGGCTTCTGGAAAAGAAAGAGCAGCAATGAAATCCCTGCTGAAGTCCAGGAGTCTGGGGGGAGAGGTGTCCATACTTCCTGGCATGGTGCCTGGCACAGAGTTGGTACTAAATAAGTAATTGTTGAACTGAACTGAGGGGAAGTAGTAAGAAAGAATCAATAAGTAGGCAATAGTTAGTGTTCAGGATTAGGGACCTCAATCCACTTTTCTCCATCTTCTCCATGCTTGTCTGAATCCCTGAAAATGTTTTCTAAGTGATTTACCTTCTTCTAGTCTGTGCCCATTGTCACCCATTCTCCATAAATGCAAACTGATGATGTCAAATAACTTCTTTGTTCCCTTTTCTCTTGGAAAAATTTTGAAATATTCTGGCTTAAATGCCTCTTCATGATGTGACACACTTCTTCTCCATCTTTATTCTCATTTCTTTTCCTCCTATAAATGCCACTTTGCATATTTCACATCCCTAGATCCTTGAAAGTGCTAGAATATTCTTCCCCCTGCTCTTCCTGGATACCTATTATTTTTATTCTTTTACTAATTGTATCAGTTTTCTATTGTTATCTAACAAATTACCACCAATGTAGCAGCTTTAAACATCACAGATTTGTTACCTCACTGTTCTGTAAGTTCGAAGTCTGGCACCCGGTAGCTGGAATATCTTTTTGTGGTCACTTTAGGCTAAATCAAGGTACTAACTGCTATGCTCATCTAGGCATATGGTTCTCTTCTAGATTCACTGATTTTTGGCAGAATTCAGTTCCTTTTGGTCATGGGATCGTGTTGTGGTCCCTGTTTCCTTTTTATATGATTCCCTTTATCTTCAAGCCAACAATGACTCAGTGAATCTTTGTGTTTTGAATCTGGTTTCTGCTTCTGTCTTCCTCTCCCTTCAAAAACTCATGCATTGCTTTCGTTCCACTTGAATAAACCACAGTATTCTCTATTTTAAGATTATCTACTTTGTAAACAGTTATATCTACACGTTTCTTTGTCACATAATATAACATTATCATTATCACCAGAAGGTGAAGGTCACAGAAGCCAAAATTCTGCCTACCCTGATGATCACTTCAAATTTGGCTTACATGTTCCTCTTATAATCCACAAGTTCACTAATATCTCTGCCTTCATTTCTAGACCACATGCTTCATGAAGGCATGGCTCCCTCTGGTTCACAAGTACTGATGTGATGGAGCCAGCTTGTACTTGCTAATGAATACATATTATTAATTTCCAGGAATTCTGCAATCTGGTTGTTAAACATAGTTATGCTAAAATTTAAAACTTATTAATTATATTTTCAATGGGTAATAAATACTCTGATCTTATTACTTCTTTTTTTGGTACTTCTGTTTACTAACATCTATTCTATTAAAGCTATTTTCCTTGATTATATCTTTGTAGTAGAAATACTTTTAATTGATACACTACCACCCATGCCATCTCAATTCCCTGTTTGGTGCTGTTATATTACACTGATAACTTGCAATCAACAATATGGGATGTCTTTATACTATAAAAAATCAGCAAATACTAGTTACTGACTTAAATTATTGTTTAGTTGATTATCTAAACTAACCATAGTGAAAATGGTAACCATACAGATTAGACTTAAAGTGTCCCATACATGGCCATTATACAAAATCTTGAAGAAATGTTATTCTTCCTGTATGTAAAATCCATGATTCAGGAATGAAGCAGCTCCTATTATTGAAAAGTTAATAAAGGTACAATTTAATATCTCATTTTAATTTTATATTATTCATTGATGTAAATCATTTATACAACAACCATGTGTGAACTGTTATCATTCATTAGTTACAACTATGACTTGGCTAAAGATGGAAGAATTTAGCAAAAACAACATCAAAGACAAAATAGAATCCATGGGAAAAAATTATATTGAATTTATAATAGATAATATTTTTATTTTTATTTATATATGACAGCAGAATGCATTACAATTCTTATCAAACATATAGAGTACAGTTTTTCATATCTCTGGTTGTATACAAAGTATACTCACACCAATTCATGTCTTCTACATATACTCTGGATAATAATGTCCATCATATTCCATCATCATTTCTAACCCCATGCCCCCTCCCTACCACTCCAACTCCTCAGCCATATCTAGAGTTCGTCTATTCCTCCCATGCTCCCACTATGAATCAGCCTCCTTATATCAGAGAAAACATTCAGCATTTGGATTTTTGGGATTGGCTAACTTCACTTAGCATTATTTTCTCTAAATCCATCCATTTACCTGCAAATGCCATGATTTTATCCTCTTTTATTGCTGATTAATATTCCATTGTGTATATATGCCACATTTTTTTCCATTCACCTATTGAAGGGCATCTAGGTTGGTTCCACAGTTTAGCTATTGTGAATTGTGAAGAATAAATTTTTACTAAATATTTTTCACATCAATAAGTTCTTTCATAAGATATACATATGCACTTATATTCATATACACATATGTTTTAATACCAGTCATTAAACATTTACCAGTCCATCACTGAATATATTGAAAATACTTCTGGAGCATATTGTAATACCTAACACATAGCAGGTGCTCAGTAAATATTTAATGAATGAATAGGTAAAAGACATGGTCTACATGATGGGACAGAAAACACAAATTTTATTTGGGAGATTTGAGAAGATTCAAGGGCCTAGAGTCAGCTGAGAATTTTTATAAGATTCAGTAGAAGTGAGGGAGTTTGGGAAAAATCAGGGAGCTCTAATGAGAAAGAGTGTCTTAGGAGTTAGAGATAATTAGGCACAATGTGCAAATTTCTGCACTATTCATTCACTTTAATATTTTATAACTCCACAACCCTCATTTATCCTCATTTTAAAGGTAAGGAAACTAGGTCAGGGAGGTTAATGAACTTTTCCAGAATCAATCAGTTAACAGAAGGGAGAGGCCTGTGTGTTCTGAATCCAAAGCCTAAACTCAATGACTACACCATAATCAAAGTGAGAAAGAGGCTATGAGTAGTCATCACATCAGGCCTTCCTACTCGTGTGTGCAGAGAACCAAAAGAGGCCACATCTGAAAATTATCGACCAGGGAGCTCTCACTTAACTTATCCAGGAAAAGATACTTAAGGGAAGGTGCCCTCACAGATCAACGTGTAAATGAAGCCAGTGTACATTCCTAAATCACACCCCCTCCCCAATCCCCAGCAGCCAGTATGAAAACTAATTCCATGTTTGATTTGGTTTGTTTTGTTAGGCTTTGCCCATCCACTGCACCCCAGTGACCCAGCTTGATACTTTCTAGAGTGGGGACCCCTATCAATCAAACCCTTTTCCTTTCATTTGTAATCCTGTGGCAGTCATTCCATCCCCAAGACCATTAAATAGAATATTGACTCTCAGCCTGCACCCCAGATCTACATTTCAAAATGTCTGCTTCTTTTCTTCTAAGATACCCTGAAATTTCCTATGCGCCTTAAAGTTTAAAAATCACTGGCTTAAGGAGCAGATACACCAGCAGATGACTATACTAAAGATAGTCCTAACAGCTAGAGAAGTTAAGAAATATTGCTGAGGGTATTAGAGGATTGAAGTAGTCCAAGGTAAAGTGAGGTCAATTCTCCTAGCTTGTAGTGTGTTAAGATTGCCTGAAAAGCCTTATAAAATATCATAACATTGTAATTTTTTAAAAATCCAATATATAACCAAGGCTGAGAAGTTATCAGGAGTGTCACTCTAGTTATGTCACTCTTCTTAGATGTGCACAGTAGCCTCAGTGATCAAAACAATGAAGCAAATGAATGTGGATCTGATCTTGTTTCAGAGACTCCAGGCATCTTCCACCTAGGGGTCTGATCACTCCTCCCTCCCCCATGATATTTTTCAGGCCATGCTCTTTATGCACACAGCCTTGACTTCTCAGGACAAACAACAAGCTCTCTAGCTTTTAGGACTGCATATGTCACATGCCCTTCACCTAACACGTCCTCCTTCCTCCTTACCACCAAGCCACATCCTTTCCTTCCTCCAGCCCACATTTATTTCTAGCTTTCAAAATGATTTTTAATGTAAGCCTTGTTTTCTGTTCATATGACATTACATTGCTCACCAGGATCAAATTATACCAAAGATCCTTGGAAACAAATTGTTCAAAATAAACAGAAGGGAGGGTGCACAGTTCTGCTTGTTCAAGTCAAATACTCTCTTTTTTTAAAAAAAAAAAAAAAAAAAAAAAAAAAAAAAAGCAACCGAAGCTAGCCTTTATCTGAATTCTCTGCTGTGCAGTAATGATCCCAGGCCCGCAAAAGAGTGCCAGGTTCTCTCCCACAGGAACTGCTTTTTCTCCAGTAATGGATTGCATTCTATTTGACTGCTGAGCAACAATAGTCAACTCCTGCTGGCCAGCTCTCAAAACAGGTCTCCGAAGAAGATCAGAACAGGGCAAATTGATGCTTCTAGTTTTCCCTCAATAATCCCTCCCCAGGGTCCAGGTTTATACACAGGCTTCTGTCACCAACCTTGCTTGATTTCTTTACAGGGACCCCTTGTCTCCATTTGGGTGATATGGTGGTTGTATGAGAAGAACAATAGAGGAATTATGTGTGTCACCCTCACCTGATCCACAGACTGATGAGATCTTCTGGTTTAGTGACTTCCTCTTCACTCTCACCAGCTGCTAAGCATGTTGCCAGTGACTCTGATTGGGGATGTAATTGGCTTTTTGGATCTTGCTCTATTCTTAACAATATTCAAACTTGTAATTAGGTGGTGGGCTATGCAGACTGCAAAATAGTTCTGCTGAGTATAATGGGAAATGTCTCCAGGATATTCTTTGATTGTAAGAATTCATTAATGAATACAAACCAATTTTACTTATTTTCTCTTTTGTTTCTCAAAGAAAGGCAATTGGGGGGGAAAGAGGGAGAGGTGGTGATCATGGTGGATTACAGAGATTCTAAATGAAAATGATGGAGAGGAAATTTGTCTAAAATAAGCAAAGAAAAATAGTCTCTAAGAGAGAAGGCAAGGAACTGCAGCTGTGGCTCAGTGGTAGAACACTTGCCTGGCATGTGTGAGGCACTCAATTCTCAGCACCACATAAATAAATAAATAAAGGTATTGCGGCCATCTACAACTAAATATATATAAAGAGAAGGCAATCGAATTTTCTTTAGTGTTTGATTTGGACCCTTACTTGTACTGTTAAAATTTCCAGTGTTTAGGTTATACATTCTAGGAACATAGATACTCAATTCTCATTTATTTATGCATGAACACTCTTAATCACTAATTAATCCATGTATTCAATAAACTGATGTCTGAAAAAAAGGAAAACAGGTTTGGGCAACAGAAATAAATAAGACATGTTCCCTCACCTCAAGTGGCTCAGAATCTAAAGAAGCAGAAAGGTGTATATCTAAACACATACATTCTCTAAAATTGTTTCTTCAGATGCTAAAATGGAAATATCTAGAAAATACAACAGGAACCAAGCACACATTAAGAGCAATCTATAGCGATGGCAGTACCTGGGTAGGAAATTTTTCTTTAAGCAAAGGAAGAAAGAAAAGGAGAACATTCCCATGATGAGGAGGGCTTCAGGACCACCTTTGCATAATCAAAACTGAGATGTTCAGGCTTTATTTCTAGTTCTCTTTTATATGAAGCCAATATGTCAGTTAGCGGGTGACAGTTTATCTTAGGCTAATACTACTCAAAACCCCCATCCTGTAGTCTTTCTCCTCCTCGGTGGGCCTGGCCTTCAGGGTGGCTCCTATGAACTCTGAATTCTTTGCACTCAATGTTCTCCTGCCACAATTCTTAAATTCAGTTCTAGCACATTTTTTGCTTATTCATGATCCCCCAGTGTATGAGTAACCCTGGAATGGTCTTTTGTTCTCAGAAGAAATTATGCCTCTAATACAATCTGCTTTTCTTAGAAAGTAGTTATGGTTTTATATAGCTATCTCCTCCTACATTACACCCAGCACTCTTCAGATTTGGGGATGGCATCACTATTCATTAAACCCCACTTATTTTTCTTCCTGCTTTTGTTCTGGTTTTCATCAGCGCTTGTTGGCAACCAACCCAGTTCCATTACTATACAGCCATGCCTCAAGCTGAACTCCAAACATTGCTTAGTTGGATCATGATTTTGTTAAATTTGGGTATCTTAAGCCTCTAAAAATCCAAACATCCAGAAACATGTATTTTTCACCAATATATTAACAGTGCGCCAATATATTAAAAGTTAAATTGGTGAAAAATAAATGTTTCCCATAATGTGTGTTCAGCTCCCATTGTATTTTTCCAGAGATTTCTGTTTTAGCATCTGGGTTCCTTTATTTATTCCATAAACATCAATCACAGATCATACATGAATGAATCTTCCTTCTGCTCAGAAAGAGTTCACAGTGTAACCAAATATAAATTCCAAAATACTTCAAGAAAAGGCAGCATTTTTGGAAATGTTGAGTATTGTCCCAAAGGAATGACTTTAATGAGACAATCTTCTTTTGGAGCCTATTTCCCAGTCCATTAGTTAGAACACTATTCCCATGCTTTGCAGTTGTGCCTCATACTATATGCTCCATCTCCCAGATAGAATACAATGGCAATAATGCAGGAAAATCCTGTGAAAGAAGGAAAAAAGAAAACAACAGTTGTAGAATTTTAAGGTATGACTCTTCCCTCCCTGGCTGTGACTGAGAAATTCCTCCTCCATGCTTCCACAGAGCCTAGAGTATTATATGTGTTACATTATATTACAATGGTGCAATTACTTATCTGTTTCTTCTCCTAGATGTTAGTCTCTGGAAGGTAGGTTATAATTTATTCAAATTCATTGGCTAGTATAGGGCCTGAAACTGTCAGGGTACTATATGAGCCTTATTGAAAGAAAAAGAAAGGGAATTGAAGGGAAAAAAGAGAGAGACAAAATATTATGATTATCATTAGTGTAAGTGAGTTGCTTTGATTTGGTATCCCTTCAGAAGTCTGGTCAGTCTTACAGTGTTTGCAGAAGGCTCAGCACAAGGACTTCAACCATCATTTCCACCCAGGTGAATATAGTGTAAGCCTCTAAAATGAGACTGCTGGGTGGCCTTAATGCAATCTGATTAGAGTTCTTATAAGAAGAAGAAAATTGGAAAAAGAGAGAGCAGCAGTACATGCACACAGAAGAAAGACACATGAGGACACAATGAGAAGGTAGCATGTGCATGCTAGAGCAAAGGCCTCAAAAGATGCCAGGCTTTTGATATCTTGATCTTGGACTTCTGGTCTTTCGAACCATGAGAAAACAAATTCCTATTGCTTAATCCACGAAGTCTGTGTTGGTCATAGAAGGCCTAACAAACTAACACATTTGGAGATAGTGCTGATCTCAAAAAAAAGTCACTGAGACTAATCCTGTCTCTTTTAATGCAAATATTAACTTTTAAATTTTTAATTAAAAATGAATGGAATGAGTTATAAAGGACAAAAATCTAAAACAACATATAGGTTAAAATTAAAAAGAAATCTTCTTGTGTGCTCCTGGTTAAATCTGTCTTTGGAGGACTTAAGTTTTCTCATTTCTGAAATAAGATTTGAAAGGATGATTTATTTTATCCCTCAAACTTTAGGAGCTTGTAATTAGCTGTGAAGTATGTTACCAGAAATGGTGCTGCAGATGATGATGGAAGGTGGAGAGATTCTTACCAAGATTTCACCAGCCATGTACAAAGTATCAGAAAATCTTACAGTCAGCAGATGGCATGTGTTTGTGTTGACATGAAGATGTGATTAGAAATGAGCATTTTCGGTTTGAAGTGATAAAGACTTTGAATCTGTAATGCACTTGTATTCAATTACAATAAGCTAGATTGTGCTTCCTTAAAACAACATCCAAATTTCAACATCCAAAACACATGTGCTTTATTCTTTCTCTCATTGTGTAAGTCAGGTCAGCAGAGTTTATTCTATTTGCTCAGGGACCCAGCCTGATGGGGGTTTAGTCTTCAATAATTACTTTGGCGGGGAATAAAATGACTCTTAAAATTCCTATTCAGGAGGCAAGATAGCATAGTACAGGAAGGAGCCACTTCCCTAGGGTAATTACTGCTTCATAACGAGGTGAGTGGGGTGTCTGAAGAAAACCATTACAAATCGTTATTTGTCAGAGATTCAGAGAAGCCGAGAGACTCTGGGGTAGTGGACAGAGAATATAAGGAAATACACCAGCACCTGGCAACAGCAGTTGTGCTGTGTCACCACAAAGGGAGAGGCAAGACAAAGGGAAGATCAAACAGCAGACAAATTCCACAAACACTTGTGAAAAGGCAGTCTGTACCTAGTTGATACAAAGACTGCACAGCAAGCAGAGGCTTAAAATGTGCTCCATGTTTCTCAACTTTTAAGTAAAGAACAGAGGTGAAGCTCTACCTCAAGGAGTTAAAGCCAAATCTTGCTCCTACAGGGGGAACTCGAGAGTCCTTAGCAAATCCTTCCACTCTTATCTCAACCAGTGCTTGCTGCATGCCCTAAACTGTTATAGAGAATAGTGGATCCAGGCGGACTCAAGACAGAGGTAGCGAGAAGAATGCAATCTGTTCTCCCTTCAATCCCTGTGAATGAAAGACCATCAGGAAAGAATTGGAGGAAATTGATCAAGAGGGTGTGATTACATTTAGGGATGAATATCTGGAAATCCATAGGTGGTGGTGAAAACCATCAAATACCATCCATCCAGAGAGATCTGTTACCTTTATCCTACATGTAGAACTCTGGTGAGATGCTAGAAACCCAGAAGCCCAACCAAGATCGACATCTATCAGCCCTAATAGTACATGGATTTAATTGCTCTGGAGTAGATACTCCAAAACAAAGGGTTAAAATTCCATGTAAACTTGGCCCTAGCATCTGGGACTTCCCACATAGATCTCTGTGCCACTTCCAACCAGGAAGAGCAGCCATCTATGATGTCTGGACAAAATCCCAGAAGGTACTGCAGTGGCACTCCCTCCTCCACAAAAAATCTTTACTAAGCTTCTCCAGAAATCTTCACCATAATTGATTTTAGGATTATCAGTATAAGAGTCTCTACAAAACAGTTCAATGTAGGTAAACTTCCTATTTTCCTGTTGCTCTATTACTTGGCCACTGGCCCGGAAGAAATCAGCGCTCCAGATGATGGATGCCCCTTTACTTGTTTTTTACAAACATTTATCCAGTATAGTAGTTTGTAGAGTGTGTTTGCAAATGCAAAATGTGATAATAAAAAGATAAATTCTTTAACAAGGCCTCTGACCTTGGGCTGGAACTTCACAGAGATGTCTACATTTCTAAGATAAGAGAAGTTACCCATTGGGCTCCATGGTAACAGCTGGCAGGGGGAGGAAAGAAAGGGGAGAAGAAGCTCTCCCCTTCTCAGGTGTTGTCCTTGAAGGGTTAACTTGTCCAGAACAGTGAAAGAAAAAGCTGCTTTTATGTGAACTTCTGTAGACTGTGAACTTCTGAGCCCCTCCCCTTGCACACTGGGTATAAAGTTCTGAAACTACCCAAACTTAGGGTTCAGGGGATTAATTGATTACAGCAAAAGCTGTACCCTCTAAACCTGGCTGCAGCCAAATAAAACTGTTTCCTGCTATTCGGTGTCTTGCCTTGTCTGTCCCCTACAATAGTACTTGCCTGCCATACTATCTCCCCTGAACTGGTAAGCAGAGAAGCTGGAGAACTATTTTAGCCATCTACACTTCAATCCACTCCAGCAGGCAGAGTGGGGAAAAAATCACAAAAGGAACTTGGGTTTAATATCACTCACCCTTGACTCTAAGAGGCACGTAGTCCAAGAAGTAAGGGACAGAAGGACAGTCTGGAATAGGATGTAAAAACTCAACTTCAGCTAACTCAGTGGGAAAATTTAGCATTTTTAATTAAGAATTTTTTTATTATTAATGTATTTCAATTGTTGTTCTGGATATATTGCTGACTGGTTCATGTATATGCATATACACATGTTTCTGGGTTTCCCATCTTATCATCTCTTTTGATTAACCTTTTATTATCTTATTCTGTTTTTCTGAGAGATAGTATTTTTGTTTGTTTTTGTTTATTTGTTCTTTGCTTTTATTGTTTTTATACCAAGGGTGTTGGTGGTGTTCTTCTCCACTTGTGTGCTTCTTTTATTGCTCTCCTCACCTCTCTCTCCTCTATTTCTTCACTTCCTTCATGCACAGCCTTGCTTCCATCTTCTGTTCTCCAAATTTTTGAATATTCCAACCTTCCTTTTGCCTTCATACCCCAACTTTTCTACCTCTTAATGAACTATATTTTTAGCATTTATTTAATGCATGTAGTTTATCCCTTTGGGGAATGGAATAAGGTGGTTCAGATGAAGCCAAACTATCACAGCAACTACACAAGAGTGAATCAAAACAGCAATTCAGCACCAGGAAGTTGAATCTACACAGCTGAGAAGAGTGAAGAACTCTTTGATTTGAAACAGGCAGTCTGAGCTCTGTGATTAGAAACCTGGCTGACACTGGGGGGTGGGAAACTGAGACCAATTAAATTCAGACCAAATCGTGTGAGCCCTGAGTCATCTCTTCCATGCCTAGAAAGGGCTGAAGGATAGGCTGGCACTTTTCACTCTCCTCTCCCCATCAGATGATCTGAGACACTGGAAAGAGAGGGAAGTATCAGAACTGCCCAGCCAAGAAGGGAATGAAACCCTGCAGTGAAACTTTGTACAAAGACTCCCCTACCAAGTTTGACCACTTTGGGTCAGAAATGAGAGTAAACAAACTATACAATAACTGAAACCCCAAAAAGAAAATACTCTATTTCAAAAACATGAACAAGAAAATCAATCAACTGGCTTCCAAAAATGGAGAAAAGTTAAGTCTCAACTCCACAGCCAAGAAAGCACTGGGAGAAAGACTCATGTTTACCTTAAAAGCAATTTCCACTTTCTTTATTATCTAACTTCTCAACCAATTCAAGAAAGTCACTCCAGGGCTGGGTTGTGGCTCAGAGGCAGAGCACTCACCTACCATGAGTGAGGCATTGAGTTCAATCCTCAACACCACACAAAAATAAAATATTGTGTCCACCTATAACTCAAAAATAAATTTTAAAAAAGGAAAGGAAAGTAAGTCACTCCAATTTAGCACTGAGATTAGTGGACTGTTGGAAAACATTGTTAGTGGGTTTGTAAAAAAAAAAGATTTATTAGGGTAAGACATTGTTCTGAAGTGGTTGTAATAATTGGAGATTTGCACATCCTTTCAAAGTGCTATTAGATATTGGACACCATAGTAAGTTCAGACTGAGTGAAAATTTTGAAACTGAGACATTTGCCCAACCTAGGGCACTAAAGAGTCCTTTATATAAAATTAGAAGAGATAATTATCCCAGAAGATATATAGAAATATTAATAACATGAAAAATCAAGGGACAAAAACCCTCCAAATAATTTACACCTGACCCATGAACACCACACTGGAAGGAAAGCCAGAAAAAAAATTTGGAAAGTTGATAATTGAAAAGGTCAAATGAACTAAAAGAAGATCTAATGAACAAACGAAGAGAAAATATATAAAAAGTGAAAGAAAATTTCAATAAAAAGATATATATTCTGAAAACAAACAAACAAACAGAAATGAAAGCACCATCAATAAATTATATTACATGGAAGACAACTTTTCAGGCCTTGGAGACAAAGTATATAATCTTGAAAATAAAGTAAGCAATAAAGAAAAGATGTCAGGAGACCATGACTAGAATATTCAAGAAATATAGAATAACATCAAGAGGCCATATCTAAAAATGATTGGAATAGACAAAGGCACCAAAATACAATTTAAAGAAATGCACAACCATTTTAATGAAATAATATCAGAAGGTGTCTAAACCTTAAGAATGAAATAAAAATCCAAATACAATTGACATTTAAAACTCCAAGTAGACAACATCAAAAAATATCCTCACAGACTGGGTGTGGTGGTGCCCCTGTAATTCAATAGGCTAAAGCAGGTGAATCCTAAGTTCTATGCCTGCCTGGGTAACTTTGTGAGACCCCATTTTAAAATTAAAAAAGTAAAAAGGGCTGGTATATAGCTCAATGGTAGAGTATGACTAGGTTAAATCCCCAGTACCCCCCCAAAAAAATACTTTCTAAGACACATTATTAGTAAAATGCCTAATATACAGAACAACAATAGAATTCTAAAAGCCATGGAAGAAAAATGACAGGTCACTCTTAGAGGTAAGCCAATTAGAATTTCTGTTAATTTCTTAGCCTGGCTCTTAAAAGCCAGGAAGGAATAATATATACTAAGGCTTGAAAGATAATGGGTGCCAACCAGATTGCTATATCCAACAAAACTATCCTTTAGATTTCTTCAATAAAAAATGTTCACAAGAAGCAGAAACTAAAAGAATTTGTAACCATGGAGCCAGCACTATAAAACATACTCAAATAAAATATTTTACACAGATGAAGTGAAAAATAACAGAGCTAGCATATCAATGAATATCACTAGAGGAATAGTCAATTAAAACTGACAAGTAGACCAATGGTACAGAATAGAAAACATAGAGACAAACTCACACAAATACAGTTATCTCATACTGGACAAAGGCACCAAAAATTTTCATTGTAGAAAAGATATCCTAGTCAATAAATGATTCTGTGAAAATTAGAAATCCACATGTAACAAAAATGAAATTAAAACCCTATCTCTGACCCTGCACAAAACTCTACTCAAAGTGGATCAAAGACTTAGGCACTACAATAGAAATTCTGCACCTAATAGAAGAAAAAGTAGGCCCAAACCTTCACCATGTTGGCTTAGGATCTGACTTCCTTAACAAGATTCCTAAAGCACAAGAAGTAAAATCAAGAATCAATAAATGGGATGGATTCAAACTAAAACTTCTTCTCAGCAAAGAAAACAATCAATAATGTGAAGAGAGAGCCTACAGAATGGGAGAACATTTTTACCACATGCACCTCAGATAGAGCACCAATCTCCAAGATATATAAAGAACTCAAAAAACTTAACACCAAGCCAGGTATGGCGGTGCACACCTGTAATACCAGTGGCTTGGGAGATGGAGGCAGAAGGATTGCAAGTTCAAAGCCAGCCTCAGCAACTTAGCGAGGCCCTAAGTAACTCAGACCCTGACTATAAATAAAATACAAAAAAGGGCAAAACCTTAACACAAAAAAACAAACAACCCATTAAATAAATGGTCTAAGGAACTGAATAGACACTTCACAGAAGAGGAAATATAATCAATCAACAAATATATGAAAAAATGTTCAACATCTCCAGCAATCAGAGAAATGCAACTCAAAACTACACTGAGATTTCATCTCACAGTCAGAATGGCAATTATCAAGAATACAGGCAACAATAAATGTTGGCAAGGATATGGGGAAAAGGGTACATTTACACACTGCTGGTAGGACTGAAAATTGGTACAACAATTATGGAAAGCAGTATGGAGATTCCTCAGAAAACTTGGAATGAAACTATATTTGACTCAGCTATCCCACTCCTCTGTTTATACCCAACAGACTTAAAATCGGCATACTACAGTGACACAGCCCCATCAATGTTTATAGCAGCTCAACTCACAATAGCTAAACTATGGTATTAACCTAGGGGTCTTTCAACAGATGAATGGACAAAGAAAATGTGATATATATATACACAATGGAATATTACTCAACCTTAAAGATGAATGAAATTATAGCATTCGCTGGTAAATGGGTGGAGCTGGAGAATATCATGATAAATTATATAATCTAATCCCAAAAAAACCAAAGGCTGAATGTTTTCCCTGATAAGTGAATGATAATTCACAATAAGCGAGGTGGGGGTTGGCTAGGGAAGAATAGTTACTTTGGATTAGGTAGGGGGGAGTAAAGGGAGAAGAGGGGTATGGAGGTAGTATAGAATTAATCTGACATTATTACCCTATGTACATATATGGCTACATGACTGGTGTGATTCTATATCATGTACAACCAGAAGAATGAGAAATTATACTCCATATATGTATGATATGTCAAAATGCATTCTACTGTCACATATAACTAATTAGAACAACAACAACAATAACAAAAAAAAAAAAAAGCCAATGTTCTAATTCAATAGAGTCAACCCTTCTGGATGCCCATAGAAACAATATGTGTCTTGAAATCTGAATTAAAAAAGACATTCAATTATGCAGCATAAATTATATTAGTTCTAGAAATAGCTAGGCAAGCTATCCTCAGAATTGTTTACTAGAGGCATTGCTATGAATATCCACTGAATGCAGTCCCTTGCTTGGGCTTCTTCTCAACCTTAAGCTGGAATGTGCAGTAATTCTGAGCTATTCCTCTAGGCTTTCAGGGCCAAGACTGATGGAAATTTGACATGAAACCATTCTCTTTCTACTAGGAAATTTGAGTTTGATCAATTGACATTTATGGCTGAGATCTATACTATACTGTGAACCTTCCAAAAAATTGGAAAAGTATTCATATGGAAAGACTAAAAAAGTATGAGATCATCTGGGCCTTTTGAATCATTGAAGCATACCCATGAATTATGCACTTCTACAAACCTCTGAATTTCCAGTTTCCTTACTTACAGAGAATGACTATTCTTTTAGTAAGAATTTGATAAGAAAGGGAAACAATAAATCTCAACCAGAGAAGGGCCTAGAAATATATTTAGGAGATATTTGAAAATACCACTTGATTACACACACACACACACACACACACACACACACACACACACACTTTGAAATTCTAAATTTTTACCATCTGTTTTGTAAAAAGACCAAATGAATTTGTTGACTAATTATCCTAGCAAGGGAAAGAGAGTCTCTCTCTTCTGCTTATTGGCCAATACTCCCCTGCAATAAATGTTTATTGGTTCTATTGTATAGATGAAGACACTGAGGCTCAAAACAGTCCAATCATC
The DNA here is from genome assembly GCF_964194105.1 of Spermophilus citellus. Taxonomy (NCBI): domain Eukaryota; kingdom Metazoa; phylum Chordata; class Mammalia; order Rodentia; family Sciuridae; genus Spermophilus; species Spermophilus citellus. The sequence continues at coordinate 180,209,837 of NC_138183.1, forward strand.
AGCTCAAAATCCAAAACTGATCTTTTCTCCTCCTTCTCACTTCCTGCAGCCTCATCTCCCTTTTTGTTTTTTTCTTTGTACTTCAGTCACCTTTCTTTTTCTCCTTGCTGCTAGAGTTTCAAAACCCAGAGTCAGGGAACCCCCCGCCCCCACCTCTGCCCCCACCCCCCACCCCCATGAGCTGCATTCTCAAGAAACACTGACACATTTCCCTCCAGGCTTTCCCAGGCTCTTCATTTGCTTACTAAGGGATTTAGGCAGAATTTTTCTTGGTCATTTCTGCATCAGGACTTACACTTTAAAACAAAGCTTGAGATATGATTGATTTTGGTGACAATAAAGAGTCCTTCAGGGCAGGAGTGCGGCATTTCAGCAAGAGAAGAGCATCAGCCAGCGAAGACAGACCATCACAGTATCAGCCTTCCTCGAGCCTGCCCCTGTTCTGCTTCTTCCCAATTCAGGCACCAGCCGTTGGCTGTTGGAAGGCAGACATCCTGGAGATGGACTTATGAATCAGGAAATTCAAACCACAGAAATGTTTTTAAAAATAAAGAGTATTAGGAGAATGACTTCTGACCTTTAATCCAACTAATGTTTTAAAAGGAGAGAATATCCAAGAGTTCCTGTTCTTACAGACTCAGAAATGAGTCACTTACTTTCTTTTTTCTTTCATTCATTCATCTAAATTAAAACTCCCAGAGATGTTTCCAGACCACTGAACTCTTTCTCCACAGCTTGCTGAGTTTCCATCCTATATAGAATATGATCTCCTTCAGTTGGTGTCCAGTAACATTTGAACACAAGACTAGCCTAAGGATAATTAGAACTGCTTAGAGACAAATATTTTAAAGACATGGTCTGCCAAGGAAATACATGTCTACCAGAATCTGCTCTATAATTCAGTTTTTAAAATGCAGGAAAACAAATAGAGAAACTACTTCCCAGCAGGTTCGAATCCTTTCCCATGGCTATTTGGCACACCAGCAAGAACTAGAGTTGAATTTCCTTGTTGGTACTTGCCCTGTCTCCTTTTCTCCTTCACTGTTGCAATTTGCTTACATAAGCCTCATCACCCTCTTAAGCAAGCATAGTGGGAATTTCCTTCAAACATATTTGTAGAGCAGATCTTACTTTGGTCATTGAATTGGAAGCAGCTCTAAATTGTGTAATGAATAAAAAACATGTTTTAGCCCCTTTCATGACCATTCCCATTCTGATCCACTATTTTAATGTTTAACCATAAGACTGTATTTAGAATATTTAATTTTTCTGAAAGTCCATAGGTATCCCTCTGTGTCTGTGGTTTCCAAATCCATAGATACTGTATTCATGAATTCTCCCAAACAGAAGTCAAAAATATTTTTTAAAAAATATAGTGTCTGTACAGAACATGTAGAATTTATCTCTTCTCATCATTCCCTAAAAAATATAGTATAGCATCTATTTATACACTATTTACATTGTATTAGGTATTATAACTAATCTAGAGGTATTTAAAGTATATGAGAATGGACATAGGTTTTATGCAAATACAATTTGATTTTACATAAGGGAATTGAGCATCCACACATATTGGTAGCTATAAAGGCCCTGGAATCAATCCCCTGTAAAAACAGAGGGACAGTGGTACACATAAGGGGCTAAATCTGAGAGAGGAGATTAACAAATAGATAAAGAACTGGAAATGGAAAAGAAGAGAAAATGTAACTCTTTTGGTGGTTCCTCAGTAAATGTCGGAGCTCTGAGCACTGCAAGTTTTCCTATAGCTCAAAACATTTCTGTAGAATTTATCATTGTAATAGCAACAAGGATATAAAGCTAGAAAAAAAGAAAAATACCCAGTTCCCAACCTTGTGTTTTTCATGGTCTGGTGGAAGAGAGAAGTAAAATAATTTGCATATGTCCTGGTGACTCCAGGAGGCCTTAGAAAAAAAGCATGACATGGCTTGGTGCTTCCCTGGTGCTGGCAATATTGTCCTTCTTAATGCAGGTATGATCAGCTTGAACATGTATATGCACCTCTCTTTATGTATTTCTAGATGTACTTTGTACCCCATACATATTTTATATTCTTCATTGACTATTTTAATAAAAAAAAAACATGCTTGAATATCTCTTAGATTAATTGCACAGATTTGGTTTTAAGCCTCCAGTATTGTTTGCAAAAGTCATCCAAGTGATACTTGCTATTGGATCATCTTAAATACAAGGAGGATAAAAACAAGTGAACAGCAACCGAAACAAACAAACAAACAAACAAAAGTTTCCTTAATCAAGTGCTATTGTGTAACAGGCCCTGGAACAGCATTGATTAAATTTATAGTAAAGAAGAAAGTTTCTTGGTCCCCACAGATCTGAAACAGGGACTTGGGAATGCTTGTGTTGTACTTTCAGGCACAAGATTCAAGGTGAGTGGGAGCTGGTGAAGAAAGAAAGAAGAATTTGTACATATTTAAATAAATATTGAACTTTCTGGCTAATCACTAACCCACACTTGTTGCTCTGAAATTGTTTTCACATTCTTCACACATGTATTCACACCTGGAAGGCTCCAGAGGGTGGTCAAGTTTCCCAATAAGTTCAAGGTTCTTGTATTTCCCTCTGCATTTCAAAATTTCAGGTCAGCAGCAAGCTCTATGAGGAATCACTGGGCAACCTCATGGATCTCTAAGCAGCTATTGTGTAGTCAAGAAAATCTATAGGCCAGGCTAGATAGTGACCATATCAATAAAACTAAGCATCAAAACTACCTTCTATTATAGAAAGTGTGGAAAGGTGGAGAATCTCCCATTAACCATTTAAGTTAAAATTCAGAACTACAATCCCCAGAGAACAAAGGAGTAAATAGAGAGTTACGACCAGTTTTTTACTCTTTCTTTTGGGTGCTAGAGATCCAGCCTCTAGCATCGTTATAACATCATAACATCGTTATTCCTATCCACTGCAGTCTGTATCCATCCCCCCTCACTCCTCCAGCCATCTCCTCTGCTGTGTTGTCATGTTGCTGTTTAGAATGCTGTGGCCACCCAGACTAAGCAGTTGTAATGGCAGTGACTCCACCTACTCATCTTACATACTCAAGTGCCAGTCGTTCAATAGTATGGGCTAAGTAATGAAGAAAATATAAAAATCAAATTATACTGGATTAAATATATGACCTAAACCATATGAATTAATTTGATCTACTAGAAAATTAGAGCATTCCATAGCCTGTTGAAATTAGAAAGGATTCTGTATACTTTTAAGTGCAGCCCCCTCATTTAACAAGACTATGCAGATACCCAGAAAAGTCACAGACAGCCAGTGAACACTAAGTCTAGGCCTCCCTCCAGGAAACTTTCACCACCCCATGAATAGTCTTTTCTGATTAACTTCCCATTCTCAGCACTTGCAGCTACAAGTATTGCCTCAACCAGTCATCCAAAATATTCTCATGGCTTTATTTCCAATTTTTTTCCAGTTACATAATTTAATAATTTTTTTTCTATCTCGTGAATCAGACTATTCTCATGAATATTCAACTGTAATGACCTTTTCTCAACCTTACAACTATTTCTTTTTTGTTTTAAATTGTTTCTAGATTCCCTAAATTCTTACCATCCTTTTCATGTTTAAGAAAGGGTTTGTGGGGATAGGAGGGGTTACTGTGCATGTAAAAGAGGGGTTAGAAACTCTGTCCCTAAATGTGATGAATTAAGGCATAAAAAGGAAGAGAATTAACCCAGACTGGTGAGGAAATTAACCAGAACTTAGAATACTCTAAATCAGACAGAACAAACTTGAGAAATTCAAAGAAGAGTTTTCAAAAGAAAATTTTGACAAAGGAATAAAAATAAATGGATAAGTCTTATCTGAATATCATTCCAAAAAGTAAGCAATGTAAAAGTTAAATAAAGTCTACAGTTGAAAAACCTGTTCATTCATTTATTCAATTTAAACCTAGAAAATATGTTTATTTTTGCCAAACTTCACACCAGATAACTGAGTTATAGTGGGGAAAAAAAAAAACAACCTTCTTCAGGATGTTCATGTTATAAGAACAAGGTATTAAAGAAAATTTCTCAATTTTTTTTTTTTTTTTTTTTGAACAGGGTCAAGGTTTAGGGTTAAGGGTGTAGCTCAGGGGTAGAGCACTTGCCTACCATGCATGAGGCCCTGGGTTCAATATCCAGCATGCAAAAATTATAAAAGGAAGCGGACTATAGATTTATTTCATATTTTTCATAAGGGCACTAGCTTCAAAGAAAGCTAGTTCAAACCCTGTTTCTGATAACAGAAGAAGCAAAAAGTGAAATAACTATAAAATGTATAATGTTTGTTGCATTGCCAAGAAGACCCATGATCAGTGTCCCCTGGGGGAAAACTTGTACAATTTTCTGTTGTTCACTACAGCCTACATGAAATGTTCTCTTAACATACAATTCTCTTCTCTCTGACTTTCACAAACAGGTATTCTTATCACTACTCCACTAGTTGTAAAAGTTCTCTCTGGCCAGAGAGTCCTGAGTTCAAAAGTTGCCCCACCATGTAGACAGCTTTGAAATATTTTAAAAAGTTATTAAAACTTTCTGAACATCAGGGGTCAGGGTTGTGGCTCAGTGGTAGAGCCCTTGCCTAGCATGCATGAGGCACTGGGTTCAGTCCCTGAAACCACATAAAAATAAAGAAATAAAATAAAGTTAAATTTAAAAAATGAAAAGAAAACTTTCTAAACATTAGCTTTCTCATCTCTGTGATGGAAATAATTTCACACCTAATGGAATTATTAAGGAAATTACAAAAGGTAATTTATATAGCATATTACTGTCACCGAGTAAACATCCAACAACTTGTAATTACTTTGACCATATCATCATTGTCATCATCGCAACATCATCATTTTTTCCCCAGCCACTGTGCATATACTCTGTCCATTGCATGGAATAAAAATCAAATTAGGTTTGAGCCTTAGCTCCGACACTTAGCAGCTATGAAACCAGGGAAGATTATTTAATGTTTTTACTCTAATTCTCAGTCTATAAAATCATATTAAACGAAGAACTGCATCTCAATGTTGTAGTGACAACTAATATAAATAACATTAATAAAGTCCTCACTCCCACATGGTAGAGGTCCTCACTCCTTAAGTGACATTAAGACATTCCCTTTGCATAATAGAATACCTGGTATTCTGGCCATCGGAGAAGCATTCCTTCATTATAAATGAACAAATTGGCATAAAATCCACCAGTTTGTAGATGTTGTTAGTGCGAGTTAACTCACACTAGGGTCTGCTCATCGTAGAGAAGATCAGAATCTCTTATCATGATTTCTCTATTTAAAAATCTCTGCCCCTTTACTTTTTTAAACTGAGTAAAACTATCTTAGAAATGAAAATCAGAGTGTTTGCCTCTGGTGACAGAACTCCATGTTTTATGCCTGAGAGGGGAGAAATGACAGTGGTTAGTTCCTGTGGATAGAGTTCAGTGGGGAGTCCCACTAGGGGTCCAGTTGTTTGCTGAGATAAGCATGAGTTGTTTCTCATCCTCTGCCAGATGTGGTTTAATGTCTGTCCCAGGATGACCCTGCCTGAACTACCTGCCATTTTCTAGTAATTTTGTAATTCCTCATCTCGGTGCCTTTGTGATAGCAGATGCCTCTGCTAGAAGTTCTTTTATATAATCTTCCCCTTGGTTTCATCCTTAGCCACAAGTATTTTAAAACTCAGCTCAAGTTCTTCTTCTCTAGAAATTATCCTCTTGTACCATCAACTCTTCCTCTGAGCTTCTTGGTCTCTGCATTGACTTTCACTATGATTATTTCAGGAAATACATTTATTCTGTATCTAAGTATTAATTTTGAATGTAGGCCCTTTGTTTTATTTCCCTATTTAAATTTTTGTTTATTCTTCAAGCTACAGCTCAGTTAAATGATAAAGCTCAGCCCAACTGATAGTATCCAAAAAGCTTTTCTACACTAAACAAATATCTAGGCTTAGTAATTTATAATTCCAGATCTTCCATTTACTAATTTCTATATTGGATTGATCATTCATGAACTTTGAGAATCTTTTTTTTAAATAAAATTTCACCTACAAAATGGATATAATACTTGTTTTATAGAGAAATTTTAAATGTTCAACATAACATATAAAAAACAAAGTTTTAGTTTATAATAAACACTCAAGAATCTAATGAAGCTAGGCATGGTGGCACACACCAGTAATTCCAGCGGTTTGGGAGGCTGAGACAGGAGGATCATGAGTTCAAAGCCAGCCTCAGCAACTTATTAAGGATCTAGAAAACTCAGAGAGACCATGGCTCAAAATAAAATAAATAAATAAAGACTGGGGAAGGATGTTGCTCAGTCGTTAAGCATCCCTGGGTTTCATCCCTAGCACCAAAACAAAAACAAACAAGAAAAAAAAAAAACAGAATCTAATGATTATTTCTGTTCTTCTCAGAAGTTTTTTGGCATTCTCATTTCTTCAGTCCTTTCCCGCATTATTGCATTTTGCCTGGTATGATTGATATGTGTGTTTGATCGATATGTGTGTTTGATCTCTCCCTGTCATTGTATTTGGGATTTTGAGTAAATGTTCTGTCTTAAATGTGTCTATCTCTCTCTGTGTCTGTGCGCTATTGGAATTCATTCATAGCAGAGACCCAGTAACAACTATGTGCTGAGGTTCTCATCAAGAAACTGGGCGACAGAAAGAGTTAAGATAATGTAGGAAGTACAAGAAGCACAAACCCACAAGATGAATATATAATCAAGTGCAAAATATATCTTAACAAACATTAAGGTAATACATAAACTGTACTAATTAAAGTGATAAGAATTATTTTAAAAATATAATAAAATTGGAGTTAAAATTCTGCACGTTCTGTAATTACCATTAAGAGTTCATTTCATAACATCTTTTTCTGCCGCAGTCTTGGCTGGGCACAGAATCACAAGCCACTCAAGCAGGAACAAAACTTTATTTTGAAAAAGCCGCCAACACTCTCAGCGCCAGCAAGCAAAAAACCGGTCCTCCCACGCGGGCGTCTAACCGGAACCGCCGTCTCCCGGAACCCCTGGTCCCCCGGACCTCCCCCGGAATTTCCTCCTACTATCCTTCCCCAACCAATGGGAACTCTCCATGAGTCCCCGTAACATGAGTCCAGTAGTAGGCCAAGGTGAACAGCAGGAGCCCAATTTGCATATGAATGTAAATCTTAGCATAATAATACCTCAGTGGCTAGCTGGCTTTACAACCAAAGGTGCCATACATCATATATTTTGCTTGTGGCTCCTAGCATCTGCCCCCTTCTGTTTAATTAAGTAACAAGCAATGTGGCTAGGGACCATGCCTGGTAGGTTGTCCAATTTAACATATGGTTCTTACCCGTCATGGGAGAACTGACCTTTAGGCGTCAGCTTCCTGTCTTAGGTTGAATCCACTGTAATCAGAGCAACCCGTCGCTGACTACCGGTCCAGCATTCAGCCATGCTTGTGGATAGGCCTATGCACCAGTGGGGGGGTGAGGTTCTTGCCTCACCTCTGTTGGCCCCCAAATTTTGTCTTGGTGCCAGTGGGGGGGTAAGGTTCTTTGCCTCACCTCTGTTGGCCCCCAAATTTTAGACCATCACTAGTAGAAGGGAGGAGGATACAGAAATGCCACGACACCAAGCCAATTGATGGCTCCTTGGAAAAATTGCGTCACTGGTGACACCATTAGTAAAGATATGCCAGTATTACCACAATAAACATGGGGTGAGCTGGCAAGGAAATTGCATCACTGGTGACACCATCAGCAAAGATATGCCAGCAGTACCACAATTTGGTGCACCAGATGATATTTCACAATGTATGTAACTGATATATAGTCCAGGCAAGTTCTGCAAGCAGTTCAAATTGGAGGAGTCTATCAATATGTCCATTTCCTCCCAAAGTAAATCAAGTCCTTGATAGCATTACTTGTTGAGTTATATTCATTGATGCATCAGTTTATACAGTTTACTGTGATTGCTATCATAGAAGCTGTAGTTTGGTTTTATCTCAGTCTTCACTGGAATTGGGATGGAGATGGAAATTCTGGCAATGATGTTAAAGAGACATTATCCTGAACAGAATTATTAAATATAATAAAAAGGAAAGGTGAAAGTAAACAAACAGATCTGTTAAACTCCTTTAAAAACAATCCTTAACAGCTGTTTACCAAATTTAAATTAGCAAACAAACAGATCTGTTAACCTTCTTTAAAAACAATCATTAACAGCTGTTTACCTAATTTAAATTAAACTATATAAATCACGTGAATAAAGAAAAAATTCGGATCCATTTTTTCATGAGCGCTCCTCATATAAGAAATATGGACATACACACATACAGACATACAACACAAAACAGAAGTGTGCACACAACATACAACACATAAGACAATAGTAAATAAAGGCCTTGTAACTATACCTAGGTGAAATCTCCATTGCAATGTTTAAAAACTCCACAGTCAAAAAATAAAACACAGTCAAAAAATAAAACTGATCAGAAAACATTAACCTAGGTTTGTATGAGCTCAAAAATAAAATAGAACTTTATGATGTGGAAAAATGCAATAATAAAATAGATATTGAAAAAAACACCTTGGTTAATCACTGTCGCAGATGTAAGAATAGCCAAGCTGGAGCTTTGGATGTCAGCTGTTATGGATTTGAGTCAAATCATCTTCTTTTTCTGTAGAAATTGTTTTAGTTAATCTCTCTGGAATCCAAATCGGTTGCTGTTCATCCTGTGGGAAAACACAGACAGCGCCCCGATTCCAGACTATCACTGGATCCGGGCCTTTCCATTGTCCTGTTAGAATATCTTTCCAAAGTACCTTAGGCTTATGTACATTTTTGGGGTACAAATGTCTTTCCACAGCACTAAGTCCCGATGAATCTAAATTTAAAAAGTTTAGAGTAAAAAGGGTTATTTTAAGTTTATCTTTGGGGGATATATACCCCTTTCCAATTCCCTCCTTTTGTTTTAATAAGTACATTTTAATAGTTTGATGAGCTCTTTCAACTATGTCTTGTCCTTGTGGATTGTATGGAATTCCTGTTATGTGAGTAATACCAAATGATGAGCAAAATTGTTTAAAAGAGGTGGAAGTATAACCAGGACCGTTGTCCGTTTTTAACTGTTTTGGAATGCCCACAGTGGCAAAATTTTGTAAGCAATGAGCTATAACATCTTTAGTTTTTTCTCCGGCATGAAGGGAGCCCATCAAAAATCCGGAAGAGGTATCAACTGTAACATGCAAATATTTTAATTTTCCAAATTTTGGCAAGTGTGTGACGTCCATCTGTCAAATATGGTTAGGTATCAGTCCTCTAGGATTGACTCCAAGATTAACTTGTGGTAAAAATGTCACACAATTTTGACATTGTTTTATTATATGTCTGGCTTGTTCTTTAGTTATTTTAAAACGCTTTTGTAAAGTATTAGCATTGACATGGAACCTTTTATGAAAATTTATAGCTTCTTTTATTGTGGAGAAAATATGTATGTCATGTGTAGATTTATCTGCTAGTTCATTGCCCATACTAAGGGCTCCAGGCAATCCTGTATGTGCCCTGATATGACCTATGAAGAATGGATCTTTTCGGTCCCAGATTAGACTTTGTATAGTGGAAAACAAAGAGAAAACAGTAGAAGAAGGTGAGATCCTACCAGCATCTTCAAGGGATACTATAGCATTAACTACATACTGACTATCAGAAAATAAATTAAATACAGAATCTTTAAACATCATAAAAGCTTGTAATACTGCATTAAGCTCTACCTTTTGAGCTGATTGTTTGGGTACTAAAAATGTAAAAGTTTGATCAGGAGTAACTACTGCTGCTGTACCATTGTTTGACCCATCAGTGAATATATTTGGAGCATTTATGATAGGGGTTTTTCTTGTCATTTTTGGAAAAACTACAGGATGTTTAGACCAAAAAGACAACAAAGGATTAGATGGTAAGTGATTATCAAATGAAACACTAGTTTTACACATGATTATTGTCCAAGTATTTAACTCATTAGCTAACTCATCAATTTGATCCATAGTATATGGAGTGATAATTTTATTGGGAGAAATCCCAAACACTCCCTTAGCTGTTTTTATTCCTTTGAGTATTAATTGTCCTACAGCCTCAGGATATCTAGTAAGAATAGTGTTAGGAGAATAAGATAAATGTATCCACAATAATGGACCTTCCTGCCAAAATACTCCTGTAGGAATATTTTTTGTTGGTAGTACAATAAATAATAAAGGCAAACTTATATCAATTCTATCCAAATGCATATTTTCCATATGCGTTTCAATGATTTTTAATGTTTTTCTTGTTTCAGGCGTTAACATGCGGGGTGAATTTGGATCTGATGGACCTTTTAGAATATCAAATAAAGGTCCTAACTCTCCTGTTGGTATGCCTAGATAAGGCCTTATCCAATTTATGTCTCCCAATAATTTTTGAAAGTCATTAAGTGATTTGAGTTGATCTACTCGTATTTGAATTTTTGGTGGACGGACCATGGTTGAGGATAATAGAACTCCTAAATAATTAATTGGAAGATTTAATTGTACTTTATCTATTGCTATCTCTAGATTATAATTTTTTAATAAGTTTGTAAGTGTGGCATAACATTCTAGCAATGTGTTTTTATCTTTATGTGCCAATAACACATCATCCATATAGTGAAATATTTGTAGTTCAGGATTTTGGTTTCTAAGTGGCTGGATTGCTTTATTAACATAAATTTGACACATAGTTGGGCTGTTAGCCATCCCTTGAGGGAGTACTTTCCATTCATATCTCTGATCAGGACCTTCATGATTCAGTGCAGGGATAGTAAATGCAAAATGTGGACTATCCTCGGGATGAATTGGAATTGAAAAGAAACAATCTTTAATATCTATAGCTAAAACATGCCAGGTTTTTGGTAAAGCAGACAATTGAGGAATCCCTGATTGAGCAGGTCCCATAATAACCATCTCATTATTAATGGCTCTTAAATCTTGTAATAATCTCCATTTACCAGATTTCTTTTTAATGACAAAAATGGGAGTATTATGGGGGGATACAGAAGGTTGTATATGTCCTTCCGCTAATTGTTGTCTGACCAAGTCATGGGCTACTTGTATCTTTTCTTTAGTCAGGGGCCACTGAGGAACCCACACTGGTCTTTCTGATTTCTGGTATTATTAATAACTGTGATATTGTATCTCCTGGTGAAATTACTGATATACCTCTTGGAGAACTAGCTATAATTTTTTATTTCACCCTCATAATCGGGATCAATTACCCCAGGACTTATCATAAGTCCTTTTAGTGTAGAAGAACTGCGTCCCAATAATAAGCCTACTGTTCCCTGGGGAAGAGGTCCTTTTACTCCTGTGGAAATGATTTGAATTCCCATCTCTGGGGTTAGTACTGCTCTGGCAGAGGCGCAGATGTCCAGCCCTGCGCTCCCTCTAGTTTGTCTGATGAGGGATTTAATGGATAATGCGTCCTGGGCACTACCTTGATGGTGCTGTTGGGTTCCTCCATTGCCCCATATATTTGTGGTTTTGGGCCCCGGGGCATTGGGCCCTCTAGTCCGTTTTTTGGCAATGGAGCCTGATACCTTTCTCCACGATATCGTGGGTAAACACTTGGTCCTTGTCCGTTTTTTGATAACGGAATACCCTCTATGGTGGTTTGAGAACGGCATTCATTAGCCCAATGTTTTCCTCTATGGCATCGTGGGCAAATACCCGGTATTCTATTCCTTTGATATCCAGCTTTGTTAAACCCTCCTCTTACGGGGCAACTCCTTTTAAAATGTCCTGTTTGATTACAATTATAGCATGTTTTTGGCCTGGCATCTAAAGCCTGTTGTACTGCTGCTAAGACTTGCCCTTGTTTATTAATGTCTCTACATAATTTAATATATGTGTTTAAATCTTCATGTTTCCATGGTCTAATGACCTCTCTGTAGCAACGATTTGCTTGGTCATAAGCCAGTTGTTTTATAAATGGCATTACCTGTTCTGTATTACCAAATATCCTAGAGGCTGACTGAATAAGTCTATCTACAAATTCAGCGTAAGGTTCATTAGTTCCTTGTATTACCTTAGATAATTGACCTTGTAAGTCTCCATGCCCCTGTAAAGTTTTCCATGCCCTAACTGCATCTACAGCAATTTGTGCGTATACGCCAGGGTCATATTCAATTTGTTGTCTTTGACCCTCATATGGTCCCTTTCCCAATAGCATGTCCATATTTCTTTGAGGATAACCAGCTTCTGCATTTCGCCTAGCTGTCTCCATGCAAAATTTCTCATTGGCAACCTTCCATAACAAATATTGTCCTCCGTTTAGCACAGATCGACACATGTTAGCCCAATCTGCTGGTGTCATGTCCAAGTTGGTAACAGATTTGACCATGTTTATTGTGAAGGGAGCTTGCGGCCCATAGGTCGTTACAGCCTCCTTTAATTGCTTTATTGTTTTGAAATCTAAAGCACGGTGAATTCGTTGCCCTCCTGCCTGCTCAAGTACAGGGCATGCTAATCTTTGGGGTCCTGCCTCAGAATTCCGTCCATCAACTACGGGAGTTGAGGGCCGCTCAGCGGTAGATGGAGCTGTTGGTTGAGTTACGCCCTCTGGTGATAGAACGGAGTTAGTAGCAACCTCCTGTTGTAATTCTCCACCTGATGGCTGCTTTTCCTCTAAGCTTGTTTTCTTTAAATTCTCCTCTGTCTGACTAGCTTGAGAGACCTTCTCTTTTGCTTGACCTAGCGGTTTTTCTACCATAGTCTGGACCTCTAACAATTTACTTAGTAGTTTTTCGGTTTGTTTTTTACTGGATTCTAATCTACTATAAAGGTAACGTAACCCAATAAGATAGGATAAAACAAAGCCGAAACAGAATGAAACAAAAACGGAACAGACAATGGTTGTATCAATTTTCTCTTTCTCAGGGCCGAATAACTTCAAACCTTGAGCCAACCATTTTTCCCAGTTCGCCTGAGAAAATTCTAGGGCTAGGGAGCTTGAAATAAAAACAAAATAAATCAAAACAAGAACACATTGTTTTTTTAAATGTTCACCCATTCTGTCGCCTTCCCTCAGGGGCGAGCAGTTTTACTCACCTCTAAGTTTCAGGCGTTCCCCGTACGGGCCACCAAATGCCGCAGTCTTGGCTGGGCACAGAATCACGAGCCACTCAAACAGGAACAAAACTTTATTTTGAAAAAGCCGCCAACACTCTCAGCGCCAGCAAGCAAAAAACCGGTCCTCCCACGCGGGTGTCTAACCAGAACCGCCGTCTCCCGGAACCCCGGGTCCCCTGGACCTCCCCCGGAATTTCCTCCTACTATCCTTCCCCAACCAATGGGAACTCTCCATGAGTCCCCGTAACATGAGTCCAGTAGTAGGCCAAGGTGAACAGCAGGAGCCCAATTTGCATATGAATGTAAATCTTAGCATAATAATACCTCAGTGGCTAGCTGGCTTTACAACCAAAGGTGCCATACATCATATATTTTGCTTGTGGCTCCTAGCATTTTTCCAGTGATTTCCTTCTCCAAGAAATGAGGCAGCATTATTTGCTGTCAAGGGAAATTAAGCTCATTGGTCATTTTCTACTAAGAAATTACTTGATAGAGCCAAACACAATTCTGTAACTATTTTTTTTAAATATTTCAGAAAAGTTCCATGGATATTTGGGCTAAGCAAATCTAGAGGTGTCAGCATCCATACATACTAGAAAGAAACTTGACAAAAGATTCAGAAATGGGGTCTACATCAAGTAATACTCAAATTTTTAAAAATGGGGAAAAAAGAAGCTCGCTTAACACATTTTGTGTATTTCAGATACACAGATTTTTCTCCATTTCATAGGCAACTGAAAAAATAAATAGAGCAGATCCTTTCACTGTATGTAATGGTCATCTTTGTGTTAGTATTTATATCTGGCTTCTAAATTTCCTTTTTACAAATTTTTTTTTGTAGCTTTCAAGTTGTTGACCTCTCTGTGTTTCTAAGAAACTAAATGATACCAAGTAGTTACTATGTAGAATTAAGAAATGAGGCTAAAATAAAGAATAAAGACAACCAAATATATTTCATGTTCTCATTCTTTTTTGAAGCCTTGAAGCCAAAAGTGAGCTTTAAAAAAAAAAAAAAAGGAGTTCATGTTATGACCCTAGTCTAAAATACTTCTATATTTGCCCTTTTACTCTATAAAGCATTAAACTAACATGGAATCTAGGTTACTTCTAATTACATAAAGATTGGGAAACACAAAAGAGCCTTTTTCAGATTAATAGCCATCCCACCTACTCTAGGGATTGCTATAAAACAAGATATAAGCGTATCCAAAAATGCTTATTTCTTAAATTGAGTTAAAAGAGATTCTGACAATCGGCCATATACATGCACGGCAAAGTGTGTCTGCAGACTGCTCTGTCTTTTACATGTATGAACTGTCATTTCTTCAATCACAAAAATGACATTAAATATGTGCTATATGCAAGGCACAGCACTAGTTCCTAACTGATTACACGTCAATAGGTACCTGCTTTGAATGCAATTGCTTGCCCACCCCATCCCCACCCCTACCCAGAGCACACACACGTATCCATAAAACAAATTCCTGAAATCAATTCTCTTAAAAAAGGTTTGGCCAGCTAAATCTACTTATCATTTTTTATTGATAATATCCCCAACCACACAGCTTTGTGCTACATGTTCTTTCAGTACACACTCACTGTTACCTATCTCCCCATCCAGGTCTTCATCTATCCATAATAAAATATTTTAAAGTGCATAGTGAGTACTTACTGTATGCTCAGCACTTCCCTAGGAGATACAAAGCGGTATGTTTCCTGATCCCACAGAACTTGCAGTTTAGCAGAGGACACAGATACAAACCAACTAGTTACCTAAAAATCTCGTGTGTAATTACATAGGAAAATATGAGCTATTATTGAAAGTAACCCTAAGCTATAGGAAAGAATACAATAAAGTTCAATTTCATTTAGAAGTTTGGAAAGGAGCTCTTTAAGAAAATGACATTTAGGAGTCTTGCTAAGAATGATTAGGAGTTAGTGAAATGAGAAGTTTGGGAAGAGAAGACAGGAAGAGGCTCCAAGTTGAGTCAAAATGAATAAAGTTGGATTGGGTCTGAGCATTGGAGGAAATGAGGGAGTGCTAGTGAGGGAAAGGTCAAAGGAAGCAGGAGCCAGATGGGGTGTAACAAAAACCTCCTTTAGTAGCTCTAGACTATTTGGAGAGATTGAAACACCCTTTAGTAATTTTAGACACACTGTCTGTGGTGCCCTCCAACTCCTGTGTGAATACCTTCTTACTCCATTCAGGCTTCAGTTCCCTGCACTGCCTTGCCCCTAGCATGTGCATGCCCTCTTCATCCAGGTCCCCCTCCTGCACCCCAAGCTGGACCACTTACTGGGCTCTGATACCATCATGGTAATACTTCCCATAAAGATGCCGTTCTCTCCATCTTGGGCTGACTCCTTCTCTGCCACTAGGCCTCCCTATCAGAGGCCTATCAGAGGCCCCACATAATGTTGTTTGACTGAATTTTTCAGAAAGGAAAAAAAATGTAAATGAAGACAAGAGAAAGTTGGGAAGAGAAGAATACAAATAATAGAGAAGAGATGAGGAAAACACAGATTTGGAAAATAAATAAAGGCATAAACTTGAAGAGTACCTAGTCTAGTAGTCTCTAAATCTGGCTGGATTTTGGAGTCACCTAGTGGAGCTTCAAAAACTAAGAACTACAAATGGCTTGGTGGAGTGGCACATTCTGGTATATGTTCAATCTACCCCATGCAGTCACCTATACTTGCCTCAAATTTCAAAGGATTGTGTGTGTGTGTGTGTGTGTGTGTGTGTGTGTGTGTGTGTGTGTTTAGGTGGGAATAGAGCAGGAGAGAGTATCCCTGAGAAAATTTTCTCTACTTCCACTTAAACCAAGATAAAATCAAGCTGCAAATATATTTTCTGCATTTGGCTTTCATGCAGTATCTCACTAAAACATTTTTAGTGTTTTAAAGTGTGTTAAAGCATTGTACTACACTATTTTGCTACTCTTAATCACACATAGAAGATAAACAAACTCAAGAGTCTTGCTGCATTTGGTCTTTACTATAATCAATAAAAAATCTGAAAATTCTCAAGCAATCTTTCTTAAAACACAAGCATTCTTTCATGCAACAGAAATTACTTCAACTGGCCAATCTCATTTAATATTGTACTGTGATAGTAGGAGCAAATGTGACTCCATTTTGTTTTATGACTTCATCCTATAAAACAACCATGCCAAGTAGAAGAGTCATGACTGGGGCAAGATGTTCTTTTCCTTTTTCTATAGAAACCTTTAAGAACACAAAACTACCTAATGGGGTATTGTTTCTGTAACTAGGGTAATGGGGCTGTGTTTCTGTAACTGGGGTGACTGGGCTAACTGTGATTGATTAGGCTTCCCTCCGCTTGACTGCACTGTCCCGCTTCTATAACCTGGCTTGCTTGCATTGGCTAGACCCCGGAACATCTCTTTTGTGGTTTTCAGGCTTATAAGGAGTGCCCTTGCAATTGTTGGGGCTGATCAGGGGAATAGCTTTATGTTCTGGTCAGCCGCCACCAGTGTGCTTCAATAAAGGCTTGATTCATTTATATGTGAGTGGTCTGGAAGTCAGTTTATGAAACCTGGGACGAAGCTTTAACTATAACAGTACCTAATTTATATATATATATATATATATATATATATATATATAATTTTATAAATATATAATTTTATGCATAGTGATAACTTCTGTTCTTTCATAGAAATGAGTGATTCAAAAAGATTGTTTAGGCTTCCTGAAACAAAACCCTAATAATTCTGGAATCCTGTTTGTTAAAAAAAAAAAGATTTGCTAACCAGAATATGAAAAACATTGTATCGGTAGCTATTCTTTCATCACTAGCAGACTTAGTAGATATATGTACAATCTTTTATATATTATGTTTACATATAAGTTTTCACATCACAAAGCAGTCACTTGTTAAATATTTAGAGAACTTCAATGTGTTCATTATCATGCAAAATTATTAAGAAATGATCCAGTCTTTAAGGAAGACGTTCATATTCTATCTGGAAACACGCACACACACTAAGCAAAAGCAATGGACTGGCATCAGCACAGCTATCATAATAAAGTGAAGATTCTATGTTTTATAAAAGGCTTCACATGACAGGTGAGATTTGAACTGCAAAGTTTACTCCCACTCACTGTTTCCAAGGTAACTTTGCATGTGCTCTAGAAGAACTTCCACATATGGAACTGAATGTGAAGCCCCTTGGTTGAACCAACTGTCATTCAAGATTGGCTAGCAAATGCTAGGCCTCCTCTAGGAGGAGTGGTCAGGTTCTGAAGCTCCTCATCAAGCTTCTTCCACACCTCATTTAATGAGCACTAATAATTTTGTTCTTGTTTTTGCATTTTTTATGTCTACTTGTTGTAAATATTTGGGAAGCGGACTGGTATGGGGAAAGGTAGAAAAGATTTTACAACCCAGATTTTTGAACTGAATTCATCACTTGTCAGTCAGTGACCTTGGGCAATTCATGCAAATATGTATAGTTGTTTCTTTTGTTAAATTAAATATATCTTACCAGCTATTTATGTCTTAGAACTAAGCAATATAAGATGTTTGTTATATTTTGTATGTTTCATAGACATTGAAAACTTTTTGATGATAAAATGTATACTTTCATCATTTTCAAATAATGAGTTATTTATCCAAAATGATAAAAAGCTAGACCTAAGTAATAATGTCATGATATAGTATGTATTTCTTGGCAAACAGTAACTGGTCAACCTATGTAAATATAATTTAGAAAGGTAACACAAATCTGCAAGCCTTCTTATATGGGTATGAGAGCCCTAATCAATATAAAGTTGCCATTCAATGAATTTGAGAGAATGTAATTCATTTCAAGCTACATAAAATTGGAGAAAGCTTCATAAATAAATAGCATTTATTTGGTAGATAACATTTCAATAAAGGTACAGTATAAAAGAAAAAAGGAGACAGAGAAACACATTTCTGGGTAGTGGCAAATTCTTATGGCATCATGGTTGATAAATGCATAGATATTAACATGTGAGCTGAAACCATGACGCTTAATGCCAGGTCATGTATTACACAGGATATAGCTTGGTAGGATATCTGAATAGCTGAGTGATAGGTCTGCATGTGAAATTTAGAATTAAAATTATTTTTTTAACTGTTGTAAGATGATTTGAAGACAGTAGAAAAAATACAGTTTGGTGAAAATTTGTCAAATAAAAACTAGATACTAAAATCTACTTTTTAAATAATTCTAATTCATTCAACAAACTTATTTATCAACAGACATACACCTACAGAAATAAAACATCAACAGACATAAATTAACTCTATCAATTTGTTTTTATATCATAGCTAATTTATGGGTATTATGTTAAAAACAAAAATTACTGCCTATATCCTATTTACTAAATATCATTCTCCATAGAATCAAACAAGATTTCATTGGAGATATGATTGGTTTGGGGGTAAAAGCAAGAAAACCGCTAGATGTACCTAGAACATCTTTTAATGATATTATGTAGGAATGTGTGTGGCTGCACGCCTGTAATCCCAAAAGCTAGGGAGGATGAGGCAAGAGGATTGTGAGTTCAAAGCCAGCCTCAGCAAAAGCAAAGCCCTAAACAACTCAATGAGACCCTGTCTCTAAATAAAATACAAAATTGGGCTGGGGATGAGATTCAGTGGTTGAGTGCCCCTGAGTTTAATCCCTGGTACAAAAAATTTTAAAAAAGAGGTGTGTAAAGACACATTAGCTGGCTTTAAGTCTTTCCCTTGGCCAAACTAAAAACTTATAACATCAAAATAATAAGAGTGCAACTCTTAAGTAAAAAATTGATAACTCTATACTGATATAAATATAAATATATAAATTAAGGAAAATTGAGAGTTCTTCCTTATAGTAGAAAGTCACCAAATGAATGTGTAACAATGATCAAATTAGCATATCACAAATTGTGAGCCATCCTAATAATAACTGGTTTAGGCAAAATGTGTCAATAGATGCTAAAACTAATAGGTAAACATTTGAGGAAAAGAAAGCTTTTTCCATAGACACAAAGCATTACCCCACAGCAACTTATTAAACACAAGGGGGTAAAGTGTAATTTTCTATACAGACCTGTAGCAAACACCAAAGACTGAATGTTAACATTAATAGCAATGAAATATGTAAGCATCGTTGCCAAACTGATATGCAGAGACAAGGAAAACAATTACATGACTGATACTCTTCAAAAAAATCCCAAAATCAGCCAATTAAGATAGAGAAAGCAGAAAAATAAAATAATTCCTACTCTAGAAATGAGATAAAAGAAGAATTATCTAAAAAATCAAAGTTTTTGTTTGTTTGTTTGTTTGTTTGTTTGAGGCCAACAGAGATTTGCAGTCACAAAGCAATCAGGAGAACTGAATTCTGACTAGTGACAGGCTCCTCTAACGAGACATTGGACACATAAAATATTTACATCTTTGTTACACACAGCAGGGTAAGATCATCATAAAGGCAGGTTGAAAAAGAATATAACTGATAATTCAATAATTCTCAAAGACTGGATGTAAACTAGCTTGACAGTTTATTCCTGAGAGTTCCAGATGCAAGAAACTCTACTCTTTCTCACTGATTTTTTTCTACATGAATATACCAGGTATTTATTAGAAAGGTTGGTAACAGGGCAGGATATCTACAAGAGCCCCATTAGTGAAACAGATAAACAAGCCCCACCTAGGTGGAACATTTGGACAAGCCCAGAGGCACATGATAAATACAAGTGATTACTGGCTTTAACTTGGGAAGAGAAAGGAATGTTGAAGCCCCCCATGCACAGTACCTACCTAAGTTTGAGATGCAGCAGGGAAGAAAACTGCTCCTACCACAAGCCTCATATTCAGTAACAATCTATCACTAAGGGAGGGAGAGGCGATAGCACAGAGAAACCATCTATGTGACCCAAAAGAACACGCTTTCAGAAAGTAAAGGGTAGAACAGGAACACTAAGAGAAAGCCTCTAGTGCTGGAAGCCATGTATTAGTACAATGCAGTGGTGGTCTACTATGAGAGGACTTTGAAATCTATGGTACACTGAAGGTACTTCTAGCAACCAAAAAGCCCAGACCAGTTTAGTTTCTTTTCCGTTTTATAATTTCTTGAGATGTAAATTCATTTTTTAAATATTTTTTTTAGTTGTAGATGGACACAATACCTTTATTTTATTTATTTATGTGGTGTTGAGGATTGAAACCTGTGCCTCATGCATGCGAGGCAAGTACTACACCACTGAGCTACAATACCAGCCCATAAAGTTAATTTTTTATATAAATATTTCTTCTTTTTTAAGGTGTTCGTTGCTGTAAATGTCCCTCTTAAAAAAAAAAAAAAAACTACCAATAATGCAACCTATAGTCTTGATGTGTTGTATTTTCATTTTCAGTTGTCTGAACATATTTTTTTCTCTTTTTAAAAAATATTTATTTTTTAGTTGTAGTTGGACACAATACCTTTATTTTATTTTATTTTATGTGGTGCCAAGGACCAAACTCAGGGCCTCAAACGAGGTAGGCGAGCACTCTACCGCTGAGCCACAACCCAGCCCTGAACATATTTTCTATTTCCTGTATTACTTTTTTTTTTTTTTTTTTGAACTAATGGTTGTCAACAACTGTTGTTAGTCAGCTTTTGGTGTCTGTGACCCAAATACCTGATACTAACAACTTGGAAAAGGAAAGGTTTATTTTGACTCCTGATTTCAGAGGTTTCAGTCCATGGTTGGCTTTGAGGAGGCAGAACATCACAGTGGAAGGGTGTGGCAGAGGGAAACTGCTCTTGGTATGACAGAAAACCCAGCGGGGGAAGGAATCAGGGACAAGATAAACTCTTCCAAGGCTCACAGTATATGATCTACTTCCTCTAATTAGGCCCCACCTCCCAGTAATATATTCAGGTTATTAATCCATCAAATGAATTAATCCACTGATGAGGTTAGAGTCCTCAAGATCCAATCATTTCCTAAAATCTTCACCTTTGTTATCACTGCATTGAAGAACAAGCCTCTAACTGCGTGTGGTTTCAGAGGATATTCCAGATCCAAACCACAATAGACTATGTTCTTTCATTTTCATATACTTGTGAATTTTCCAGATTTCTTTTTGTTATTTTTTCCCTTTTTTCTTTTTTATTATTACTATTTTTTATTTGTTCTAATTAGTTATACATGACAGTAGAATGCATTTTGACACATAATACACAAATGGAGCACAACTTCTCATTCTTCTGATTTTACACCATGCAGAGTAACAGGGGTAGTGCAATCATATACATATACATAGGTTAATAATGTTGCTCTCATTCCACCATCCTTCCTACCCCACCCCCCCCCCTTCTCTCCCTTCACTTCCCTCTGCCTAATCTAAAGTAACCCTATTCTTCCCTAGTTCCTACCCCTTATTGTGAATTAGCATCTGCTTACAAGAGAGAACATTTGGCCTTTGGTTTTGGGGGATTGGCTTATTTAGCTTAGCATGATGTTCTCCAGCTCCTTTCATTTACCCGAAAAAGCTCTAATTTCATTCTTCTTTAAGGCTGAATGATATTCCGTTGTTTATATATACCATATTTCTTTTATTCATTCATCTGTTGGGAGGCACCTAGGTTGGTTTCATAACTTTTTTAGCTATTGAGAGTTGAGCTGCTATGAACATTGATGTGACTGTATCACTGTAATATGCTGATTCTAACTTAATCCTTTGGGTATAAAGGGAGGAGTGAATGACTGTGTAAAATGGCATTTTTAATAATATTTTCCATTGGGATTTTAAAATTTTTTTGATGTGATTTACATCTCCTTAATTTTTTGAGAATTGTTTTGTGACCTACCCTGAATTATTTTACGCTGTTTTATTTTTGTGTTTCTTTGGACCAAACTGCGTCCCTTCAAAATTCTTATGTTGAAGCCTTAAACTCCCATATAATGGTACATAGTGATGAAACCCTTGGGAGGTAACTAAGATTAGATTAAGTTTTCAGGGTGAGACCTTGATGATAAGATTAATGAGCATATAGGAAAAGAAAAAAAGAAAATCTCTCCCTCTCTTTTTCTATTTTTCTTTCTCTTGTTCTCTTATCCTTCTCTTTCTCCCTCTCTTTGTATTTCTTTCCCACCCTTCCTCCTGCACACAAAGATGACACATGAACTGACAGCTAAGTGGCAGTTGCCTACAAGCTAAGAGAAGTGGCTACAGAATGAAATCTACTCTGCCCGTACCTTCATCTTGAACTTTCTGGAATGTCAGAAATGAAATTCTTTTGTTTAAATCATCCAATCGATGATATTTTAATATGAAAGACTAATTTAACAGAAATTTCCTTAAATGTTTAAAATTTGACTCTAGAGGAAATCTGTCTATATTGCATAAGACTGAATATAGATGTATTTAAAAATCTTCTTTTATGTTATTTGGAAAAAACTACAGAGAAAAATGTTAAGGAAGAGATGCTAATAAATATGAAATGAACATTATTCATATAGTTTCAAAATTTTTAAAAATTTTAAATGTATAAGGAAGCTATTTAATATAAATATAAATCATTGGACTTTACATTTGAGGATCCATATATAAAAGTGACTGTGAGAATTACTTGTATAATGTTGCTCTTACTGTCTTGTGTGGCAGTACACAGAGATAAAGTCCACCACTAGAATTTTATTTTGCTGCTGATGATTTGGAAGTTTAGGGTCTCATATTCTTATTTATGTTCACTATAGTATTTAGGAGAGCATTCTGCATATTTTAAAAAGATCATTAATATTGTTTGTTCAATTTAATGTTATCTTTTTTGATTATACATTGCTGTCTTTGTTCAGCTCTTTTTAAAAGACAGAACTCTATTTTACCTGGAGAAATAACAATATAAGAGCCATGGAACAATAAAATTAACCCAAACTTAAAACCGGACCCCTTGATTATATTCCATTATGGAAATTATGAGCAAGCTATCTCACCCCTTTGGAGCTCTGCTTCATCCTCAGGAAACAACAGGGTTTGCAAGGTTGTGGTCCTATGTTCCAGTGCATTCATTCTTTAAAATTACATTTTTGAGTTTGTGTTTTGTTAACAGATACTGAACTAGGAACTAACAAAGAATTTGGTTTCATGAAAGGAAAAAATACCTCTATTTAGAATTTTAAAAATTATTTCACATTTGCATCATAAGAAACTTTATCACCCTTTAATGTAGTGTATATTGACATAAAATGGTGATGGTATATGAAAACTGTGGAGCAGAGAGTAGAAAGCTGAAAATCACATTTTCCAGATTCCCTTGAAGCTAGTCTTCTGGATATGTTTATGTTTCACCAACCAGAAGCACAAGCATGAAGCTTGCATTTAAATTGGATTAAGTGGGGGAGAAAGGCCAGGTGTGAGGCATCTGTTTTGCTGCTGTGGATCACAGCAGAGCAAAGAGATTATGGAAATGGCTGGAGCAATGTCTTCTAATGCAGGAGGGCTGCTTGACCTGGAAGACAGACACAGCTCTATGGAGTGGCTTTGGCAGAGTCATTGTTGGGAATTATGACTAAAAATCTGTTATTTAATTTATTCTCCAAATTCTCTCAGTCATTTAACATACATTTTGTAAATTTCTTTCTGCTGGAGTTAGATTCAGTATACTGCAGAAACTAATAAAATCAGTCAACTAAAGAACATATCTAAAATAGGTGTAAAGCAATCTTAGTCAGAATTTCCCATACAGACCTGAAAATATTAGTGATCTGAGAGATGTTCAGACAGGTACGAAAGGACAAGGGATTTCTTTTCAGTAGGACACTTTGAAAATTTCAAATGGTTAATTTGTGTTGTAAATCTCACGATGCGACATTTCTCTAGTGCATTTAACTAGGAAATTAACTGTTCATTTCAGGGGAAGCCAGTTATAAGCTGGAGAAACACAGACTAAGTTTGTAAAATATTGATCTAAATAAAATTCCCAGCAATCTGAGCCAGTGGTCTTTGCATTTGTTCCAAGCAATCTATTTAGCTTTTAGTTTCCTTGCATCTTGCTGTCATGCTCTAGGAGGTAGTTTTTTTTTTTTTTTTTTTTTTTTGGAATAGGGATATTAATATCAAAACAGTAACAAATGTGTACATTCCTGTTTCATAAGTTGGTGACATATAATTTATTTGGACAAAGTAATTCCTTTTCAGTTTGGCTACAGTAATGAAAAATCAGATATTAAGTCAGAACCAGTTTATTTTATGAGTCAAAAAAATCTGAGTAAAAGCAGTGAGAAGATAGATTCTGTCGTTATTTCTCAGTTTTTGTGTAGATTTAAGTGTTCCACAGGAATAAGACTTTTAGAAGAGTCAGAAGGAACTCCAAATGCATTGAGATGAGACAGTATTTGAATACTATGAAATTCTAGGCACTGGAATCAGTCAAGCTGTATAAAATTAATGACATAGTAGTGCAATGTGTGAAGCACTGTAATTTTCTAGAGTAAAAGAAGATATTAATTCAACCTGGAGTGGTATGAAAAGGCATTGCGGAAGATATGGTATTTAAGAAGGCTTATTAAAGATAGTCTTCTAGAAGGCTTATTAGAGCTAGCATTAGCGAAGGTAGAGTGGAATTTAAATAAGATGATTGAGGGTGGGTCAGTGTGATTATGAACCTAGATATAATTTCTACAGTTCTAATGAATTCCAAAAAGCATAATCAAGGCTCGCTATTTGGCTATATGTCATAATGTGAATTAAATATACTTAGAAAAAGGAGATCATATCAGGGTATCCTTATTATGATTAATTATCATAAAGAAATATAGATAACACCTTTCAAATAAAAAAGGTATATAAACTTTTAAAAGAATCTTTGGATATAATCTCACTCAAATTTCTCTATCAATCTAAACAAACAGGTTAGTTCATTTTATGAACATTTTTTTAATGGAAGTCGTTGATATTTTATTTTCTTCACTACCCTTAGTTTCTTCCCTACTAGTGCCACCACCTTTCCAGCTATTATGAGTCTTTTGTCTGCCACCCACATTCTCCCTTCTCTAAAACATTTCAATGTCCAATGCAGTTACTTGTCCAGAAGCCTGGCTAATCTTACTATTCCTCCTCACTCTCTGGACCATAGCCAATGAATGACTGATGCAGGAATACAAAAGTTCAGCCCCCTTTCTCCAAGAGGGATTCAAACTTTAGGATACTTGTATTTTCTCCAGAGGTCCCATGGAATTAGATTAAAGCTAATCTCTGAAGAAACAATATCTTTGTTGACTTTTTGCCTCTGCCTATCTTACTTCTCTTCTTACAGGAGAAAAAACTTCAGAAGAATACAGAGAATATCTAGAATAACTAGGGCTGTAGTAGTAGAAGAATAGAATGCTAATTTAGGTGGTCAGCAAAGCCCCTCTTAGAAGGGAATGCTTGGATTCAGATATGAATAAAAAGGAAGCAAGCAGAAAAATGAAGACAGAAGGCTGGGAAAAATTGTATTGTGTTTAAGAAGAGGGTTCTAGTGGTATTGGAATATGGCGAGCAAGGAGAAAAGAGAAAAGTTATGATTAGAGAGGAGATGTGTTGGTCAACTTTTCATCGCTATTACCAAAATACCTGAGAAAAACAACTTAAGGAAAGAAAGAGTGATTTTGGCTCATTGTTTCAGTCAATTATTACCTGACTTCATTGTTTCAGGGCCTGTGGTAAGGCACAAGATTATGATGGAGAGATAAACATATTGCAAAGCTGGTCACCTCATGGCAGGGCTGGGGACAAGATATACCCTTTCAGGGTACATCCCCCAAAGACCTACATTTTCCATGTAGGCCTCACCCCCTTCAGTTTCCACCACCTCCCAATAATGTCATCTAATTATGAATCCATGGGTGGATTAAATCACTTAGGCAGTTAGAGCCCTTATGATCCAACCACCTTCTCAGAGGCTCCATCTCTGAATACTGCAGTGTTGGGAATCAAGTCTTCAACACGTGAACTTTCAGGGGACATTCCAGATCCAAGCCATAGCAAGAGCTCTATCACACAGAGCCTTGTAGGACTTAGTAGAAAGTGGGATTTAATTTGAAGAAAATGGGAAGTCATTCAATAGTTTTAGACAAAAAAATTATGTACTCTGATTTATATATTTTCTTATAAAAACAATTTGCACTCTCTATGAGGACGAAGTATAAAAAAGCAAGAGTTGAAGCAGGAAGACAAATTAAGATGCTAATATAAGAGTGGAGATAACTTGGAAACACAAAATCTTGCTACAAAATGATAAATTTGGGGTATGCTAGAGAGATACAAATGATGTGATGTGCTATTTCCTTGGGTGTGGGGTGTGAGCACAATGGAACAATCTAGAACAACTCTTAAATTTTTAGGAGTGAGCAACCAAGCAGGTAACTTTTACTGATATAAGGAAAACTGACAGAAATAAACTGGCTGAAGATGGATGGGAATCAATAAGTCTTCTTTGGGGGGCTGGGATTGTAGCTCAGTGGTAGAGCACTTGCCTAGCATGTGTGAGGCATTGGGTTTGACTCTCAGCACCACATATAAAAGAAATAAAAATAAACATCCATCAACCTCTAAAAAAAAAAAATTAAAAAATAGGTCTTCTTTGGAAATGTCTACTGGTCATCAAAGTGAAAATGTCATGAATTTAGTTATGTAAGCACATTTGGAGTTCACAAGAGGTATCCAGGACCCAGATAGAAATTTGGGAATCATCAGCCTGCAATTAGTCCTCAACACTCTTGCACTGGATGATCCAATCTATGGAGAAAATGTAGACAGAGGACGGGGGAAGCCTGAGACTCTACCCTGGAGCACAATTAGAATTGGAGTCAGAAAAGGAGAATGAGCCCTTAGTGAGGCAGAAAAATAGGTATGTGGTGTCAAAAATCAGAGTCATGAAATGTTTCAAGAAAGGACAACGGTTCCTGGTCAGGAATTCACAAGAGGCTAAGTCAAAGATTGAAAAACAACCACCATAATGGCAGTCTTGACTAGAGTGAGTTAAGAGTAGTAGTGGTAGTTTGTTACCGAGGGAGTAAAAGGTATGGTAAAGGGTCGTGGAGTCCAAACAGATTTGTCTGATTTACTTTTTGTGGTGTTGTGGTGTTGTGGTGTAACTACTAGAGTGTTTAGAAGGTAAAGAGAATAGTTGAATAAAGAATAAAATGTATAATGAGGAAGAGAGAAATGCATCAAGACTAGAAGATTTGTGAAGTTGAGAATGAATGGGCTCAAGAGCTCAAGAGGAATAAGTAGGCCCTTGATGGGAACAGCATCTCGTCTTCCATAACCAGATCATAATGATAAGAATAAATTCCAATTTCTAATAAGTATAATTATCATTGATTTTTATGTTGACTTTACAATATTTTCATATTTATATTTCAGTTTGAATATCTCCTAATAAGCTTTCTTCCAGTTTAGTCTTTCTTCCCATCAGTGTCCAATCCACTTATAAATTTTCAGTATTCTTCACCTGCAACATCATATTTATCTTTTTATTTATAGTATTACCATTTGATTTTTTTATCATTTATATCCCGATGATAAAATTCCTTCTCCATCCATGCACACTGTTCTCCTTTTTCATTAGTTCTTTTGATATATTAGTTATTTTCATGCTCCTCCCTCATAGTTCTAACTATCTTGAGTTATCTCCAAGCCTGGTTCACATGCCTTTTTAATCTCTGGACAGCAGAGTCATTCCTTCTTGGTTTTGTGAATGTGGATCATAAATTTTTAATTGGGTATTGCTCATTGTGTATAGAAACATAGAAACTGAGATGTCTGTTCATTTCCAAACATGGAAACAAAATACCTGTCCTTCTGAATGGAATTAATCTAGTTGTTAGGCAGGGTTTGGTAATATTTGCCATGATTATCTGAACTATACACATACCTCTGATTCCTCCAATGGTGGGATATGTCACTTTGTGTTGAGAATGGTTTCCGGGATGCCTAGAGGTTTTTCTCAGTGTTCCTGTTTCATCCCCCTCTCAGTCACTCCTGGTACATCTGTACTACATACCAATGCATTAGTCTAAGGATTAAATGAAAATACAGAATGTAAAACAAAAAAACAAAACAAAATCCAGTATTGTGTCTGAGACAGTAACTCCCTTAACCCTTAGTTCCCTTTTCCTTTACCCTGCAAGGAAAGTATGTCTGCTTCTGGCCACACTATGAGAAGAGATGCACAAAGTGCCACCCTAATAGAAAGGAATTAGTTCTTTACAACTGCTTATTTGCAGGAAAATAAGCCTGAGGTGCTATAAAATGTATGACCTCCTCTGTCTCCTTGAAAACGAATGATAGCAATCACATTTTAATGCTGATTTCCTTCAGTCTTTTCAAAACACTTCACTCACATTAGCAGATGTAGCTAATACATGAATCTTGATGATTTTTTTTTTTTCCCCATGAGCATACTCTAATTGGTTCTGACTCTGGACTCTGTTCTTTGCCATGTAGCAAACTAGAGAGTGCTCATTTCTCCTCCAACCATCTACTCTTAAGAAACAGATAACATTCATGTCTCTTTTAGGATTCTTCTTGTCTTGTAAAACATCTGCAGATCTTTCAACTAGTCTTCCTATTCTACAAGGTTTATTAATTTTGAATTATTCACTGTTGTGTCAGGCTCTAAGAAAGCATTGGAGATAGAATAGCAAGTGTTACCAAAGTCTCTGCTCTGGAGGAGTGTGAAGACCACAGAGAAGACAGGCAAATAAAAAGAAGTTTTCTCAGGGTGCTATAAATTTCAGACCTTTCTTCCAGTTTCTAACTCTAGACAAATACTAGTAAAATATGTGCAAGCCTCAGATTTCAGTCACATTTGACAATGTGCATAAAATTCTTGGAAAATAAGAACAGAACAGCATTACAGTGAAATTATATCTCTCTTATCTGACTAAAATTATTCCTAGTTTGGGTTCAGGAAAAAGCTGCATACTCTGAAAAACAAATGTGTTTAATCCTATAGAAAAAGGGAGATAATTTGGAGAAAGAACTGGTTTGTTCAGGATCAGATTAGATGAAAATTCAAATCATTTGTTGCAAAATGAACCCAAGGCTAACACATTTCCTGTTCTCAAGACCAAGTGAGGTAACTGTATAGCCGAAATTATGGTTTTTTAATTTATTTTCTTTGGGGGGCAGGGGTTGTTTGTTGGTTTTAGGCACTCCTATAAATCAGCTGAGTGAATTCCCAAGGAATTGGTATTGATCAGTTGAGTTCCTTAACCAGTGGTTGTCAATGTAATTTGAAAATGTCTAATGGAATTTGTTCATTCATCTTTGCTCCATCTATGTCTTTTCATTCTTGAATTTTTGACTTCACTCCACTTGGAGAGAAATGGATTGCCTTTGGCATATAATTTCCTACCATGGGATAGAGGGCAGGAAGAAACTCTTGCCCACTTTAAGCATTCTAGATCCTTCAGGCACAAACATATGACTGCTAATGCGCTATCTACAAATGATTTTTCTTTTTTGCACTTTTATGACCAAAGGTCCACATTTATAAAATGGCCAGCCAAGGTTAGAAATTTAACCTGTGACCACAGATCAGTATTTATGTCTATGCAGAGTAAATAAACCTCCAGACCTTAGAAACACATATATCCTTATTTGCCAAGATCAATACTTACCAGTCCACAGTCCAGGATGACATAGTTGTCTCAACTTCCCAGCCTGGCAATCAGGAGAGATGTGAGTCTTTCAAATTGTCCTAAAAAATAAAGTTTTGTTTCAGAGGGAAGTGAAATAATGATAGAACCATTTCTTTCAGTCTTTCTTTACAAGCAGACTAGGGAAAAGAGGTGGGTTCTATAACCTAGAGAAAAACGTACCTCCCTTGTTCTCAGAGCCAAAGGAGATTATCCTTAATCATCAGAGTAAGATTAACCAGCCACTGTTGAGACACATGAAAAATGCAAGTCCAACTCCTGACTAAAGAAATTCAACTGAATAATGTGGTGTTACACACTGTGGTCTTTGGATACTCTATCCTACTATATCCTCAATGTCATGCATGGCTCATTAAAAGTCACTTTATTCAATGAAGGATATGATATATATACCTCATATACAGCATTATGTTAGACTTATTTTGTGGAGGAAGATGAGATAAATCAAATATAAATTGCATTCATGAAGAGTGACACACAGAGAGAGACGCCACAGAAATATTAGAGCAGAGAAATCACTAATTCACTTGAGTAGATTGAGAGAAACTGGAGATTCGAATTGGTTCATCAAGGATGAGTAGGACTAAACAGAAAGAGTGTGATGTGCTATATACAGAGAAGAGTATGTGTAAGGACATGGTCCATGTGCTGAAGCAGACATAGTTGCCAGGAAATATTGAAAGACAGGTTTGGAAAGGAAGATCGGATCTAGGAATAGTGAGAAAGTCATGGAATTATGTACACATAGGAACTGGAGTCATGTTCATTATTGAACAACTTGGCTCAATAAAACATGCTGGCTTCCTCCTTAACCAGGGTCTACTTTTCTGGGATTATTTCCCTTTTTCTGAATTTATCTGCTATCTTCCCATCCTTCCACCCTGCTCTCTATCTCTGCCTGTGTTTTACTATCTAACTCTTATCTACGCTTTAGATATCAGTGTAAATATCACTTCCCTAAAAAGGTATCCTTTACCTATCTGATCAAGTTACATTCCTTTTTATTATAATCATCCATAATACCATGTGGTTTTCCTCCCTAGCAAAAATAAAATTTAAATTTTGTAAATTCTTTGTTGAATGATTATGTTCTCTGCTATGTGTGAAACTTCATGGGGTAGTAAGCATTTTCATCTTATATGCTTCTGTAACCCCAGTACCTAGTAAATTTTCTTATTCAAAATGAGTGTACAATAAGTCTTTCTGGAAAAAATAAAATAAATAAATAAATATTTAAAGGTAAATCACAATATGATTACTTAAAAGCAGGGAAAATAAGAATTTTCAGAATTCCCAAAACCATCAATATGACAGCACTGTTGTTAGCCAGTGTCTTGCTGATAGATAACTCTTTAAAGTATGTCCTATACAGAAGTCACAAATTCATGCAAAATCAACAAAATACTAGTATATAATATGCATTTGAAGAAGACATTAAGGATTTAAATAACAAAATAATAACCATACACCAAGTTGGTCCTTGTGTTGGTGTATACACGCATTACCTCATACAGGGAGAAATAAGTCATGATATCAGCCCCGGAACTCATCACTGAGAGGAAAATGGTAATGAGTGATGCAAATAATTAACTCTAATTTAATGTTTAAACATTATCTCTAATTTAGGATAGAAGTAATTATAGAGAGTTTCAGAAAACAGAGGGCATGGGAGAAATTAGCTCTGCCTGGGGGCATCAAGGAAGAATTAAAAGAGGTGACATGAGGCTAAGGCTATGAGTTCAGCAGGTAGGTGGGTAGGGGGGATAATTGAGGGTTTTGGGTTTTATTGAGAAGACTATGTAAAAGGCATGAAAGTTTGAGAGCACTTGGCATATTTCAGGAAAGGATGAGTTCAAGAGGAAAGGAAATCGGGAAGTTGTGCAAGTTAAAGTTGGAATAAGGAATTACATTGGGACTGTATTGTAATGGTCTTGACATCTAATATCAAGGGAATTGGATATGACAATAGTCTGTAAACTGTGGGAATATTCCTAAAGCTTTCTTTTTGTAAGTGAATGAGTGAAATAAAATTCATATTTTAGAACTATAAGACTGTGATAAGCAAAAACTTGAAAAAGGAGATTTCAATCAGAAAAAGGTTGTGGCCCTAGTTAGCCACTCCGCTGGGCTTAGTGCAAATGAGCACCAATGACTGTGGCATTGAAACATGGCTGGGTCCATACTGACCATTCATCTGCATTTCTGCACAAATACTGCAATTACCCTTGACAACATTACCTACAAAAACCAAGAGTAAAGATATGATAATGTAGCCCATCCCCTTTTCTTAGTCAACATTTATCACTGTAGTCAGTATACCAATACTCACAATTCTTTATAAATTTATTTTTATGTATATCTTCCCTAAAAAACTAAAATGTTAAAAGGTAGAAAAAATTTTGCATAATTGAATCCTAGCAAAATTTCAGGGAATATATATAATAAAGTAATACTTTTGTCTCATATAGATTTTAAATTTAAAAATGCATGTAGAATATTCAAGTAGCACAATAGTATGCAAGCCCACCCTACAACAAGTACATATGGCACTTCATTTTATATATTATCATATATTTATGCATAGACAAAGATCTACCAATATACACCTCCCTTTTGAGAAATGGATTTGCTTGTATACTTTTTGCTATATAATTATATTCTTTTTGTTGTTGTTGTTTGTTTGTTTTGTTTTTTAGTACTTGGGATTCAACCCAGAGGCACTTAACCACTAAGCCATACCATCAGCCCTTTTTACCTTTTATTGTGAAATTGGGTCTCACTAAGTTGCTTAGGGCCTCACTAAGTTGCTGAGGCTGGCTTTGACCTTGTGATCCTGCTTTCTCAGCCTCCTGAGTCACTGTGATCACAGGCAATTGTCACCATGCCTGGCTATAATTATATTTTTACTAATATAATAATTAAAAGTGTTTCAAGTTGATCCATTATTTGAAGAGCCAACATATACTTTTAAAATAGTCAAATAGAATTGCATAGCATTATGAGCATATAACAATTTGTCTTTTTTATTAAGAGATATTTAAGATTTTTGTGGTTTCTAACTATTGACTCTTACAAATTATGCAGAATAAATGTTAATTGCCTTTTTTGCACACTTTTAATTTTAATGATATTACAGATTACCAATATTTAGTACTGTTAAGGGAAAATATATGTGCTTTTTAAATTCTAATTTTTCTCAAACTGTTTTCCAAAAAGGACATTTGAATTTATGCTACCACAAAGGTATTTATGAACTTCCTATATTTTCAAAGGTGTGCCAACATAAGAACCACTACTGATGTGCAGCTACTTAAATGCAAATTAAAAAGAATTTAAAAATAAATTCTCAGACTGGCAATATTTTAACTAACTGGTAGCTACCTGTAGTGAGTGGCTAGCACAATGGACACCATAGATACCACTGGTTTCCACCACAATAGTGCTACGTCAGAGCACACTTCAAATTATGGCCTGTACTGTATATTGTGGGTCTTTAGTATTTTTGGAAACAATAAACTTATCAAGGTCTCACTTTAGCAAGGTTTTATTTTTTATGTTTTGATGTTTTTTATTCAAACCATAAGCATTTTTAAAAGTGTTAATTTTTATTTCATCTTGTGTTAAGTGACAGTTCATATTTTTTCTCCATTTTCTATAGGATTTTTTTGAATTTTATTATAAATATGTAAGACAAATATTTATTGACTGAAACAATACAGCTATGATATAGCAGAGCAATATATTTAAATAATATTATGGCAAAATTATTGGACCAATAAAAAGGATTTCAATTAGTAGTAAACAAAATAAGCAGTTTCCTTCAAAGAAATGCTTCATAATACTTTATAAATGATGTGTCACATCATCAAAATAGTTTTCCAGGTATCCTAAATTGTCAACATTTGATTAATAAACTTGTCATTATGAATCGAAAATAATGAGGCTACTTTTCATGACAAAGAATTAAGTACAACATGTTCATCTAAAATAAGCCCCACATGATGCCCAGTTTTCTTTAGGGAAGCTTTATTGAATTGAAAGACTACATAAATCTTCAAATGTTGAATAAGCACTTTACAATAAAGATGAGATTGTAAAACCCTGCCCCTCTAATTATAAGTAAACATGTACCTCTCTCTGCTCTAGATAGAAAAGTGTAAAAGAATTCAAAATGTAGTTAAGATTGTTTTTAATGGTTTTAGTTTCATGATTATAATTTAGTGCTGAGAATATACTAACAGCTGGCCAGAAGACAAACAATAACAATTTCAACATGTCTAAAGCACTTTATAGTTTCAAAAGAATTTTCACATAAAACACTCTGAGAGCAAAAATAGACCAAAGACAATTAAAAATTGGGAAAAACAACAACAACCAAAAAAACCCCAAACTAGTCCAGGTTAAAGGTTTAGATTGCAGAAGGTAAAAAAAGCTTTTTGTGGAGTCTGATTTTAGCCAATGTGTTCTGAAAGAGAAGCTTGTTTGGATCACTTCTGGGGGGTGCTCAACAGAGTCCTTGTCACCCAGGATGTCAAGGGGCAGCATAGTAACTGATATGGTCTGATAGCTATAAGACAGAGAATGGGACCACATCCCAGGGAAATCAGGGGGTGGAGAAATAAATCACTGGTTGAGAGTGAAATCCAAATTTGAGTATGGACAATCAGACTAACACAGAAGTTATAAAAATTTTTAGACTTTCAATGATGACAAGTAAAATGATGATGATGGTGGTGGTGGTGATGGCAATTATAGTGTTGGTGGCAGCAATGTATGCTAGGTAGCCACACATAATTATCACAAAAAATTTAAAAGATTTGATAGCTTTGTCACTTCATAAAACTGACATAGGGAAATGTAGTAAATTTCCAAAATCTAGTCATAAGTAGGCCAATAAATCTAATCTGACTCTTCGAACTTGGCATTCTATGCCCTCTGCCACTACTCTCCTATATCTGGGGAAGAAAAATACCCTAAAGAGCTGTATCTTTAAGCACAACTGACACGGTTGAAAAGATAATCACTTAATAAACGAATGTGTGCAGGTCTAACTCCACAGTTCCAGACTTTGTGGGGAAATAGTTTTATACTCTTTTATACTCTTTTTGGTGAACTGGGTTTGTATAAGAAATAGAAAGTTTTGATTTAGGAGTGATCATATCTGTACATGTTTTGGTTTGGAACTGGAATATCCACTAAAGAATTATGTGTTGAAAGCGTGATCCCTAATGGAGCAGGGTTCAGAGGTGGGGCTTTGGGAAGTGATTGGATCATGAGGGCCCTGACCTCATCGGGGAATTAATCCATTCATTGCTGAATGGACTGCTAGGAGGTGGTGAAAAGGGTCATGGTAGAGGAAGAAGGTCACTGGAGCTTGCCCTTGGACATTAGATCTTGTCTCCAGCGGCCCCCCACCCCCCCCGCCCCCGTCCTTCTTTCTCTCTTTTTCTACACCCCACCCCCAATTCATTCCCTTCCTGCCTCCCTCTCTTGCTCTGCCCTGCTCTTCCACCTTAAGGCTCTGCCTCATCTCCAGCCCAAAGCAATGGAGTTGCTAATCATGGACTGAAATCTCCAAAACAGTGAGCCAAAATAAACTGCTCCTCATTTAAGTTATGTTAGGGATTGTGGTCACCACAAGGAAAGGCTTAACACTCACACAGTGTGAAAGGCAAGTTTATTCCTCTCCTTTACACTTACCTGTTGAACTTTTCTCCGCTCTCACCAAATATTTTTGCAGTTCCTGGTTTTGTAGTCTTTTTACCCCTGTGGTTTCAACCAGAATGGTTGGTACATGTGAAGGAGGAGAAATAGCATGATTTTATCGAAACGGGACTAAGGAACTCCAGTGTTTTGGTGACAACAAAGACTTCCCACAGAGGGTCCCTCTGAACTTGGAGTGGGAGCTAAAATCTGCTGTGCAGCGAGATGGCATCACTGAAATCAAGCACTGGGGATGTTGTCTTTCACTGTTGGAGTGGATAGTCAACGGAAGAAGGGTTCTGTCCAATGATTGCCAGGAGTTGGTAGTGTGTAACTGATAAAGAAAGAATCTTCTCCTTTATAAGGAGTTTGACAATCAATTGGCAGTCAAGCAAAAAGCACCCTGGGCAGCTCTCATTCCTCCCACAGCCTGTCCATTGTATAATATATATCCAACAGGTGACAGGATAATGTAACAATTTTTTTTCTAGAGATTTATAGAAACTGAACACCCCCATATGGCTTTTATATACATCATCCAGCCCTCTCTCTGTAGGAAAAGGCCACCTGCCTGGGGATACATATCACTCACCTTTATAGGCCACCTTGGATCAGCTTCCAAGAAAAAATAGCTTTGGAAACAGAATTTTTCCTTCCTTCTCACTAAAGCAACATTTTAAATAAAGTCACCTTCCTTGACTCAACACCTTGTCTCTCAATTTGACTGTTTGTGTGGAACAGTCGGACCTTATTTCTGGTAACATTACCACTTCACATTGTTTGACACCCTCAATAAGAGTCTATTAATTCAGTCTGATGTGAACTTAATATTGCATTTTCTTTGAATTTCCTCTGATGCAAATTTGAGATAAGGTTTTGCCATCTGACTGGAGTTTTTGGATGATTAAATGTGACGGCTATGTAATTTTTAATCAAGTTCCTGAATCAAAAGTGGCAATAATAAAGGGAGACTTTTCTGAAATGATGAATCATACCCACTGTACAAAAATCTCTCTGAATTCCCTTTTCTCCAGGGTAAAATAAGGATACTAATTTTGTAGTGTTATTGCAAGAATTAAAATAAATGTAAATGCTTCACTCAGAGGAGGTATACAAGAAATGAAAGGTATTAAAGTAGCTATTTCCAACTAGGATCTGCCTGAGGGTCCCTGGGAAACAGCCATTGCATGTCAACCAGAGTTTCCTTTTAAGCATCCTCAAGAATTATATATATATATATATATATATATATATATATATATATATATATATACTAACAACTCAAAGAAAGGGTTTATATATCACATTTACCCAGCTATAGGTTAATAGTTATGTATTAGGGGCTTTTCTTTGATGGCATATTCGATACAATTAATATTAAATTTAGTTGTTAAAATATGTTAAGCAAAAGAATAATGGGCATTAGTTCTTTGAAACCATGATGGGAAAAGATGTATGCAATAAAGTCAGTAAGCTCCGTAAAAACAGGGACGTGAGTGTCTGAGTGTGTATAAGAAATTGCTTGCTTGTGTGTCATAGTGTACTTGTCCAGAGAAGTACATGGCATAGATAAAGCAGTCAAGTACTATCTGCAGTGGGGGAAAAAGGACATAGAAAAATAAAAGTTTTTTTTAAAACTTTAATTTTTCTTAAAGTTTTTCTTTCCTGAGTTTAGAATATAGAAAAAAAAAAAGATGATACCAATCAAAGGCGTCTGGAATATTAGCAATAGTTCTCCTTTGGAATATTGAAATACACATACTGCAGCTTCCCCCTCCTTACTCCCATCTCAAAGCAAGGAACATTAACGGTTTTCTGCTATGTGAGATGACTTCTTTTTATTTACACACATATATACATATTCTCTTACAGAGTCACTTTTTTGACATCATGCCTTTTGACTATCTTCTGTCTGTACTTAAAGCTCGATCTTTTTTGATTTTTTTGATAACTCCATAAATATTCCATTGCCTTGATTTACCTTAATTATTTCAACCACATTCATATTATTCACCATCTCTTATTGTGAGCAATGCTATAATAAACCTTTTATCCAAGGCACTGCAGAGTCAAAGCAGTGCATGAACTTCAAATCATGATCGATATTGCCAAATTGCTCTTCAAAAACGTTATTTCCATTGTTATACCCATTAATAATGCTTCAAAGTGCTTAATTCCCCACATCTTCACCCAAATTGAATATGAAAAATACATTATATTTCATCAGTCTTAGAGGTTAACTTGATATATATTATACATATACATATATTTTGAATTATTGGTCAGACAATATTTTTAATTCACTTAAATTGCCAATTCATATCCAGAATATCTTCCCTATTGGGTTTTCTTCCATTATTAGTGAGGAATATGTATTGGTTCAAAAGGAAAATCGAAATGCAATGCTAGAGAGCCTTGTTAAATTCAATTCTTTTCCCTGGGAGAAATAAATCTTTTATAGCTGGCCAGCAAAAGAAAGCCCTGAAGAGAGCAGAAAGGATGAGAATTCAAACTTCACAATTGTAGCTAGAGCTAACCTTGCCCTTACTCTTTCCCCCAAAGAGAGAAAACCCTCCATTCATGAAAACAGGCATGCCAAGTCAAACCAGAGGTAAAGATTAGAAAGAGCTTTCAATTCTCCACTGGGGTAGAAGCTTCTAGAGGTGCCTCAGATAACTTAAAGAAAAATCAGTTCATCCATTCAATAGGTAATTGCTAATGGACGGGAATACAGCAGGAACAAACTGATGTGATCACTGCTACATAATGATGCCTGGAAAAGCAATTCTCCTCTCATCTTTCTTCAGTGGAGTTTGAAGGAAAAGAGCAGGTGGATGAATGGGGGGCAAAGGTGGACAGAGATGTGTACACAGGATGATTTGTGTACACAGGAAGCTTATGGGAATGGGTAAGGACAATGATTCAGGGATGTGAACATGTGTTTGGGTTATTAATTAGCAAAAAAAAAAAACAATGCAAAAATATTTACTGTTTCACTGGGATGATTTTGTATTACAAATTATTTACCAAGGTTAACAACTGAAAACACTTCATCCATGGTTTTTCTCTGATCAAGTTTTCTTTCAGTGAAACCTCTTTGGTGTCCTTACTCCAGCAGAGAGCTGCTGACATATGCATTCAATGAGTAGATGCTTCTGAACGCAATATTAACCTATGTAGCTGTGTTTACTTATTAGAAAACCAATAGATGCTTTGTGCTTTCCATGTTTGGAAGAAAATCTTATTTCTGTCTATCCCTAAAGATGCAAAATGTTTTTAAATGTTTTATAGATGTCCATTGGAAATAAATTTCTAAATTTAAAACTGTAATTTCAAGATATCAAAACTAAAATTATAAACATTGTCTAATTTTTCATTTTTAGAGACAAGAAAACTTGACTAAAAAATTTAAAAATACTTTCCCACATAAGGACATTTTGTTCCTTTCTTTTAAACCTTTCATTAGTACAAAATAAAAAAGAAAAGAAAAGAAAGAGAGAAAGAAAAAGAAAAAAGAAGAAGAGCAAGGAAGAAAGACAAATTGAAAGTAACTCCTGGATTTGGTGGCATCTATATTCTGTCAGGGCATGTGAGCATTTGATCAGCCAGCACTGGGAAACCATTTTCTCTTTCAATAAGGCCACCCCAGTGTCTGTTTTCTACTCCCACTTGAAGCATTGCTGTACCTTCCACCTTCCTGAGCCATTCAGCTCCTTTCACTTACCACAGCACTCCCCTGTGAGTTTTGGGATCCATTTTGGTAGGAGTTGGTCTTATTTCAAAACAAAGGATGTTAAAAATTACTCTATTCACCAAAAAGTGAGAGGCTTTTGTCTTGTAGGTTTGTGAGCACTGCCAGGTTATAGCTTAACTTCTTCACTTGAAGCTTTCCCTAAACTAAGAGATATTTGTTTAATATAAATACTTCCTGAGCCATTAAATTTTCACAAGAAAAAATCTGCAGAGGGGAAATACAGTCTCAGGATAATGTTAGATTTGGGGAGACTTGGAGGGTAAGAACTCTTCCTCTTCTTTTTTTTTTTTCAATAAAAAATTTGAGTGCATAAGGCATGTGACATATTAAAAGAGGATGGAAACTAGACATCTAATCTGAGATTTTTATGAGGATTGTATTTTTTATAATGTGTTGTAGTATATCCAAAATAGTAAGCACTTGATAAACTTTTCTTTCCTTTTTGTCCTAATATTCAAATATCCAAATATC
The DNA here is from genome assembly GCF_964194105.1 of Spermophilus citellus. Taxonomy (NCBI): domain Eukaryota; kingdom Metazoa; phylum Chordata; class Mammalia; order Rodentia; family Sciuridae; genus Spermophilus; species Spermophilus citellus. Next base: position 180,249,599 of record NC_138183.1, read on the forward strand.
AGATGGCTAGATTTTTGGTTATCCAAAGAAATTATGATTCCTAAGTGCAAAAAGTAGCTTCTCAAAGAAGGTAGGTCATTGGTCTTCCCACCTTTTCTAATATGAAATAACATCTTAAGTGATTTTTAAAAATTGTTTTACTAACAACTTCCGCTTTGCACTTATCTTAGTAGCACTACCTTTAGAGTTAATTGCTAAAGAACATATATTTTAACTAAAAAGTTTGACAAATTTTCTTATCTCAGTGTGCATTTCATTAATCACAATGTAATCTTGTCAGCCTATTAACAAAATAATTAAGAGAGAGATTCTTCAAAGAATACTGTTATTTGGAAATAGTAGAACACTGCAATGAGAATATGCATTACCAAAGTAAAACATGGTCATATTCAAAGCTTTATTTTGTCTAAGGTGCTGATGGTTTTTGTATAAGGCTGTCATTTTGGTAGAGTGTTTTGTGATACTTACTATCGGGCGATCTTACTTAAAAACCCTTTCCTTCATTACCTCCCAGCTTTATTTATTTTAGTTTTTGGATAGAACTGATGTAAGTGACTTCGTTTTGATTCCAACAACTGTCACAGTTCTTTCACAATATTTACATATGAATATATACATATAAAAATTCATGTATGTAAATATGAGACACATTACCTATTTGCATGTGTCTTGGAAATTTTTGCTCCTTCTACTGCATAAAACAACTTCATACATTCCGTATTTGGAACTGGATATATGGAGTTGTTTTCTCTTTTTTGCCTGTTACTCTTCTCAAAAGAACTGAGTTTCTTAAAGGTAGGGAGGGCAGATTCTTAGAAAAAATATGAAGAAGGTCAAGGTGGTTTGTGTCACTACCTTTCCCCTTCTCTCCTTTCTCAGTTGAAAGACATGCCTCATACTTGGGGCCCCAGGCTGCAGCTGCTGTGATGTTCTCTGTTCTATCCCTTTTGGCATCACTAAGGGGTTGTGGGAGGAAAATAATCTTAGCCAATTTTGAAGTCAGAAGTGACTTTTTAACTGTTTTTTTGTTTTGTTTTGTTTTGTTTTGTGGAGAGAACATAATTTGGGCATATTTTGTCATAGTTTTCAGAAGTGTTCACATTTTTAAAATTATTTGTTCTTTTTAGCTATGCATGACAGTAGAAGTGTTTGAATTTTAACCACGGCCAACTCAATTAATAAACATTTATGTCTATTCAAGCCTGTGTAGAACTAGTTATAGTACCTCCTTACCTATAAATAAGCTCAGAGAGACAAATAAATGACTTAAATAAACCACACAATCAATAAGGGGGTAAAAGCAGGTATGTTGTAAAGTAATCATATAGGAGAAGAAATAGCTAAGCATTTTTAGAATAATAAATAGGCTCTCTTTATGACCCAAATGGAGTGATCATAGAAGTAAAATTTCCAGAGGAAGTGATAAATTAGTCAGAGTGTTGCTACAATAAATCTCCTCCTCCTCCTCCTCCTCTTCTTCTTCTTTTCTTTTTTCATCACATTGAAACATTTGGGAAACAAAAGAGGAGTTTTTATGCCTTTTTGCCAAATTGTTCCCCTGGCATAAGGAATTTTACCTCAGACTCTCTCTTTCTCTCTCACTCTTTCATTATTTTTCTCTTTTTCTCTAATGAAACCTGTGACCATCAAAACCATTGAAGCTGTAACCTCACCTCCTCAGATTAAAATATTTTCTTACCCTTAAAAAGAATTATTGGTTCCCTCCACTTTCCACATAGCATTTATCTTATCATTCTGTGTATTAAAGTTATTACCACTCAGTTTTAAAGTAATAAACTTCACATTGCTATGATAGATCTTACAATTACAAAGTGCTTTCATCTATTTCATATATATATATATATATATATATATATATATATATGTGTGTATATATATCATCTATTATATATATATATATATATATATATATATATATATATATATATATTTGGAAACTCTGGATTTACAGTTCTTCCCTTCTCTCTCTCTCTCTCTCTCTCTCTATATATATATATATATATATATATATATATATATAAATGTGTGTGTATATATATATATATATATATACATATATATATGAAAGCACTTTGTAACTCTATGTATACATACATGTATATATTATATATAAGTATTATGTGTTTTTTCATTATATATATACCTTTTTTCATTATTATACACACACACAAACATATGATTGATCATATATTTAGTAAGCATCTGCTGAAATTAGGTCTTCCACAATATAATTCTAAAATCATATTCTTTATATACATCTTACAACTGAGAACATTACAATGGGTCTGAATGAAGAAAATCATTAGATATGTATTTTTTAAACTCTCAGATTTCCTTGCCTGCTCTTATGTTTAAACCTCTAGTAATCTTTATTTACCATGTCTTATTAACATTGTTCTTCAAAACCACAATTCTATTTTACTCCAGAAATATTCTGTGGAATTAACATGGGCATACAAACTATTTGTGTTTCATTTTAGAATATATTTATAAAGGTCTTTCTGCTCACAGCAAACTGGATCATTTGACTTGATACATCTGTCTATATACTATTAATATTATGACTGGACAAGTTCCTTCAAATAAAATAATTTGTAAGGTTTTATTCACTCAGTCGTGGTATTTCTTTCTTCCTTCTTTTTCATCCTAGAATAATTAAATCATAAAAAGTAGATTAAAGTTGAGACAGTATGTGTCTTGAGGTAGCATTTAATAGAAACTGGGGCTCAGAGAAGTTGTTACATCTAATTAGTGGCAGTCACTTCCCAAGATTGGCTAAAATTTATGGGTTGTTGGCAGGTGGAATCTGAATCACTGTGTAACCAACTTTCCATTTTTACAGAATATGGATGTTATATGCTGTTCTAATCATCCTTGCTAAAGCAACATTAAAATTATTAGCAGTAAAACAATTAAAAAGTAATTTAAAAGTTAAAAAATAGGACTTTGGGTAGTTAATATTCCATAGCATTTCTACAGATCATGTTCCCATAGCAAAGAGCCCCTTGCAAGCTAGAAATAGAGCCCCCATAGTCAAAGGACAGATTTGTTTACTGAGCAGGATTATACAGATGAGACATTTCCTGGAGACATTAAAGGTAATAAGGATAATGTGCTTTTCCAGAGGGAAGGTGGACAGGTTTGTGCAACCTCCATATAAAATCAGGGTATTCTCATCTGACAGTTCTTCTGGTGTGTTAGTTTTCTGTTACTGTGACAAATACCTGAGACAATCAACTTAAGCAGAGTAAAGTTTCATTTGGGCTCAGGGTTTTAGAGGTTTCAGTCTGATCAATTGACCCTGATGCTTTGGGCCTATGGTGAGGCAGTGTTTCATGGTAGGAGGGCATGGTCAAGCAAAGCTGCTCACCTCAGGACTGTAAAATAAAAAAGAGAAAGAGGAAGGGGCTGGGGTCCTATAATCCTCTTTGAGCACACACCCCCCAATAACCAGAAGACCTTTCACTAGGCCCCACCTTTTAAAGCTTCCACCACCTCCCAGCAGCACTACACTGGGGTCCAAGCCTCTGACACACAGGCTTTGGGATTCCAGATCCATACTGTAGCAATGAGCTGTGACCAGGATCCACAGTGGGATCACTACTTACCTAAACCTACTGCTTCATTGTCTGCTTCCTTCTTTTCCTATGAAATAAATCATGCTATAGTATAAAGATTTTCTCATATTATTATGAATTCTACATACAGACTTTTAAAAACTATTTATATTCCTCATTTGCACACACCATATATTCCCACTAATTCCTATATATTAGAAATTTGATTTTTCTGTTACAACTATACATTAGTAAATATCATTTTCTCCAATTTTTTTCTGTATTTCATTTAATTCACAATAAGATAGATAAGCAGAAGTAAAAGGACAGAAAAATTTTTTGAAATTTTTATTGCAGCTTGATCTTTTCAACTGGTTAAACAAATAAAATATTTTAAATGTTCCCTTATCAGTACTTGGGAAAGTGATCTAATTCTGGAAAAGGAATGAACTTTCTCAGCTTGGAGAAAATGATAGTTTTGACCTTCACACTTGACACCTTAGGCCAGCTGCTAGTTGGTTTTGCTCTCTTCTTGCCAAGAATCTATAGTTTCTCTGGCTTAGAAGTCACCTTGTTCGACTTTGTTTTCCTTCCTGATAATAACCTATAAAGAGAAGGGAAGTAAACTTAAACTGCAAAGCTGTGGAAATAAAGTGCTGACATGTAGTTTAGCCTTCCTATTACCCAATATGTGTTTATAACTTGGCTTAAGCAGGCCAAATATTCATTACATAGACCAGGGTCAACTTCCACAACTTCCAAACTAACTCATATTGGTTTGTTAGCTAAGAATCCTCAATATTACTGGGGCTCACTACTTAGTCCCTTATGCCAGATGAATATCTTGAAGTAAACAGTTTGCGGTAACTAATATAAAATGAGTCATCTATTCATGCTAACACTTGTCCAGTGAAAATTTCCTTCAGATAAACCTGATTTTTAAAGCTGATGAGTAAGTACAGGTAGTTTTAATCAACACTTAATAAATATTTATTTAGCATCTACCATGTGATAGGGAAACAGTGGTATACTAAATAGGCAAGGCTCAAGCAGCTTGGAGCAGATTCATAATATTCAAGAAAATTTAATAATTAGAGGCAATATGTGTGAAGATAAACAGGGTGATAAAAGTGAGTAGCTGCAGAAGGCCACTTTAGATAGCAAGACTAGGGAAAGATTTTCTGATATTTCTCACTCATCAGTGAAAATATCAGTCAATGACAAAGAGCAGTCATTGAAAAACTGGGCACATTATTTTAGGTAGAAAAAGTAGCAAAGTGCAAAGGAAATGAAGAGAGAAGGAAACCAGAGGTTTTGAGGCACTGGAGAAAAATAATAGTTTCAGAAACAGTCAGCAATGGGAGGAACAATAGAATAAGTAGAGCCTCCTAGGATTTCATTCAAACATGATAAAAAAAAAGTAGCTCAGTGAGATTTTTTTTTTTTTTTTAAGAGAGAGAGAATTTTAATATTTATTTTTTAGTTTTCGGCGGACACAACATCTTTGTTTGTATGTGGTGCTGAGGATCCAACCTGAGCAGCATGCATGCCAGGTGAGTGCGCTACCACTACCGCTTGAGCCACATCCCCAGCTGGAGACATTTTAAGCAAGGAAGTGACTTTATAGGATTTACATTTAAATTAAAAAAATCACAGTGGTAAGAGTAGACTCAGTAGGACTCCTAGGCTAATCAGATAAGGCAAGAGGTCAGGAGGGGCAAGAGAATGAAAAGTCAAGGATGATACTTAGGTTCCTGGCCTGTGCTTTAAATTATACAAAAAAAAACCCAAAAAAACTAGAAGGTCATTGCTATAGGTACTGACAGCAAGAAATGGTGTCTTAAACGGAGTGCATTTGATGCAACAGAACAGGTATAAACATTAAGTTCCTCAGTTTGCTCTTGAGAGTTGCTCTTTCTCTATAACATATGGGCAAATCCTAGTCTATCAGTAATAAAATAAAAATAATAAATAAATAAAAAATCTTCCTAAATTTTTTATTTCAAAAACTTGGCTTACTTAACAGAAGTGAAAAGTGAAGTGAAACTAGGATCAAATAGGTAGAAACATACTCAAATCATTCACAGTTGCTTCCACTTATATTGTCTCTACAGTTACACTTGTAGAAATCACTGTTTCTCCAGTTTTTATTTGACTGAAACAATAATTAAATGAAACTTCATTTTCTTAATTCCATTCTAACAATGTCACTTAAAAAATGAAGTTTTCTGTTGGTTATCAGACTTAGACTCACCATAAGTGCAACCACAGAAAAGTCACTTAAATTTTCTGAGGCCCAATTTTTCTTATCTGTAAAAATGGTTTTAATGATAGTAGCTGGAAGATTGCTCTTAGAATGATGTGACTGTACTGTGCACAAAACAACAAGCTACTCAAATAGAAATAACAATTACAATTTTTCTAGCTTTGTAAGCTTGTTTCATCAAATTGAAGGACATTCTCCTATTTCTTATATATAAACTGAATAAATTTCCCCACATGGGATATAGAAAAATGATACCAGTGACCTGTAAATAAAGAATGTGTTTTCCATGGTTTCTCCATTCTTGGAATTCTGGTCATTCAAGCATACTCTGCTCATCCCGGTTTGCCTTATGACCAAGCACATATATTTTTGAGAGAATCTCAAAATGTCAGTGAGAGAATCCCTGGGTAGAAAATTATTATAGCAAGGAGGTACAATGCATTATCTACATGTTTGTGATAATACTGGTGAAAATAAAACTAAAATGCTGCCAGTTGTATAAAAGTATAGTGCCTACATTAGGTATGGTACATAATATTTGGTAGTGATAAGTGACCATGTTACTGGTTTATATATTTACTACATTTTGATTTTTATCATTATTTATTGTACATTCCTTCTATTTATTAAAAGAAATCTACTCTAAAGTAGTATGCCATGTTAATGTGAGCAGCAGCCTCAAAGTATGCTACTTTCATTTTATGATTATTATTAAATGAATAAATCAATACTTAATTGTTTTTACATTTCATTTCTAATAAAGTAGATATCACCAGACCTAATCTATATAAACAAAAATTCTTGGGAGTCCTCATAACCTTCTAAGAATGCTAACTGATCCTGAGATCAAGTTTGAGAAACATTGGTACAGTTCAACTAACCAACCTGGGCAGCATGACTAAGCAACCCTGTGATTTCCTCCACCACAACCATCAACTAAATTTTCATGCATAGTAACTTCCTTATTCATTCTTTCTACCATTCTTCCTACTTATCTTTCTTTCTTCTTTTCTTGCATTAATTTTATTGAGGAAATGAATGAGCAAATATTATTGGCCCAACTCCTGTGATAAATTTTGATGTATAAAAATATCACAGTCCTACCATCAAGAAGCATGAAGCCCAGTGGAAAAGTCAATCACATAATTATAATGAATTGTGAACACAGGAACATGAGGTCACAGCAGAGGGAATTTTGATACCTGCCTAGAAGACAAAGACAGAAACATTGCCAAGATAGTACAGTATGTGGGATATCACAATACCTGAAGAAATGTCCAGTCTCCTTTGTCATACTTGTGGATCAACCCGTAATATAAGTCAGGAATCTCTCTCTATCTCACTGTAGCCGCTGTCTCCACTTCTCTTCAAAATGGCTCTGTTGTGAGAGTGCCATTTCCTGACAGCCTGACTTCAAGATCCATCTTAGCTTTCTAGATCAGGCCAATTAATAAGTGCAGCTCCTTTATGAACAATCTTTACAGCAGTGTTTCCTGCAGGACTTTCTGAGAATATATCAGAGTTTTATTTCTGAGTTTCTTTCTAAGTTTCTTTTCTTTCTTCTTCACAGGTGTCAGACCTACTGAGGCTTCCTCTTTTTATTCTTCTTTTTCCCTCCTCACTTTTGTTTTCACAGTCATTAGACCCTAATAAATTCTTTGAGACTCAATTTTATTTTTTTAGGGATAAAATAGAAATTATGTAACATCTTCGTTATAGAATTGTGTGATAATTAAATAGGATAATGTATATTAGTTTGACAATGTGAAATGCTATATAAATAAATTGATTATTATTTTTATTTATTTATTTAATTTTGGTTCTAGGGATTGAACTCAGGGGCACTTGACCACTGAACCTCACCCCCAGCCCTATTTTGCATTTTATTTAGAGACAGGATTTCACTGAGATGCTTAGTGTCTTGCTTTTTACTAAGCCTGGCTTTGAACTCACAATCCTCCTGTCTCAGCTTCCCAAGCTGCTAAAATTGATTATTATTACTACCAATGCCAGAAATGTACATGATATAAAATATAATTGTACAATATTAATATGTCAAGTTTTTCATTGCTCTTTATATATATATATATATATATATATATATATATATATATATATATTTATACACACACACACACACACACACACACAAGTATCAAGTATTGAACTCAGGGGCACTTAAACACTGAGCTACATCCCCGCCCTTTTTTATATTTTATTTTGCCACAGGGTCTCACTGAGTTGCTTAGGGCCTCCCTAAATTGTAATCCTCCTGCCTCAACCCCCCAAGCCTCTGGGATTACAGGCATGCACCACCATGCCCAACTCTTTTTTTATATTTTGACATGCATTCCAATACTGTAGTTTTCATATCTATTCATGAGGCAAAAAACATGGATATCATGATGCTCTTAGCCAAATACCATTAAGTACTGATCAACTTGTAACCATTATATTATTAATTCAGAAAATATTTGAGCACTCCTTGTGTTCTAGGAAATATGTAGGGTACTAGGATTACAAAAAAACAGTATTTGGAATCTAGTGGTTTAACTAATAAGGAAAATTTCTCTAATAGAAATACATACAGTGATCTATATTACTCATATAGAGACATCTATATTAACTCAGTCTTTTCAAAACCAGATGAAGTAGTCATAGGAGATATAATTATGTACACTTAATAGACAAAAAACCAAGGCACTAAAAGAAGAAAAACAACTTAGGTCAAGATTAAGCAGCTGTTGAGTGTCAGACTTCAAGTGTGAGTCCCAATGAGTCCTTACCAATTATTCCTAAACCAGTAATTCTCAAACTTTAGTTGTATCCTGTGGAAGTGGGTTTTTAAAACACAAATTGCTGGGACCTCCCCAGACATTTTCTTTGTTGGTAGGTATGGGGTGGGTCTAGGGAATTTGCATTTCTAACAAATTCCAAAGAGATCCCAATGTTTCTGGTCCTGAAACTACAAGAACCACTGCTAAGCAATGCTGCCTTTGTGAAACCTACTTACAATTACATTAACCTAGCAGCAAATCAGTTTTGCAAATAAAAGCATTTTATTTCATATAATTTAACATACACTGAATTCATGGGAATGTAACTTGCAGATACCTAATTCAAGTTTTTTCCTGAATTTCATTAAGTGGCAATATGCCATTCATCAAGTGACTCAATTCTCCATTGCTCAGTTTTAAAATGAATCTTAGATTGAGAGATCTCCAAGATCCCTTTCTACTTGTTCTTCATTGCATAAAAGCTGTTTTAAACTTTCTTCACAATTAAGTATAATATTCTAATTACATGTATCAAAAAAATTTCCAACTTGACTGTTCAGCAGTAAAATATTGATGATCTAGCAAAACATTTAATGTTTAACAATGACACACTTTCCCAGAGATTTAGGAAGGAAATGTTATTCTGTTAGTGTATTTTTAAATAGTGTGTTAATGTAATTAGATGTCAGTTTTTAATCCTTAAAAGGTCTATAAAATCTAGAAATACATGTTACTGAAGGTGGTCCAAAAGGTCTCAGAGAGGGGACCTCAACTCAGGATGACAGAGTCCTTGACATACATGACAAAAAGAATTCCAGCACACTTCAGCTATTGAGTCACAGAGATTTATTTAGGAAAGCAAGGAATACATATTTCACCAGCAAGAGAGACTTTGGGGGTTCTTGGTCTCTCTTTTTAAAGAAAATTTGGTGAGGGACGGCCATGGGAAGGTATGAGGGAATACCATCAGTCTGGTGGTGATCACAAGACATTTTATCGTGGTCTGGCTATTCTCAAGTTCCTTAAGTTGAGGTCTTCTCCATTACCTGATTAATAGATAATGGTGGGAAAGGACCCAATATTATAGGTTGCATATCTTCCTTTCTCTGTTCTAAAAATGCATGTAATAGTGGACTAATTAACAGGGCACAGGACAATTTTAATAAGTGGGTGAATTTCCAGATTGTCAGTGAGGACTTGTAGATTTCCCAGAAAATGTAAGTGATCGGCTAGGAAAAGAGAACTGGCTCAGGGAGTGAAGGTATGAGGAACTTTAGCCCAAGGCTTTTAAAGTCTAGTTTTCCTGTCCTTGCATGTTTCTTTTCTACTTTTTATATTTCTTCTGTCCTACCCCATAAAAGGTTGGCCACACCCTGGCCCTTGTAGTTTTGGTATTAAAGAGCATTTTCACCTCTGAGCTTTCAAGGGCAACTACTTTTTGGGTTTCAGGCTTACAAATAAAGATAACATTTAACATTCAAGAACACATCCCTGGTGGTTTTAAACAAGATTCCAGGGAGACATAAATGAATGATTTGCTACCTTGGAAGGTTTATAATCTGATGGAAAAGTGGCTATATGAATATCTGTGATGAGTACAAGAATGCATGCAACTGAGAGGGCAGGGACACAGTCACCTCTGAGGCTCAGTGGAGGAAAGGAGCCCAATTACCCATAGCAGCCAGGACAGTCAGAGAAACTCTCACACAGGGGAGAACAGGAGGCACCTGAAAATAGTGCTACCTAACAAATGACCATCAGATTGGCACACCACAGTCCAGAATCCGGCAGGACATCAGTTTCCTTCCTCATCCTGGGCAAGCTACTTCCTTTTTCTGGCCCTCCAGTAATGTAGTAGAACTTGAGCAATATAATCTCTGATCCCCTTGTGTAACTAAATCCAGTTAAACGGGGGGGGGGGGGGGCGGGGGGTACTTAACGCTCAAATTTGCACTATAGTTGAATTCTCCCTTAGACAAATAGACAAATATCATCAACAGGAGACCAAAGAAAATCAAGAGAATAGAAAAAGAAGTGAGAACTGGAAAAAGGAAGAAAGAGGAGTTTTCAAACAGAGTGCTGAAGTTTTTCGGAGGGGAAAAAGTATATAGCTGATAAACAGGCAACTAGACCTCAGATTAAGAGAGGGAAAGTAAGCAAAAGAGAACTCCACTCCTCCCGGCTCTTCTCTCTGGGCCTCCTTCTCACCTTCTGTCTCCCCGCCCAGACTAGGTCCTATTTAAGTCACCGATTGTGCAAAAAATCTGAAACGTCCGTCAGCATTTGTTTTTCTGGCTTGGCGTCCGGAGGCAGCCAGGTGAGGACCGGCGGCTTCGGCGAACCCCACCTGAGAAAGGTGGCCCCGCCCCCCGGGTGTCCCGCGCCCATCCCCCGCCGAGCCGTAACCCCGCCCCCCGCCGGCCCGCGGTTTCCGGGCTTCTGGCTATTTTAAAGCGCGAGCCACCCGGGTCGCCTGATTCCAAGTCCGCCACGCTTAGGCTCTTCTCTTCTTTGCCTCTTGTCTGGGCCCCTCCAGCATGGGTCCCTGGCCCCGCTCGTTGCTCGCCGGCCTCCTGCTGTCCCTCTGCGGTGTCTGGACCGTGCGCTGCGACACACCTGCTAACTGCACCTATCCTGATCTGCTGGGCACCTGGGTCTTCCAGGTGGGCCCAGTCGGTTCCCAGCGGGACATCAACTGCTCGGTTATGGGTAAGCCGCCGGCGCCCTCAGACGCTCGCTTTCCCGCGCGGACCCGGGACTCCTCGCAGTCGTCCCTTTCTGCGCCCAAAGGCCACACGGCGGCCAGCGCTCCTGAGTGGCTGGAACATCCTGGCTGGACTCCGGGTCCTTTGGGGTAACTCTCTTGGCCACCGCTGCGAAGTTAAATTTGAACTGCTGAGAACTTCTAACTGCACACTCCTCGGGACCGCAACTCTCCCCCTCCCCCTCCAGAACTTTTTCTTCCTCTTAATATTTGTATTTATTTGGTTGCTTTGGTTTAGAATAGAGTTCACAACTGCAGTCTTTTGTTTCCCCCTTCTAATCTGCCAGTCTTTTCAAAATCCTATTGGTGAAAAAAAAAAAAATGAGCTCAAGGACTCTTGAGGATATGAAAAAATATATATATATTTTTTTCAGTGAGGTTATGGGAAAGGACTCTTATGTCCAGCCATTTCGATTTGGCATGTGGTAATGCTTTTTGTCCTTCAGTATTTCTAGCACCATTCTTTGTTTCAGGTACTTCAAGGAGGTATAGAGAAGCTCATTTCTTCTTTAATGCTTTCCCTGATAATTATTTGGAAATGCCCTGAGCCAAGTACAGTGCCTGGCAGTTGGAACAATAAATATCCAGTGTGTGAATACACTGGGGTATTACATATGCTTCAGTTACTTGGCTAACCTTAAAAAACAAGCCAGTAGAGAAGAGAGGAAAAACAAAACCCCCCAGACAACAGACTGCTGGTCTGCTGAAAGTCTTGCTCCCTGTGACTTGCAGTGAGTGGAGCTCTCAGCTGTAATTTCCCCATTAGCAGAAGGAAGTCTGTCAAGTAATCTGATACTGTCAAGTAATATTTCTTTAAAAAGAAATATTTAGGGCTGGGGATGTGGCTCAAGCAGTAATGTGCTCGCCTGGCATGTGCTGGGCGCTGGGTTCCATCCTCAGCACCACATAAAAATAAAGATGTTGAGTCCACCGAAAACTGAAAAATGAATATTAAAAAATTCTCTCTCTCTCTTCTCTCTTTTTTTTTTAAAAAAAAGAAAAGAAAAGAAATGTTTAACTCCAGATGACTATATGGCTTTTCCTAATCTTGGACACTGTGTACCATTGTTTCTTTTTATAAATTGAGCATGGGGATGATGGCAGAAGGGAGATCAAGATTTACACTTCCCTGTCACATGCAATCTCCCACTCAAGAGTTATTAATCTGAAGACTCCCTAAAGTGTGGGAATGTCCAGATGGACACAACTGAACTCTTTTCAGGCAGCCTCACAGTAAACCTACCTTAGACCTTAATCCAGTAATTAAAGACACTCCTACTTTAGAAGGATTCAGGTTCTGAGGTTCTCATTTCTAAAGCCATTGAGAAAAAAAGATACCCCATTTCTTCTTTGAATAGATCATTTTCTGTCTTTTCCTGGGCTTAACACATTATCCTTTTTCATGATTTGATGGTTGGTCTTTTTATCTCCTTGTACCTTTTATTATATTTTTCTTTGCCTTGATTTTTGGATGGGGGGATTGGATTTAGGTATGCTTGTTCATAAAAGGAAAGCAGCTTAATTAAATAGTAGAGATATTTTTAACCCTGTGAAGTTCAAATAACTTTCCTTTGTTGTACGTTTTCTTTTCTCTAGAACCACCAGAAAAAAAAGTAGTGGTGCACCTTAAGAAATTGGATACAGCATATGATGACTTTGGCAATTCTGGTCATTTCACCATCATTTACAACCAAGGCTTTGAGATTGTGCTGAATGACTACAAGTGGTTTGCTTTCTTTAAGGTTAGTTTCTATTGCTTTGAGATATAAAACCTCTTGTGATTAGGATACCCTGGAATTTTAGTTTTAGGTTAACAGGAAAACCAGTATGGATAACACATTTTTCAAGAGAAGTTAGCATAATTTTGCAACTTGTGGCCTCAGTAGGTTTAAACAATACTTGATCTATATTGAATATGTATAAAGTATTTACATTTGCATTTTGGTCAGTAGGACATGATTCTCAGCTTACTTTGTTTATTGCTAAACCTTTATTTCTAAGTGTTGCCTTGTCACTTGGCTTTATACTGAATTGGTAGGAAACATAAGACTATTATAAATTTCATCTTCTTGGTGTTTAGGCTGTTTTTCTTATCATTGCTTATTGACTCTGAGAAATTGACCTAAATGACATATCAAACATTGCTTATTGACTCTGAGAAATTGACCTAAATGACATATCGAATTAATATAATGTAGTACATACTACATTTAATATGAATTTTTTTTTTTAAACTAAGACAAAGAAACAGCATAGGAGTTACTCTGCTCATTAGGCTGATGAAAGTAAAAGGTAGACCAGCCAGTCCAGGTTGTTTTTTTCTCTTCTCTCACTAGAGAAGAACAGTTATTGCTCATTCAAACACACTGTTTCCAGTTGCAGGCACACTTTGGGTTAAAATAATTTAGTACAGATTTACGGTCCATCCCATATGTTCTGCTAAAGTTGGAACTTTTCCTGTAAGCTGAGTATTTAATGGTTCAAGTAAATTGAAGCTAACTGAAACTAGCTGTTTCTCATTATACATGGAGTCTAAATACAGATTTTTCTTGGGATAAGTATACAGCCTTTGGAGCATTTGGCAGATGTTGACCCTTTATAGGAACCTGTGGGAAAGTGGGGAATGAGTTTGTTACAAATGACAAAAGATGAAACAGTAGCAGAGGCCTAACCTTTAAATTTGTTGTGATTTGTCCTAGGAGTTGTGACTTACCTACTAAGATATAGTGTTCTATCTAAACCATACTTATTTCTTGGAAAAATAACTTCCAAAAATTGTTAAATGAGGATCCCCCTTAAGTATGAAAAATAAATAAAATGAAAAGGAGATAGTGAAGAAAAAGTTGTTTCTTCCCAACTGGATTGTCTGATCTGATACTTAGTGGTAGGAATTGGGCTGTGCCTGTCAGCTATTGTTGGCCAGCAGTCTGTTGGATTAATTCAAGCCCATGCTTGACCAGTTGCTAACTATTTTTAATATCATCCCTAAGTACTATGTATTTTTTTAAACCCATAACTATGTGAATTTTTAAAATGCTGCCATATTATGGTACATGTACTCAATATGAATTTATTTCTTGGTCTGCATATTGATGAGCCTAGGGCTTTGTAGACCTCTTACTTTGTCACATTCCTTCAAAGGTTCTTTGCCTCCAGATCAAAGTACCTACAGAATTGGTGCACAAAAATAAATAAATTAATTAATTAATTACAAAATGGATAAAGTGGGACCTGATTAAAAACTAAGTTGAGTAAATTATTCAGTGTGAGGTGGGAAGTAGGATATAGATAAGTAAAGAGTTTACCCATTTGGCTTAGAAAACTTCTCATTCTTCAGTCCTGTAGAATTGGAGAAGCTGGTGGGGAAATTTCTAAAATCACCATTTAATTACCAAAAACCTAATAATCAGAAATAGACAAGGGCAATTTCCCTCAATATTTTTGCATCAGAAACAGAGGGACTGGCTACCTGATGGCAGAATGAGGAATTGGAACACTTTTTGAATCAGTGTAAGCAGATGTGGTATTTTGCCAGAGCTTCATTAGGTCAAAAGAGAACCAATTTTTAAAGCTAAATACAGTTAAAGTATTCTCAACCATAAGTGGGAAAGAGTCAATGTATGGGCAGATAATTAGTCGATGATTAGACAGCTATAGTGGAACCTTGCCAGAACATATGCTTTAGGATGGTGTTGAACAAAAGCCTATTCTCTCCAGCTCCCCTATCCAGCTGATTTTGCTGTATAGAGTTTAAAGTGCCCATTTGACAGAATCATTATCAGGGCTATGTTTTATTTTTCTGCAGAAAAATCAACTACTCTAACCAGTCAGTTGTTGAGCCTTGTGACAACAATCATAATTTCAATTAGCAGAGTAGACTATACATAAGATTGTTGTTTTTAAAACCTATCTTAACCTATCAAGTAGCTCTAGGTAAACATATTTTTGCAAAGTAATACAACCCCATGTTATTTTAGTAAATACAACTGCAAGTATGATGGGAAACAGTTTAAAAATTTAAGAAATTACAGGATCAAGTTACTTGAGATAATAGGAAAATCAGGCATTTTTGGTGAGATTTGTTAACGTAAACCTTGCTGGGTTTTACCAAGCCTCAGGGTATTTCCTACAATGTGCTGGCAAACCAGAGTGGGAGGGATGTGTAATTCAAGAAAAACAAGCCTATTTAATATATAAGTTGGATCTTTCCTACAGACTTATAAAATATCTCTTGAAATTAATTTATTTTTTGTATTACTAGGGTTTGAACCCAGAGATGTGTACATGCCAGGCAAATATACTATTACTTAGCTATACTCCCAGCTAAAACTAATTTTTTAAAATGAGGAATCATCAAAAGTTAAATTGGATTTTAAGTGTCTTATGTAAACTATAGCATCTTTTCAACCCAAGACATTGGATATATCTGACACATTTTTACCATGTACACCTGCCATGTTACTCTATACATTATTATTCTACAAATCAAGTGGATTTCCAGGTCTCTCTGCTCCTACCAGACCATGTCCCTTTGCCTTCTTTAGGTGTGCTTTCCTCCGATTGCTTCTAAGTGTCATTCCTGGCAGATTTTGAGGAGTAAGTGACACATGCAGGTCATTCTGTTAGGCTCCTGCTGCATCATCTGCTCCCTTAGGTATCCTGAAGCATAGTAGTAGACACATTGTCTTCCCCATTCTCTGCATTCTAGCGGGGAAGTGATTAGATGCCACCCTTATTTCTAGGAACTTGCTTTATTCAAGTTTTCTGTATTCAAATCTCATCTGAAAGATGAGCATTTTTCATGGTATGAGATTCCTAAATCTTTCTTACTTGGTTTTAATTGCTTGAAAATTTGATGGAGTTGGGATGATCTATCTTTTTTTCTTTGCACATGACTTTAAGCTAGATGCAAGCTTAGAAGGAAATAAATCTTGATGTTGAATAGTTTTGCACAGTTCAAGATGGACAGAAAATACTAGGTATATATTTTTAAACCATCTTTTTATTTCCAGGCATTCCATTATCTGAACATTTTATGGGGGTTACAAATTCTGAATTTCGGATCTATTTAGGCATTTTCCTAAGCACTGAAACAAACAATAGGGATTAATTGAGTCTGTGTCAAAATGGAAAATTCTTAGAGGCATTCTTTTTTTTTTTTTAGTTATACATGACAGCTGAATGCACTTTGACATATTATATATATATGAAGTACAACTTCCCATTCTTCTGGTTGTATGTGATGTGGAGTTACACTGGTTGTGTATTCATATATGAACATTGGAAAGTTATGTCTGATTCATTCTACTGTCTTGTTCTACTGCCTGTTCCCATTTCCCCCCTTTCCCTTCATTCCCCTTTGTTAGAGGCATTCTTTTAAAACACTGCTTGCCTAAACAGATGACACTACTCTGCAGGTCAGTTTTTAAGACTATCAGATTTTAATAGCATTAGCCATTTGGTTGTACTTGTTGTTCTCTGGTAGATTTGAATCTATTTAAAATATCTGCATATTACATATAGCCAAGCTCCAATATAATATCACAGTGCAACAACAATAATAACAACAACAACAAAAAAACTCAAGCAGAATATAAAAATGCCTAATTTTGCCTGACTCTATGTGATAGGTGAATAAATGACTTTTTCCTTTGTTTTAAGCTTTTATATATACCATATATATATATATTTTGACCAGCATATATAAAGTTGCTGTGTACAACATCCAAACTCTCTACCAAATTGCCCAGAGGAAGAAAGTCATGGGAAACAAACTGAGTGTCAGCATCGAAGAATGCCCTCAAGTTGAATAAGCTTTCTAACCTTTTACTATTTCTCATTGCACTTTCTCTGAGGCAGGAAAAGAAACTGGAAAACAGAGCTGTAGAGAAGGAACTCAAATTTTATTTTGAAGATTAAGCTACTCTAAATTCAAAGAAAATTCACAGGAGGGAAATGAGATTCATAATGACTAAAATTGTTATTTGGTAATAGTCAAACTAATTTTACTGATTTCTAATTGAGCTCTTGTTGGGGACCTTCCAATCTTAATAGAATCATAAGCTAAAACAAAAACCAAAACACTGCCATAGTTGTTTCCAGAGCAAATGGCTTTCAAAACAAGAATGTTGAATGATTTTATCAGAAGATTTAAGTGCCCACTTTGTGCGCTGGTGATCTTGTCAATCATGTTTCCACAATAAAGGACTAGGGAATTGTGGACCATTTTTTTCAGACTGCTCTCTGGGTTCATTCTTAAGATACAATGATCTCAGAAGAGTTATTTTTGAGGTAGGTGTACTTTTAAAAATATAGATTCAGTATATCCAGCTCAGGATTTTATTTATTTTTTAACACTTTGGGTTTACTATGAAGAATGTTTCAATTGAGGGAAAGTGTCAGAAATTTAGCACTTAATGCATGCCTATTTTATGTTAACTTTCTTGATGATGCTTTAATTTCAACATGACTCAGTTTGCTACTGTAAACTCTTTGTAGGATGTTACTGATTTAATCAGTCAATTGTTCATGCATCTGGGAACTGTGGGGATATATGATTTGCCACATCTGAGGAACAAACTGGGTGAGCTCTACTGAAATATTTTTAACTTTGTTATTAAAAGCCAGCTTCCCCTCTTCCCTGGTGGCTTATGCAAATAAATGTCTATTTATTCATCAAAGAGAGTCAGTCTGGAGAGATTATGGTTTTCTTATGGATTTCTTGCTTGAGCCTGCTTATCTTATACTTCAAACTTGCCTGTACTTTCTTATGTGTTATTTTTCATTCTCATGTGTTCTGTTTGCACACCTCAAATTCCAGAATGATACTTGTAACTTAAGTAGATAGAAATTTAAAAAAGATAAAGATCCTGTTAAAGAAAAGGTTGGCTAAAGTTCAGTTCATATTTTAAAAGTAGCTATGCTGCTGCCTCAGGTTGCTTATTCTTTTCTTGAAAGACTCCCTCAAGGGAGAACCAAGTGAGGCCACATGAGTGTAGAAGATGATTCAGAGAAATTGACATTCCTGTAAGATATCACTCATCTTTTAAAAACTGGTTTGTACTAAGAACTTAACAATATTGACTAGGAAGAGGAGGAGAGGAAGAACTTTTTCACTCTTTCAGTTCTCCCATTTGCAGAGCAGAGATTTAAATTATTGCCCATACTAGTGCCATAAATTTAGATGTCTAAAATTTTGATTAGAATTTGATTGATGGTTAAAGTTGATAGGGACTTACCCTTCCTTGTGTTTCAAAGTAATACTCTTTCCCCTTTTCTTTGGCTCTTAAGTACTAAGAGTGAGATAGGAAAAAAAAAAAAAAAAGGAACTTGGGATAAGTATTGAAAGTTTCATAGCTTCATCCCATATTAGTGTTTTCACTTTATAATGGACCATCTGTGGCACACACGTCTACTAGGTAGGGATTGCTCCTCAATTATGTCATTTCATCTTGTTAGGTTTTAAAGCTTGTTTCAGGCAGTGGCTATTGACAGATCAATGTGAGCAGAGAGCTGAAACTAATAAGCTGTTTCTTAATTTTTTTCTGGCACCTGAGTTAGTATAGAATTATTAGTTTTCTTTATTTGAGAACTTGTCAGAATTTTAATATATATCTAAGTGATAGTTGAGGAGGAAGATAAAATAGGAAACTTTTCCCAAATAGGTTTACTGCCCGCCCCCCACCCCCCCACCCCCCAAAAAAAATGAAAACAAGGTACGCTCAGAACATAGTTTATGAAATGCTGTCTTACACCTCTTCACTCTTAGTTAGGGAGACACATCTGCCAGTAGAAAAGATGAACCTTTGCATTTTGTTCTGAATATGGGATAAAGATCCTAGGACCTAGACATGGATCTAAGCAGCACTAAGCCTACATTTAGCATTTGTAAGAGATATGTGTTGTGTATCTAAGTTATCAGAACTTAGCCTGTTTCTTAGGTATACTTCAAAATTATGTTGTTTTTGAAGTGGCAGTTACTTTCAGATACATGTGCTTCATAAGCATGTTGGCTGCATGCATAATAGATGTTGCTTAAGCACTGAGCTTGAGAATGGCCGCTTTAAATGTCTTAAAGAGCATTAAAAAAATAACAAGGATCTCTATTAGTACTGTTTTATTTAACTTAACAGAAATTAATGTAATTAAGTATTATTAAGAGACAGTGTGATTCTTGTTGGCTTGTAACCCTAGTTTTTATTGTTTTATAGTTATTAAATAGAGCCTCTGTGTGGGGCTCTCTTAAAACCACAGCCAAGAACAGACTTTGGGTCTAAAAGGCAGAGCAGCGTGCAGCAGTGGACCTACCTCTGGCAGCTAGCAGAGGCCTGTGCAGCTACAGCCCCTTCTGGAGTCTTTATTGCATGTAAAATGCAGAGGAGTCCTGGTGACCTACCTCCAAGGCAGCTGCCCTCCTGAACATTTCCTGGGAAAGCAGTAATCATCATAATGGAATGTGAACAACCAGAACCTACACAGAAAAAAAAAGGTCTGGAAGAGATGGAAGTCTCAGGTGGCTTCACGGTTCAGTTTTTTAATAAAACAATATGGAACATGTTATTTTTTTTTTTTCTGTCTGAATACTCTTCTGTTGAAATGATTTTTTTTTTCCCCCAAACTGGTCAGGATTTGAAATTTGTGTCTTGTTTCATTGACAGCACAGATTTTATTCACAGTTCCGTTGCCTCTGCTGAGTGCCTTCTCGTCCTCTATTTAACCTGAGGAACGCAGAATCTATTGTAGGGAGAAAATAAGGTTTCAGGATCTCTTAAGATGCACAGATATAGCTGGTTGTGATGGCCCATGCCTGTAGTCCCAATGGCTCAGGAGGCTCAAGCAGGAGGATTGGGAGTTTAAAGCCAGCGTCAGCAATGGCAAGGCACTAAGCAACTCAGTGAGACCCTGTCTCTAAATGAAATACAAAGTAGGGCTGGAGATGTGGCTCAGTTGTCAATTTTCCCTGAATTAAATCCTCAGTACCCCCCCCCCCAACAAAAAAGATGCATAGATATAAGTTATTGAAGGGAAGATAGTTTTTTGGAGGACATATTTAAAGGAGGAGAAAAAGAGATTGTCTCAGACAAGCCATGCTATCGAAGAATGTCCTGTAGACTGTATGTAGAACTGCAGTAAGTATCTCTGGCCAGAACCAAGAAATATGTTTAGTTAATAGCTTTTTTTTTTTTTTTGCCTTTTCACACTCACTCCCCACCCGACCCTTTTTAATTAGATGCCTGCTTTGTACTAAGAACTTGACATAGTATAATTTTTTAAAAAAATATGTAGATAGTACTAATTTTGTTTTACAGATAGGAAAAGTAGTCATATAGTACTTAAGCTCACACAGCTTCCAACTGTAAAATGCTAGAGCTAATCTTTCAAGCCTAAGGATACCCCTAGAACTAAAAATTAAAAGAAAAACTATTTCACAAAAGAGTAAATAATATTTAGAGTTACATTTGGGTAGATTTTCTGATGGATTCCAGCATGTAAGCATCATGAATGTTAGTTAAATGGAGTAGAATAGCTCATTGGCTTTTGTTGGAGTCTGAAGAGCAATTCCCTTTGAGAAATTGCATTCTTTCCTATGAGCTGCTAGCTTTCTCGCCCAAGCTAGACTTAGGGACAAAAACTTAACCTTATTTTTCTTTTGTACCTTCAAAAGTTGAAAAGAGAGCTTTTAAACTTCAAATTAAATACAAATAAAATCCCTTGCCAAATAGACTTCTCTTAATTACACTATTGTTCATACTGATTGTTAACTTTTAGCTGTTTCCTGCTAAACAGTATACTCATTTCCTCCTCATTTGGTTTAGAGCCCATTTGATCTACCTAAAATGCGGGGCTACACCTAATCCGTAGTATCTAGAAAGACTTTTCCCCTACATCTAGTCTTAGATAGATAAAAATCTCTCTAGATAGTAGTTTTTCAGTAATGATGACAATTTTATACTGTTGGAGAGGAACTGGTCTGCTATAACAGTATAGCCAATTGTATCTTTCAGACATTCTTTTCTATCCTGCCTTTGGACCTGATCAGTGCTTTATCACTGAGGACCTGATGCCACCTCCCCAGCTATCTCCATTAACAGGAGAAACTCTGTTACCTTGGTCCTTATTGTACTTCGAAGATATCTCTCATCTCATACCTATTATAGCAGAATATTTTGATAGAATGTCTTCATCTTCTTCTGGACTGAAAGTCTGTATTTAACCTTCAATATTTTCAGCACCTAATGCACACAGAACTTCATAGATTCTTGAAAATAAACCACATTTCCTTTTTCTTTTTACAGACTTTTTACAAGTAATACCAGCTTACAAAGAGTCAGTTCTCTAGAATCCTAGAACATATTTGGGAATGGTGCTATAACTTTTTTAGTACTCTGTTCTAAAAAACATTATCAGGTTGCCTACCTCCAAAGATCTAAAAGTTGTATATTTTCAATTTGATGTACATACTGTCAAAGTAAACTATATATAGTAGAATGTATTTAATGTGAAATTTTAAAAAATTATTAAAGGTTTCTGTTTATTTCTCTGAGTAATTTAGCTTATAAATGGATGATTATGAAAAAGAAGAATTAGTGACAACAAATTTGTAGATATGTGTTACAATGTAATAATGCTTAGCTTTCTCTGTCATAATTGTCTGCTTTGTCTTCTGGTCTTAAAGTCCATTATGCAAGGATCAACTCTGTATTACTAACCGTTTTATTCTCCATGTATAGTGCAAAATGTGAAAATAATAGGCCTTCAATAAATTTAGAAAAAAAAATTGGGCAATACATCCTGGTGTTATTTTTATTGATGTTTCTGAAAGTGTTACCTTTATGTCCTTAGAGACTCGGTTGGAACCTCAGGACATATTTGTTGAATGACTTAGTGGAAAAGAGATTAGACTTTTAAATTTTATTCTGTTTATCTATGATTTAATATTCCTGAGGCATAAGAGGGCACTATACATCTCCAAGTAAAAAACAGTAAAAGTTCTAACTTTCAGAACTAGGGAAAACTCAGTTGTCAAGAAAAAGTGAGTTTTCTGGCTGCAGTGGTTCCCTGAAGCCTACAGAAAAGACAATTTGAATTAGCCTGGAAGGCTGCAGGTTATTGTTACCTCTGTTAACTATGGTGAGGAGCAAGACCTAGAAAATACATTAGATGATCTCAAGATTTCTTCCAACTTCACAAGTTAGAAGTTTGTGAGCAAGTAAATGAGGAGTGAACCCAGGGATTTTGGCTACTTTGCTGAGTGGTAAGTGACTGTTTTAACTAATTCTGAAATAAGTATTTTGGCTTAAATGGAGTATCTTCAGCACTAGGAATAATCAAACTTAAGATCTCCATTCTCATGTATAAATCCAACTGTCAATTTCTTTTGGTAAAATGCTGGATATTATTTAGTTGCAGCTACTATAAGGATTTCCTGGCAGTTTTGTAATTCATTAAAATTCAACTTTTTAAATAAACAGTTCAGTCTTATTAGTAGGCAAAACTAGTTCTCGGAACTGACTTAGGGAAGTTGGCTTCTTTCTGAGGAAAGATGGTGCTCTGGGAGAGGTTTGGCAAAAAAACAACTTGGTAAAATTCACTTTTTTTCTTGTTGCTGTCTAGCAGCTTTTGCTTGTTCTAAAGACCTGGTAGCCAATTAGACTGGTTAATTTGTACTTAGGTAGATATTTGCAGTAAACAAAGGGTAAAAGATTGAGTAGACTTTTTTTGTTTTCCAATATTATTCAGATTTAGTATTTCCATATCTTTTATCATTAAATCATTATACTTCATTAAAGGTGTTCTTTTTTGAAGTAGTAAATCATTGTGATGGATTACATGTATGGTTCAAACTTTTATGAGTTCCACAGTATTTATCAATATATTTAAAAATTGTACACATGAAATATTAACCAAGGGGCTGGGGATGTGGCTCAAGTGGTAGTGCGCTCGCCTGGCATGCGTGCGGCCCGGGTTCGATCCTCAGCACCACATACCAACAAAGATGTTGTGTCCGCCGAGAACTAAAAATAAATATTAAAAATTAAAAAAAAAATATTAACCAAGGTTTTTTAAATAACAGGAAATATTAAATATTTAATGGTTAATATTAAATATTTTATTTGTTAATGTCACAAAATTACCCTAGTAAAAAATTTCATGATGATACCATTTGAAAGCAATGTAAAATATGCTTCATTATGATTTTAATTTCCAAATCAGTGTTAGAATCTACTACCAATAAATAGTTTCCATGACTAAATTTTCAGTGTTTGAACACAGTTTTCTAATGTATTTTAAAATCTTTTAAATAAGGGATTTAAAAAAAGAAAAAAAAAGACATTTTTAAACCTTATTAAATCACATCAAGTGAGTTCCCAAAGTAGTTGTGTCATTTTATATCCCCACCAATAGTATATAAGCAATTGTATTTTACTTGAGACAGAGTCTCACCAATTTTGCCCAGATTGGCCTCAAGGGATCCTGCTACCTGAGTAGCTAGAACTTAAGGCAACTCCATCAGTTGGTTTTGACACCACCTTTTTAAAAATATGAAAGTGTCATGGCTTTTGAAGAGTTTAGGAGAGTCACTGGTTTGCACTAGCAGTGGTAACAATTTAATAGACATTTTAACTGAAACATTTACTTTCTGGAAGAATGGCATTCCAAAGCGAATATCCTAGTCCTGGAGCCATTTCACACATCTACTTTCTAAACAAGACTAACAGAACATATTATACTTAGGGCAAGTGAACACTTTGCCATTTTATGTTTACATCATTAGTATTTGCAGATCCTGTTTTCTTTGCAAATATATTTTAAGCCACTTGTTCATTTTGTGAAGGTTACCTTTATGAAATCAGATGTTTATGTCAGTTAAAGCAGGAACAAAAAAGAATATGCCATGTCCCAACCATCTTATAGGTACTTTACTAGCACAATAATAACAGTGAAAGTGAACCTTGGATAGTGGAACTGACTGGGAGCATCAACGTTGATTTTTATATTAAATAATAGTGGAAGTTGTTTTTCAGCTTTATATCAAAAATATAAAGAAAAAATATAATACTTTTTCCCATTGTTCCAGTGGCTCTCATTTCACCTCCTTTTGGAAACCACTGCCTGATAGGATAGGCCCCACTGTCAACAGCTCAGTTTGTTGACAATTGGGATATTTGAATGCCTAGAAATTATTTGACTGCATTGATGAAGTCTTAAACAGCTTTGTACCCCACATAGCAATAGATGGTAATATTTTTATTGTTACTTGTTTGTGTTCTATATAAACTCTTCAAATTTTAATATCTTTACCCTTCATAACAATCCAGTGAATTAGTATCAGTTGCTGATATCATCCCCGTTTCAAATGAAGAAATTGAGGCTCATTAGTTTTAGCTTGTTCAAGGATACGTAAATAAGTGACAGAACTAGAATTTAAAGGGCAAAGTCTTTTTTACTAAATTGCCCCTGTCCTCTAGCCAGTGTGTTTCATAAAACAAATGTTTGAATATTTGCTAACTATCACTTTTGCCAGGAAAGTAGTGGAATGAGGTTTAAGTGATTTGTTTTTTACCCTCCTGAGTGTCAAAAACAGTGGAGAAAGAGATCTAGAATAAATAAGTTACTTATTTGTGTGTGTGGTGGTGGTGGTGGGGTGTCCCAATACCATGTAGGTCTAATTGGATAGTTCATAAAAATAATTGGGAAATTTATAAAATGAGATTTCAAGAATGTTTGACAGCTTACTGGTAATTTTGAAGAAGCAAATGAATAGTTAATGAATCATAGTTATTTTCTAATCTTAAGTGCTAGGGAGCTTCATCACATTTTAGGAAATTATCTACTTGTTGTAGTAGAAATTGGCATAAATGAATGGAAACTTGAATTGTCTCATCTGTCCAAAGCATTCTTTAGAGACTGATGTTTATATAAATGAAAACTCTTTGGAAAAAAAAAAATTGGCTGCATTTACAGCTGGATAGTGTGGCTAAAACTTCAACTTACAAATTTATGATCATGTCAAAAACTACATCAGATTTCACAGTAGCAGGAAAATGACAGATATCTTGGGAGCATTCAGTTCAAGAAAGTAACAGGTACAGTGAACAGTGCCTCCAATTCAAGTATCGAGTACTTGGCTTCAGAACTGTGAAATGTCTCTTTTGTAGTAAGTTGTATTGCCCTGCACAGGCCTGTCATGGCCTGTTACTGCAAACCTTCCCTACCTTTTATAGAATAACTTCACCTTCTAAAAAAATTACTTCAGATTGTGAAAACTATAGAATAATATAAAATTAATTTTAAAGATAAAATAATTCCATCAATTTAACGTAACAGAAGTGACATACGAATGGATATCATTTTTAGTACATTTTAGGATTTTAGTTATAACAACAAACAAAGTTGTAGTGTTTTAAAGGATTATTCTTTATAAATAAAGCATGGGCCTAGATCAAGAACTATTTGCCTGATTTTGTTAATTTTGAGCAAAACCACAGATGTAAGGATGTATGGTCAGGAAGCTCAAAGGGAAATTTTGGAACAGATCAGGAGAAGAAAACTGGCAATTCTGAAGTCTCGTTATGAGTTATAATTTGAGTCTCTTATGATATGTTGGCATCACAACACCTAATTATAACTTCTTATCTGATTTCAGTTTCTTGTGTTAGTATTGAAATGGGAAGGGCATTTGTTCTTTCTCTTCTATTACTCACTTTGCTTATTCACTCATTCAAGAATTAATTTCTTCCAAGTTCTAGACAGTTTGCTAGGTATGGAATAGATGAAAAATCCTGTTCTCACAGTGCCTATTTCTGTGTGGAAAGTACAACGTCATAGGCTGTTTTGAAACTTAAATGAGTTAAAAATACCACCTATGAGATGGAGTCTGTTATTATCAGCCCCGATCTTATAGATGAGGAAACTGAAAGTTCAGACAGGACAAGTCTGGTTTAGGATCACTTGCCCAGCAAGTGATCCAAGCCTGGGCTGCTAGAAAGTTTAGGAAGCCTTTACAGGGCATTAGGCAAACATTTGAACCTGACTTGAGTCTATTTAATCTTCTGAAACTTTTTTTAAGAACAGAATATACTGAAAAACAATGATCTTCATGACCTGGGAAACATTTGAATCCTCTCATTTTGTATCTTTTCTTCATTAAAGGGATAATGCTTGTTATCCCAAGAGATTTTTGTGAGCCTCAAAGAATATAGGAAGAAGTCCCTTTGGGGTATAAGCTTTTGCTGCATAGTTTTTAGGTTTCTCCCCTCAGTGTCTTTAGTAATTGTCTCTCTAGCTTTTTGTGAGAAAACACAAGAGTACAAAGAAATAAAGCATTTTACTGGGAATAATGTCTGGGTAGAGTAATCTTTGGTTATAAATTCTAGTTCAACTACCTTTATAGGTTTCATTTTTTTTCCAAGAACCTATAACCCAAAAGCATAATATAAATATAATTTATAAATATAAAGCATAATAAAATATAATCATAACCTCAAAGCAGCCATTAGCAATATATAAGCATGATGCTTTTTCAGTATATAACAACAGACAGGTCTCTCCAGCCTGTTTGTTTACCTCCTTCCTATAGAACTCATGAATTACTTAAAATGATAAGTAATATTTCTTTGAGTTGATACAGTGTACTTATTTTATATTTTCAACCATTTTTTGTGATTTTTAAAAATCTTGTTTCTGTTAACATTTCTGTTGTACTGCAATGAGTGCTTCCTGTGTATAGTATTATACGTGTGTGTGAGCGAAAGAAAGGAGAGGAGGGATGGTTTCTATAAGGAAAATCTCAAGAATTCTTAAAACATTGTCAGATTACTTTCTCAACAGAGGTGGGAGGGAGCAGTGGCTTACCTTTTCCTCTCCTTATTTCTAACATCCAGTAGAAGAAACAAGAATATGATCAGGAATCATGCTAAAGAGGAAACACACAATCAAACCCTAGAGGGTACAGGGTACATTGCATGAACCCGACAATATTAGGTTATTTTTGAGCTATGGAAATAGAACTTTAGGACTGGAGAGTGTGGTTCAATATTAGAGTACTTGCCTCACATGTTTGAGGCCCTAGGTTCAATATGATGTGTCTCTACTTGAGTAACATCCTGAAATACTATATAAGCTGAAAATAGTCATAGTGAAAGTGTATCTAATACTCCAAACCCACCATTCCAGCTGGGTAACGTGGCTGCCACAAACTACAGCTCACTGTCTCTGTTCACTTTCCTCTAAACCAGAGGATGCCAATCTGCAGATGTGTTCCAGTAAAAAGTATTATTAGCACTTGGTCTTGCTCATTCATTTATGATTTCCCTATGTACCTTTTATATTGTTTGGCCTAATTGAGTAGCTAAAGGCCTTTAATCTGCAAATCTGAAATATGATTTCTTTTTCGCCCTTAAAATAAGAAGTTTGCCAACCTCTGCAAACAAGTAAAGTAGCCTCCATTAGATTAGATCAGCAGTCCAAAAAGTATAGCCTCTATAGCTAAAACCAACCTACTGTCTATTTTTGTAAATAAATGTTTTATTGAAACATAACTGACTCTACTGAATCTGTGCCAGTTTGTTCATGTTTACTCTTTGCTCTACAATGGCAGAGTTGTATAGATGTGACACTGTGCAGAGCCTGAAGTATTTGCTGTCTGGCCTTTCTCGAAAATGTTTACAAACCTGCACTTGATCGTGGAATTGCCATATCTATGCCTTTGAGGGTATTTCCCCCCCTATTTTTCTTGTAGAGATGATAGAACTAAGGCCTAGTAAAATCTTGCACAAAGTTCAACAAAGAGTTCCATTCAATTGAGTCAGAGCATGAATTGCTTATGTCCCAGTTGCTCTTTGTAGAAATATGGTGTGACATTTTTCCTTTGTGGCTTCCATATGCTGTGCTCTCATTCTGCTTATTTGCTACTCCCCTGGGGATATGTTACTACATGAAGGTGATGAGGCTCTGGAGCCAAACATCTGAGTTCAAATCCTGGCTGTATCACTGTATAGTTATTTATCAGTGTTAACAGTGAAATATGACAAAAGGTCCTATCAGTGAAATAAAGTAGGGAGAATAGTTAGTAATAGTTAGTCAAGTTAGCCTAAACTGAGCTCTTTCATAATCAACATATCCTTATAGATTTATAGAAAATTTTTTTCACTTGTTTTGTTTTTTGCAGTGCTGGGTTCACACCCGAGCCTTCATACATGCTAGAAGTTTGCTGTATCACTGAGCTACATTCCCAGCCTTTCATTTGTTCTTATAGTTATCTAACGAAAGTCTTTTCTGAGTGGAAAAGAAGAGTTGGATAGATCATTGCCTTAGGTTGGAGTTACTCTGAGCCAGCTGAACAGCCACTCTGTTCTTTTTTTTTTTTTTCACTCTGTTCTTAATAAAGCTGAGTGTTGTTTACTTTCTCATAGGCATATTCCAAGGGTTAAATAAAGTAACTTGTGTAAAAATGTTTTGAATATGGCAGATACTCTAAAATGGCTTCTCTCCTTGCCTTTCATTTCTAGAAGTATTTTGTCATGTTCATTTTGTTTGGTAGTCAACATATACTACACATGCAAATTTTCTATTTGTTTTCTAAAATAATTCTTAGAATGTAACCTCAGGGTGAACGTGTTTGGGTTGACCGTGACTGAGGTCTAGGGAAATCGACTTGAGAGTTGAACACAGATTTCATTTGGCCTTTCCCTTATTTAATTACAGTATGAAGCCAAGGGCAGCAGAACAATCAGTTACTGCCACGAGACGATGCCCGGGTGGGTCCATGATGTGCTGGGCCGGAACTGGGCTTGTTTCATTGGAAAGAAGGTGAGAAGTACTCCTGAGAAAGTGAATGTGAACATGGCACCCCTTGAAAGATCCCAGGAAAAGTGAGTTGCTACAAGTGAAACTTGTGTTTCACTTTTTTAAACCTGTTTAATTTTGTTTATGTGTGATATGTTTAATTTTATTTATCACATATATGGTATGTGTATATCCATTCTTAGAAACTTTTATTTTGATTATATAGAATGTGTTTGAACTAGAAATAAGTCATGTCATATAAAACTTGAAAATGTTTATTACTATAATTGACAGAAGAAAAAAAATTAAAAACATTCCAAAGTAACACACCAATAGTAACTTTTTAAAAAGCTCATATAAAGAACTATGAACTCACTGTGTCCTCACCTGGCCCTCCTTGAATCTATCCTAAGCTCTTTCTTTAAGGACACCAGTTATACTGGAGTAGGGTCCATCATAATGACCCCATTTTATCTTAATTATCTCTTTAAAGGCCCTGTTTTCAAATAGCCACAAGCTGAGATACCAGAGGTTAGGATTTCAACATATAGATTTTTGAACGGTCAAAATGCAGTCTGTACCATGAAGCTAAAGTGTTTCTTAAATTAAATCTACTGTAAGTGTCCATGATCCACACAAACAAGAAATTTCAGACTTCGTTAGTTTTGAAAGTGGAAAATCAACAGCTATCATTACCTTTTCTGTTTTATTCAGTTAGAAAATCACTAAAAGTGTAATGAACAACTCATCCAAAGCCAGACAACACTGGCAACCAACCACTACAGCAGAGAGGGGTAAAGGAAGATGAGTTCCGAAGCATGAATTGCTCATTTCTGAAACTGACCGAGATGTAAACCAACTGATTTTTTTTTTTTTAATTTGATACCTCCATAGCTGCTGAGATTACAGGCATGTGCCATTGTGCCTGGCAAGTTTATTTTTTTTTTTTTAAATAGCTTTGTTTGACTTGATCCTTTAACAGCATATTTCCTACTAAGCTGTCCACTTTTTGTTCTACCATCTGTGATCCACTGTGTACAATTGTGTGTCATTAGATAT
This sequence comes from Spermophilus citellus, assembly GCF_964194105.1. Lineage (NCBI taxonomy): Eukaryota > Metazoa > Chordata > Mammalia > Rodentia > Sciuridae > Spermophilus > Spermophilus citellus. The sequence goes on from NC_138183.1 coordinate 180,279,830, forward strand.
TTCAAACGTTATTTTATTTAGTGAAGCTTCTAAGCAGAATCTATGTTGCCTCACCCATGAAATGAGCATGTGGGACTAAATTATCTTCTAGGTCTCTATCGGCTCTTAATGATCTGTTACCTATAGTAAGATACATTATTTTTAATCTCCTTGGATCTTAAACATCAAAAGTAATAGTGCTTAGAACCTCTGGTGGCATTTTGTCCTAACTGTAATGTGTATATCTGCAGAAGAGGTTTTATGAGATGTTATGAGTAGGCAAGTAGGGCTGTGTATGCTTCTGAGATATTGATAGGGAAAAGTGACTCCTTAATGGAAAATTTTTCAGAAATATTTCACTTGCAGGGGGAAAACCCTCCACACCAAATTTAAAATATGTTGTAGATACTATAGATAATATACATGTAGTCTGTGGGTACTATAGATATTACAAAAATTATAAAGATTTAAATATATATATATTTTTTACCAGTTCATGAAATTTAGAGAATTTTAAATATCTTAAAATAATGTGGTTATATGCATGCATTCTCTATTTCCCAAATGGTTCAATAGTTTAAAATGTCTCCTTTTTTTAAAAATACCTTTACTAAGTTGTAATTGATATACAACAAACCACATGTATTTAAAGTGTAGAAATGATAAGTTTTGATATTTGAATGCACTTGGAAAATAATTATAAAATCAAAATAATGAACATTGCTTATCACCTTCCCTCAATGTTTAGAATTCTTTTTCTTGCCTCTCCCAAGGTAACCATTGATCTGCTTTCTATAAATTTATTGTGCATCTTCTAGATTTTCATATAAAATAAGAAGTATGCAAATGTACATGTGTATTTCACAATTTAAAATTGACTCTGGCCCTTTAAGAAACACTTAAACAATTATATCACTTGGTTTTGTTTTTGCATGTTTTCCAAAATGTGACACAAGCAGTCTTATAACCTAATAAAGATACCCCTCTAATTCCACACATTGCAAGAACTGAAAAATAATTTTGATTAAAAAATTATCAATGTGATCACAAATTTTTCTTATTATTTGCTGTGCTCTTCATTTCTTTTTGATGAGATGAAAATACTTTCTCTACAAACATGAATTAAAAGAGAAAGAAAATTTCACAGTATGCTAAAATGTTACTCAGGTATATCTTGCTTTGCATAACTGACTGTTCATGGAAGTCTTGGATAGTGAATCACACTTACACCACAGAATGTTTTTAAATAGGGATAATAATGCTGAAGTCTGTAATCCCTAGTTCCTGGCACATAGGTTTGATGAATGTTTGGATTAAAGAAATAATCACCTCTTTTTTTAATGCTTTGTAACATGCTTTTTATGTGTTAATTTTTTTTACATCTCATCCAAGAATTTGTCATAAGATAAACCAGTTCTTCTCAAATTTTAATGCTATTGTGAATTACCTAAGGAAATTGTTAAAGTGCTGATTTTGTTTTAGGTGGTTTGGGTTGAGTAGAGTTGGCTTTGCTTTTCTTTCTTTTTTTTTTAAATTTTTTTATTAGTTGCTCAAAACATTACAATGATCTTGACATATCATACATTTTGGCTTTTCTTAAAAGCTCTCAGATATTATTGCTGATGTTGATTCAAGAACCATATTTTAAATAACAAGGATAAAAAAAAAATCCATACAGAATTCTTTTGAATTGTATAGTTATGTGCACACTATATTGATAGTGCATACAGTTTGTACTGTCTTCTTCTTTTTTTTTCTTATAAAGTTGCATTGTAGGAACTGTAGAGAGTGGGGAAAAGGTGAGATTCTCATACCACCACTTATAAATAAACATGGTTAGCAATTAAAAAAATATAACTATGGGCTAGGGATATACCTCAGTTGGTAAAGGGCTTGCCTCACATGCACAAGGCTCTGGGTCAATCCCCAGCACACCACACACACACACACACACACACACACACACACACACACACTAAATAAAAGCACTATATATAAATATAAATAAGATAAATAAATATAAATAAATGTACTATAGGTTTACAAAATTAATTCTATATAAACTGATTATCTTTTAAATATCAGTGTAGTACAAACTCTTCATATCATTAATAATCTTCTAAATATTTTTACTGAATAAACCATATAGTAAATGAAGTAGTTGTTTAATTCCTTATTTTAGAATATTCATTTAGGTTGTTTGCAATCTATCATGAATATAAAAGTGTTTCATTGAATATTATTATACATACATTTTAGCTAATTTTAACTTTGAGAAGAGACAATATGGTTCTAGGCTATTGCCAGTTGTCTTCCTAAAGGACAATACCACTCTCAACTTTTAGTTGAGAACCTATTTTAGTAAAGTTTAAATCAGCAAAGACTGTATCTGACTATCTCACTATCTCACTTTTGCTGGCAGGTATTCTACTAGGCTCTACAAATATGACCACAACTTTGTGAAAGCTATCAACACTATTCAGAAGTATTGGACTGCAACAACATACATGGAATATGAGACTCTTAGCCTCAAAGATATGATTAGGAGAAGTGGCGGCCGTCGTCAAAGAATCCCAAGGTAAAAACGTATGTCTCTTTATCACAAGTAGGAATTGTCAAATGCCATCTTCCAGCTAGCCCCACCTGGTTGCTTACTGTTTTATTGATCATCCCAATGTAATCTTTTTATGTTATCTTTTTAGATCCTCTTCCTCTCCTATTTATAGATATTCTATTGCTTTCCAAGTCCTATTTTGGGATTTTTCTGGGTAGTATCTCTTAACTTCCATTACTCCCTTTCTACACTGGTTTAGGGCTTTGTCATTACTCTTTTGTTCAATGGATTACTATCCTGCAGCCTTCTCTCTCTCTCTCTCTCTCTCTCTCTCTCTCTCTCTCTCTCTCTCTCTCTCTCTTTCTCTGTTTGGTACTGGGGATTAAACCCAGGGACACTTAACCTCTGAGCCACATCCCCAGCCCTTTTTAGTTTTATTTTGAGACAGGGTCTCTGTCAGTGGCTGAGGGCCTTGCTAAATTGCTGAGGCTGTCCTGGAACTTTGATACTCCTGCCTCAACCTCCCGAGTCTGGGATTACAGGCATTTGCCACCATGCCTGGCCCTGCTTCCTATCTCTTTGTGTCTGTGAGTTTGTTCTCTTATGCTCCCTGTCCCTAGTTTTACCCATTCTATGAAATTCAGCAAATTTTATCTTCCTATACTGTATTCTGCCCACTATCAAATGAATAAATTTACCCTGGTATCCAAAGTCATCTAAATATGATCATAAGTATATTTACTGCCTTGATCTTCTTTCAAACAATTTCAATTGATGATACCCAATTCCTGAAAACTCCCTTTTCATTTTACCTATTTTTACCACTCTCCTTTTGATACCCCTCAAATTGCTTACATTAATGGTCAAATATGCCACTTGGAAAAATCTGAAACTCTCAGGGCTTTAAGGTCAAGCAAATAAAATTTCGTATTTATCAATATATCTCCACTCTCTTCAGCCAAAGGTGGCATTTTCTCTCTTTAGTTTACAAGTGTCTTGGAGTATTTCTTACTTTGGAAAATTATGTCATAATACTTAAAATTTGTCTAATCAGTATAAAAATTTTTATAAAAACTGTAACTATAGCTAGCAAAGGGTTTAACATTTGTCAAGGGGCCAAGGATATTCCTGTGATGCCCATACCTTCTTCAGAAGAAATTGATAACATGATTAAAGGAAAGGGAATTACAAACAAATAAGGATCTAATGAAAGTTGATAAATTATGTAGGTAAGTTATTTTCCTTAGTATATTGAAATATTCTACATTTCTCAGAGAATATAGTGCTTAATTCCCTAAAATCTAAAATCCATGGTACAAATTTTCATTATTGCAACAGACAGTTGAGTAATTACTCACTTAACTAAGATGCATAACTAATTTTTTTCATCTGCAGATTGATAATCCTAATGCTATAGCATTTCCTAATTGGAAAACTATATGGAGTTTTGTCTTATTCAGCTGATAATGTTTCCCTGTAATTGTGACCCTTTCTCAAATAATCTTCTGTGGTGTTTCTCAGAGTGTATTCTGGGTCTGGGAATTTCCAGTCCACAAGATGCTCTGGCCAATCAAACTTGAGAAAAGGGAGCATATCATACATATGCCCCTCTTGGAGTCACTAATCAGAGTCCTGTTGGGTCTATGTGAGGCAGGAAGTTAAAATGTATTTAATAACAAAAATCCAAAGGAGTCTTCAGAGTGGGAGTTTTAACAGTTGAGCCTGGGAGACTGGCCTCTGAGCCTCAGACACAACAGCTCTGCCATGTGTCATGTGTTGTGCTTCTGAAGGACTATTCTGCTTGGTTAGGCTCTCTAGTTCATCCAGCCAGTTCTGTTTCAGAGGAGGGCTACCTTTAGGGAAGGCTGCTTTTACTACTCAATCTCCATAGAAAGTTTAAGATAAGGAGATGGAATCAAATGAATAGGAAATACTGAAACAGATATTACAGTCTGCTGACAGATTCTTAGTAGCTTTTTTGTATAAAACTTAGTTCTGTTATAATAATGCAGTAATGCAATAGAAACTTTCAGATTCTTTTTAATTTTTTTTTTTTTTTTTTGTACCAGGGATTGAACCCAGGGGTGCTTAACCACTTAGCCATATCTCCAGCCCTTTTTATATTTTATTTTGAGACCTGGTCTTGATAAGTTGCTTAGGGCCTTGATAAGCAACTTGCTGAGGCTATATTTGAAATCTCGATCCTCTTACCTCAGCCTCTCAAGCTACTGGGATTATAGTCATGAACCACCATGCCCTGCTCAAAGATTCTTTCTTAATGTGTTTTTTTTTTTTTTTTTTTTTTTGTTATACGTGGGCACCATATCTTTATTTTATTTATTTTTATGTGGTGCATATCACTGAGCCACAACCCCAGCCCCAAAGATTCTTTTGTTTTAAATTTATTTATTTATTCTAATTTGTATACATGACAGCAGAATTCAATCCATAGTACACATACAGAGCACAGTTTTTCATTTCTCTGGTTGTACACAAAGTGGAGTCACACCATTCGTGTCTTCATACATGTAATTAGGTAATGAAGTCCATCTCATTTCACCATCTTTCCTACTCCCATGACCCCTCTGTTCCTCTCCCTCCCCTTTCCCTTATCCAAAGTTCCTCCATTCCTCCCATGCTCCCTCCCACCCCCATTATGGATCAACATCCACATATCAGAGAGATTCTTAATTTGAGGCTTAGGGTGTCTGTAAAACAGCTGATATTCCAGACAAAAATTGTTTGAGTATCTCTTTGAGTCCAGAATTTTTACCAGATTTCTGAAGAATCTGGATTCAAAACCTTAAGAGCTAGGTGTATACAGTGTCCTTAAAATGTGTATAATTCTCTTTTTGGCATCCGCTTGAACTCCCATTTCCCTCTTTTTATTTTCACCCAGTAAGCTTCACTTCTTGTTTTTTTTTTTTTTTTTTTTCTATGTATGAGTATATTGATGGACAAATACCCTGCCTTATAGAATGGTGGGACATGAAAATTAACATTTAAATACTTGTTCTGTGCCAGATACTCAATTAAGTGTCTCAACATCTTACTTAGGACTCTTAATGACATGAATGACAATGACAGTTTTTATCACCGTAGCTGCTTCTTACAGACTTGGAGATAGGTACTGTTAGCCATTATCACACTACTACTACTACTACTACTACTACTACTACATTGACTTTACTTAACAACCCTTTGAGGTAGGTAAGATTATAGCCATTTAGCAGATATAAACTAGTTTTGTGAAGTTAAGTTCTTTGCTAATGTCACAGCTACTGTGTGGTAAAGCTGTTTATATCAGGGTGACAGAACCAAGATAGATGCCTTGAAATTGCATGATACTGCCAAACTTAAATTTCTCTGTTATTATTCATATTATTTACTAATTTTTACGTATCTGAGAAAATTAGTTTATATGTATTGATTGAACTTTTTAATTCCTCAATATAGTGTGCAGTTCAGGAAATGGATCTTAAAAAAAAAAAGTGTAACATAAGCAACTAAAACCATTATCACTCAAAGATGACAGGCATAGGTGAGAGTGGATTGAAAGTATAATAACTTTTGCTTTGTAACTATAAGTTGACCACTCTGTCATCTTGATTTTTTTCTGTTGTGATAATTCTTTTGATTACAAAATTTCATTTGATTGACACCTCTTGCATAAAATCTGAGAGAATTTAAATATTCTTAAGTCTTTTAAATCCTTGAGTAATAAGGATAATGAGCATAATATTAGCATTTTCAATTTAGACAGCATTTTCACATATATATATATATATATATATATATATATATATATATATTCATATATAGAATCTGTGTGTATATAATTGTCATTTGATTTTCACCCTGACATAGAAAGAAAAATAAGTATATCCTACTAGTTCATGTTTAAGAAGAAACAGGTTTAAAAACATTATAGGACTTACTATCATAATATTAGTAAATAGCTGAGATATGTCTAGAATTCATGAACCTTGCCTACTCTGCCAGTGTCTTACTGCTAATTCAGTCTTTGGAACTTCTCTTGATTCAATCCTAAAGCAGCATGTTATATATTAAGTACCTCCAAACTTATATTCACTTAAAACTAAGTGATTCACATATAAGATTCAGGGTTGTATGTTTTCTCTCATATGTGGAAGCTAGAGAGAAAAAAAATAAAAGAAAGGTGGTGGGTGAAAATCAAAAGGAGATCAGTAGAGGAAAGGATCAGAAGTGGGAGAAGGGGAGGGAGGGAGAAGTGCTGAGGAGTGATTTGGCTGAATTATGTTGTTATGTGTATATACGAATATGTAACAACAAATCCCATCATTATACACAATTACACTGCACCAATAAAGTGTGGAAAGAGAAAAAAAAAAGATTCAGAAGGATACATTTCCTGCTTAAAATGATTCCTAATTTTATCATTTTAGGCACCACCCACTTTAGCCAATGGCCACAAGTAGGTAGCCACTCTCCAGGACTGACTCTGCTGTATTGACAGAGCACCCACATCTTTATCCTGGCCTCCACATGAACACCCCAGGTGTTTTTTGTTTGTTTACAGACTGTCTTATTCTACCAAAAATGATCAAATCTTACCTGCATCAAAGATTGTTTGAGTGATGCTCACTCAGTCTTAATTCCAAGAGGACTTCTTATTTCTAGACCCATAATTTTAATATGGTAATTCTCCCCATGAAATTTTAATTTAATATAACCAAGTGAAATAGAAATTATTGAACACACTTATATTTAGTCCTTGAACATTATAAACTTGACAATATCTTAGAGATCGGGTAATTATATTAAGAGAGGAGCACATATAATAACAGATTCTAATATAACTATTTTGGTTTTTTTTCTAATTTATTTTTTGATTCATTGGCAAATTTAGTGTGCCAGCTAAGCTGGTAAAAGTAGGAAAACTAGAAAACACAGGCACAAGCATTCCTATGTATAAATAGGCATTTTAGAATACATACCTCCACAGTGTGTTGCCTGGACATTTGGGTATATTTATCTTCTGCTTGTTCTTGTGTTGGTAAAGGATACAACCACAAATCCAGTAAATGAAATAAAAAACCTGAAAAAAAATTGCAAAACAATTTATTTCCTTTCAAAATTTGTTTGTGCCCTATTGTTTGGTACTGGGGATTGAACCCAGGGGTGCTTAACCACTAAGCTACTCCCCAGTCCTTTTTCATATATTATTAGAGACAGGGTTTTGCTGAGTTGCTCAGTGCCTCCCTAATTTGCTGAGGCTGACTTTGAACTTGTGATCCTCTTGCCTCAGCCTCCTGAGCTGCTGGGATTCCAGGCATGCATCACTGTGCACCCTATTTTTATTCCTAAATCTCAAATCAAATATCCCAGGTTTGTTTTCTCCCATCATGTATGTAAAATTGTACTACAAAGCTTTTTATATATATCTTGGTTATCCTGGGGCATTTACAATATTAACTATAACTTTATTATACTCATTATAATAATTTCTGTATGCTTCATGTCTTTTAATATTGTCTTCCATGTTGCCTAAGTCTGCCTCATGTTCATTTCATATCGTATAGACCTTCAACTAATCTCCTGGCTAAGAAAATATTTTAATGACTAATTAATTGACATTTCTGTATAGAATATTCTTTCTGGTCCATAAAATTGTCAAGGTTATTATGACTTTTCAAATTATTTATTGGTATTTTCTTCTTTGTTCCATCTCACTTCAATTTTGTCCTGTGTCATCTCTGAGTGGAGAGGGAACCTCTGGGGAATAAGTGCAGAGACTATGAAGTAGTCCAGAAGGGGCCTTTGCCATTGACTAAAATAGACCTACTAAAAACCAGTTGCTGAAAAGTTATTACACAATGGTATGACAATACCATATTATGTAAGAAATTCAAATGGTTTACAGTAACAGAAAAATGAATGTTACTACCGTGTAAAAATAATGCCCTAAACAAAAGAGTTGAAGAAACATAGAGGGAAGAGAGTGAATTTTCCTTGGACTTTGGTGGGTGGGAGCTGAGTAGTTTTTAAACTCAGAAGTTACAGGAAGACTCTAAGAGGAGTTTTAACTGGTGTTCAACAGGGATTTTAGATAAAAGGAGCAACAACCCAAAGACATGGAACAATGATGGCATTTGGCTGACTTGGAAACTCCAGAAAGTCTGTGTCTGGAGCTACAGCTGTGTGTGTGTGTGTGTGTGTGTGTGTGTGTGTGTGTGTGTGTGTGTGACAGAGAGAGAGAGAGAGAGAGAGAGAGAGAGAGAGAGAAAACACATGTGCATTCATGTGAGCATATATGAATGAGTGGGTATATCTGTCTTAAATCTCTAATATAATATAGAGATGCTTGTGGAATAATTTTCTCATTTCCAGAAAAATATCTTTTCATTCAGAGGCCCAGGAAGCTTTCATTTGCATGTCTAACTTTCCAACTATATCATATAATGTATAGTTCTATAATGAGAAAACAGTTTTATCTGTCACTTGTAAAGCTAGACTGTCTATACTTTGACTTTTTCCTTCTTTGATAACTTCTTTCACAGCCATGCCACTAGTAACACCACTATCTCCTGAGTCAAAAACAATTAGTCCTGTCTTTATCTCTACCTCTCTTTATATGCCATCTTCAATTTCTTATATCTCCTTTCTTGTTCAAACTGTCCAAAGTGAGAATAAGAACACAGCTTTTTAGGTGTACTAAAAATAGCATTGCAGTGATATATGAAACCGGTATCATTTCATGAGAGAGAGTAACTAGATGCTGAAAAAGAAATGTTTATTGAAAGCTACTTATGAAACTGAGTTGTATAATTGGCACATTGTGCAATAGATACACTGAAACACTCATGGGACAATTGCTTTTTGGATCTGAAGCTAGATGCTAGCTAGATTAATAGTTGAAATCATGGAATTAGAGTTTAGAAAATCATCCTCAAAGGAAAAACTGTATATTGATGTCATGTATATCTTTTCATCTTAGGCCAAAACCTGCCCCACTGACTGTTGAAATACAGCAAAAGATTTTAAATTTGCCAGCATCTTGGGACTGGAGAAATGTTCGTGGTATCAATTTTGTTAGCCCTGTTCGAAACCAAGGTAAAAAACAAAACAAAACAAAACAAAAAAAAAACAATAACAAAAACTGAGTTTTCATTAATTTATTCTGAACTATTCATTGAACATTTGCTATATACCAGACTCTTAAGGTTTTGGTGATATAGAGGTGGAAAGAATGTGATCTATTTTAGTAAAGGAATGTTTAAAAATGTGGCCTATGAATTCTCACTCTTTTCATTTGTATCCATGGCAGACTTTGGTCATAGGTAATCTTTGCAACTGAGGTCAACATTTCTTCAGTTTCTTCCACATATTGTTTCAAGTAAATAGCAATGATTAGAGTAATATGTAATCCAACTCATTTGTCTTGTGAGTAGGAAACTCTGCTGTAGAAATGAAGAATCATATACAATTAAAATGGTCTTCCTTATATGCATGGGGTTGCTGCCATCCTTTGTCAGCTGTCTTTTCAATCCCCCATCATTTAGACTTGAATTACTGTATGAGCCAAGAAGATGGCATTTTAGAATTTTATTCTGGAAGGTTTTTTGACCTATTTAAGAAACCTTAATTCATTTTATATCAGAATATGTATTTGATGGTAAGTACAAACCCAGTTTCCTGAATCACAGCCTGGAAGCAGAGCTCAGGATTGTCAAAAGTATCACTGTAATTGAATTCTGTTATTTCCAGAAATTTGATACAATGAGTTGATTTAGTAAACTTTCTTTATCTTCACTTGGTAGCAATTTATCTGTTAACCTAAGTTTTACCCAACAGTTATTTGGAGAATCTTTTGTGTCATATAATTTGCACATGCCTAATCTAAAAATCTTCAATGTTCTAAAATAGAAAACTTTTTGAGTGTCATCTCAAAAAGGTTCAGCTTTCCTGGCATCTATCCTCAGCATGAGGAAGTTCAGGAACCCACTGTTTCATTCTGAGTGTATGAAGCTTTCAGCAGGTCTAATAGCAGCCAGTGGGCACTAAGACTCACCAACTCTAGGGAAAGTAGATCTTGAAATCTTTTCTTCTCTACCTTCTCTGTTTCCTGGAGAGAACTTTGAAAAGGTGGGATTGGAAATGAGGAAATTTGAAGATAATTGATAAAGGAATGCAAAGTAAAAATAAAAGGTCGATATTGAGAGAATTAAAATTTACCCCATGACCAAACAAATCCTCTATATGCCTATTGTAATGAAAGCAAGTAATTTATTGCATATCATGTTTTGACTGGATTATCGAGAACCTAGGACATGGTTAGCTCTCCATAATGTAAGCTACCAGTAGCACATTATTGCATCTGTTATTGTTTATAGAAAAAACATTGAACTATGTTAGGAAGTTTTTATAATGGCAGAGGGCATAAAGACTAATATGGAAAAAAAGACTAATATGGCATAGCTCTTATCCTAGAGACTTACAGTTCAGCAAGATTTGCAAGCAAAACTCTTTAAGGTAAAATGTGATAACTGCTTTAATGAAGTATTTATAAAATTCAGTGGGAGAATAGGAGACGCTTGAAGGAAAAGTTTAATTTCCCCCTCATCCTCAAAAATATGATTGATAAGTAATAATAGGAATAAATTTGGGAAAGAAATTTGACTTTCTAAAGCAAATTCTTGGATGGTAGTTTTCTTGTAATTTGGACAAACTATCGTTGTCTCCAGTGCTCCCTATTCCTTGAGTGTTATAAATATGATTTCTACAATCAGCAATTTTAAAACAAAGAACTTTGATTAATTGCTTTTGAATTGATTTCTTATCTGTACTAGTACATAGAGTACTTGAGGAAATAATGTCTTTAAAAGTTCTTCATTAAGTTTCCACTAATTTTAACAATTTCTGTGTTTGAAATAACCCAAAATTCTGGATTAGCTACAGTAGGGGAATTCACAACTTTTATCTACTTGGAGAGTAAATCAAGATGAAAGAAACAAGAAACATTAGTAAGACAAATAAGGTTTTACGTTTATACTTGATAACATCTTTTAGAACAAGTCATTGTCTGGCTGGGCACCATAACATACATTTGTAATGCCAGTGACTCAGGAGTCTGAGGGAGGTATGTTGCAAGTTCTAGGACAGCCCCAGCAATTTAGTGAAACTCTAAGCAATTAGGGAGACCCTAGACCCTATCTCAAAAAAAAAAAAAAAAAAAAGGTAGGGGACTGGGGATGTAGCTATGGTAGAAGCACCCTGGGTTCCATCCTTACTTTTAAAGCAAATACAAACAACAAAACAAACTTTATAACTAAATTCACTCTAGGCATGAGAGAGAAGGGAAGTTAAAGAAGTTGGGCAAGATGGACTTCCTTTATTCTTACCGCTGTGCTGCATTTACTTATTATTGTGTCTTCAAGAGAGAAGAGGTATGACTCACATTGGCCACATCAATTTTCCTTATGTTTAAAATCATGTCCTTTAAGTCCCAGTTTTAAGGACTGTTTATTAGAATAGGGCCTTAAACTGCCTTAACTACCTGATCCATCTTAGGTAGAAGATAAAAAGAAATTGCTGTAGGATCAGGTGACTTGCCCTGCATCACATGGCTAATGAGTGGTAAAGCAAAAGAGGAGGGGAAAAAAGAATCCTTGGGCTGGGGATATAGCTCAGTTGGTATACAAGGCCCTGGGTTCATATGCCCAGCACCACACACACATACACACACACACACACACACACACACACACAAAGAGCCAGACACAGTGGTGCATGCCTATAATCCCAGCAGTTTGGGAGGCTGAGATGGGATAATCAAGAGTTCAAAGCCAGCCTCAGCAACTGTGAGGCACTAAGCAAGTCAGTGAGACCCTGTCTCTAAATAAAATACAAAATAAAGCAGGGGATGTGGCTCAGTGGTTGAGTACTGAGTACCACTGCCCCCCCCCCCCAGCCCCTGAGTTCAATTCCTGTTACCAGAATTAAAAAGAAAGAATCCTCACTTTTTCCTCCTGGTTCAGTGTGTTCTCCACTGTTAGAAGACATACCATTTGAAAAACCCATTATCTCTTTGTGATTATGGAAATAAAGTCATTGCACAGCTCTGACTGAGTCAAAGCCACTTCTTATTTGTCATTGCCTGGTAGTCTTCTTAAGGTAGAATGTTTCTTGTAGAATCTAGACTAGCCTTGCCTGTTTTGGCCGGGGGGGGGGGGGGTACCGAGGATTGAACTTAGGGGCACTCCACCACTGAGCCACATCCCTAGCCCTATTCTGTATTTTTATTTAGAGACAGGGTCTCACTGAGTTGCTTAGGACCTCACCCTTGCTGAGGCAGGCTTTGAACTCAGGATCCTCCTGTCTCAGCCTCCCGAGCCACTGGGATTATAGGCATGCACCACCGCGCCTGGCTTAGCCTTGCCTTTTGAAGCCAAGCACCAATTACCTTGGCAGCTGTTGTTCTTCTGGGAAAGGCACGAGCTTGAGGGAGGTGATTGCTGTGTTAACAGGGCACACCTAAGCCCTTGATTCCACTCTCATCCTAGAGAGACTTGCAGCCTGTGCCCGCCATAATACGTGATGTCACATAATGAGAGATTATTTTCATGGCTGATGTGCACTGAGGAAGGTAGATGGCCCTAATGGGACCCTTTCTAGACTCTCTTGGGATGTGTTTTTTCTTGTAAGCCTTTGGTGTCTCACTGACTTTGTCTGTATTTTACCCATCTAGTACTTTGACATTCTATCATTTGAAAGAGGCATTGTAAGCATAGTACTATCTGGCTGGTTTTAATAACAAAAAAAATGTGTTTAATTTTGGTTTTTATTGGCTATTTAGTGACAAAGAAAGGAATTTCAGAGTGCTTTAAAGTACATACAGGTTTACAAGCTGAAAGGGACCCTAATCCTGCATTAGGGGACCATAAGGCTTTGGCACTTGTGTTAGCTGTGTGTTCTTGAACAGGTCCTGGCTTCTTTGGGGGCCTCATTTACACATTAAGTGAGTCATTTGTACAGTAGGGGAATTCCAAGTCCCCTTTACAAGTGTTTCTCTTCTAACATTCATAATTTAAAGATCATCAACAGTAAGTAAAGTATATAATAAAAATAAATCTGAGATTTTTTTAGGAGAATAATTTTGGGAAACATCAGAAATGATAGTAGCTAATAGGACTGGGTCCAGGACCCTGGAGTACTGTGGAGGTTCACATTAGAATCCAGGACTCTGCCTCTCTCATAGCTTAGAAGTAAGTAAAGTTTGACTACTTCCCTATATCACTTTATTTCTTGGATGTAAATATATCTCTCCGTGTTTATCCTAAACTCATTCTTTCTACAAACATGAATCAAGTTCCTTCATTGGAACCAAGAAAAAGAAAACATTTCCTGTGGCCACTTAAGAAAATGCATGGTTTACTTTGAGGAAAACAGTGTAACTATCTCCAGTAGAGTTAGAATATTAGAGGCTGAGTGGTGTCCTGGTTTCCCTTGCCTCTAGGAGGGATGTAATCATTGCTTTAAGAAAGGAAAAACGGGGGCCCTGGAAACATTTGAATGTATAATACTCTTCAATACGTTCCTCCTTAAAGAAGCAATTACTAAATTCAGATTTACTGAAGAGACTTATCTTTATGTAGATGATTTGAATTATATAATTGTTCATAAATCTCATTTTATATTCATAAGGGAATGCTCACCATTTAAATCATTCAGATAATTTGGTTAAACTAATATATTAAAAAATGAAATAACATGCCACTTGTGTAGATTTGGATTTATCTTGGATTTGGGCCAAGCATATCACCATGTTGATTTTGTGTAAGTGGCAGATGTGAAAGAGGCCACATGATAGAAGTGATATTAAAATCATGTGCTCATTTCTTAAAAAAATGTAACAAGTAAAAAGTCCCATTTTTTTGTATATATGCTATATTTTCTTATAGGTATTTATTTATTTTTTTTTACTCACATAGTTTGGAGAAACATACTAAATATTGCTCATATAAGTTATCTTGTAATAAAACATTTTCCCTTTTCTTGAAATAGCAGTTATACTTCACCTTCTCAGTGCTTACCTTACGCAGCAGAATAGGCACTCTTTCTTGGGCTATTGTATTCTCTCTCCTCCACTCAGGTTAAATCAAGCTCTCTACAACACACACACACTGGTGTCATTCTTAGAATCCAACATAACTTTGGAAAGTGCTGCTTTTTGTAGTCTATTCAGATTGCTGTAACAAAGTATCATTGAGTTTATAAACAATAGAAAATCACTTTTCACAGTTCTCCAGCGTGGGAAATCCAGGATGTCAGTGCCCACAGATTGGGTATCTGGGGAGGGTCCACCTGCTGCCTCTAGACTGCCTTCCTTTTCTGTAACCTCATGTAGTGGAAGGGATAAGCTATCTCTGTTGGTCTCTTCTATAAAGGGCACTGCTCCCATTCATGAGGACTCTGTTTCATGACCTATTAACTTTCAAAAGCCCCATCTCATCAACAAGAGTTTTGAGGGGAGCATAGATATTCCACTTCATTTGAGATATTTAAAAGCTTAGCTCACACGTGTCCCTCCACAGTTCTCTCTCAGCCTGATGGCTTAGAATGTTGTGGACATAAATTCTTTCTTCATTATCAGGAATGCTGTCAAATGCATCTCAGATGTGGTATTTGTCGATTATTCTTCTATATTGTACTGACTCTTAGGAGCAGTAACAACATTCAATATAAATACTATACTAGTGAATCTTATCCAGTCCAATTTTTGTATGATTCTTTGTGATGCTTCACATGTCTCTTGGATTTTACACACATTTCTTTTCCATTTCCAGGATCTTGTGGAAGCTGCTATTCATTTGCTTCTATGGGTATGTTAGAAGCAAGAATCCGTATATTAACCAACAATTCTCAGACCCCAATCTTGAGTCCTCAGGAAGTTGTATCTTGTAGCCAGTATGCCCAAGGTAAGTGTTGTATTTCAGGCACTATTTTATGAGTTCCTTACCTATTTGCAGTTGGCCATTGCTGACAAAGGCAAAAGGATGGTGTAATAGAGTATCACAGAACCCCAGAACAAATTTCGCCTTGCACAAATAGATGGTTTCTCATGGAATTTACTGCACTGTGCAGCAAAATGTCAACAGTTACTATATATTGAGTGAGTACTGCCTCTTATATACAGAATCTAACTGTGCACAAAACCATGAGAACAAGCAGGAATAGTTCCTATTTCTAGATAGGGGACAGGCACAAAGAAGTTTTATAATATTGTTAGGGTCACACAGCTTTAGAACATTGAAGTTTGGGTTCCAAACATGGTCTCATTCCAAAGCTTAATTCCTACTAAAACCTATGAATACTGGTTTCATTCTAGGATAATTTTTAAACTGAGTACTTAGGCTTCCAGAACAGGCCATATATAATGTATAAGAAGCCCAGTTGCAACTGATTCTGAGAAAACTGTTGCCATTTCAAAGTTTTCCTCTGTCAGCCCCATACTGACCACTGGAAGGTTTTCCTGTTCTCCACTGGAACTGCTGGTGAATGATTACTTGTCAGTGAGCCTTTCATTCTTTCTGAAATAATTACTAAATACCAACACTGTAGCTGTCATGCCCTGTGGGCTGTGATATATAAAGGCAGTCTTTACCCACATGAAGCTTACAATTAAGTGAGAGAAATAGAAATTAAATAATTATAATGATGAGAAGAATGTTGATGAAAAGGTATAGGGTTGTGGGTGTGTTTCATAGCCAGTAATCAGAGGAATGTGGGAGAAGTCCTTGGCAGGAGGTTTCCGGGGAATACTTACCTGTGGAGGAGCCAAGGTGTGTATATCTAGCTCTTTAGCAGAGACAGTGATCACTGACTTTTGTTGTATTTGCATAAAGTAATTAACTTAATCCTTGGTACTATTAACATTCGTATTTTACAGAGGGTCAGAGAAATTAAATTCTTCACATAGCTTTGTGTTTATACCTACGTGGGTATAAACATAGGCTTATATGTTTATATACACAGGCTTCAGAGTCTTCCCACTTAACCACTGTGCTATAGTTACCTTCCATGTTAGGTGCTCAATTAGCATCTATTAAGTTGGTGGGTAAAAGGATAGTGAGGTAGAAGGCAAACAGGAGGATGCATGAAGTGACATGTAAGTTAAGAGCATGAATGAAGGACAAGAAAAGAAGAAACATACATGAAGAATAACAGAGCAGAGAAGAAGCATATATGAAGTCATAATATCTACTGTGCCCTTTTCTAATAAGCCATCCATGTTATTCATCCTCAGGCTGTGAAGGTGGTTTCCCTTACCTCATCGCAGGAAAGTATGCCCAAGACTTTGGGCTGGTGGAAGAGGACTGTTTCCCCTACACAGGCACCGATTCCCCTTGCACAGTGAAGAAGGACTGCTTTCGTTACTACTCTTCTGAGTACCACTATGTGGGAGGTTTCTACGGGGGCTGCAATGAAGCCCTGATGAAGCTTGAGCTGGTCCATCGGGGGCCCATGGCTGTTGCTTTTGAAGTGCATGATGATTTCCTGCACTACCACAGTGGAATCTATCACCACACTGGGCTGAGAGACCCTTTTAACCCCTTTGAGTTGACAAATCACGCTGTCCTGCTCGTGGGCTATGGCACTGACTTGGCCACTGGGATAGATTACTGGATTGTGAAAAATAGCTGGGGCACCAACTGGGGGGAGAGTGGCTACTTCAGGATCCGCAGAGGAACTGACGAGTGTGCCATTGAAAGTATAGCAATGGCAGCCACACCGATTGCTAAATGGTAGAGTGTACCTCCCACTGTTTCAAACGGGTCCCTACCAGTGGTAAAAAGAGTTGAGTGATTCACATACTTGAGACTTTTACAATAGCAATTGCAGAAACTTATAAGTCCCAAAAAATTTCTGTGAAGATTTTTGCCTTTAAAATCAAAACCACCCTTAATTTTTATGTATCTTTCTGTCAATCCCTGACCTGCTTTTTTCTAAGTACTCAGTTAAATAACATTTTTGTTAGTGAAGGTTAAGCTGTCAGGTAATGGGTTTTGTTCATGATTTCTGATTCAAGCAAATGTTATATTTTAAAAAAATTGATGTGAAAGTATATCAGTTATTAAATTGTACAAATCACAAGAAAATATGGCAATGATTATTAAAATTGTTTACAATTTTTTGTAACTGTTCACATGATGTGTTTTATAGAATGTCTGTGTGTGTTTAAGAGAATTTTTACCATTGATTCCTTCAGTTAGATTCACTTTTATCTTCTACAGAAGTACATCTTCTGGAAGGAAACAATTTGAGAGTATTTCAATTAGGAAAAAAATATTTGAACCTTTATGACAAGGGATATACTCAGTTAATGCCTCATGAACCCAAAGATCATCCCTGAATATTTGATAAGCCAGAGACCATTATTGAAAAAAAGGAGTTTTGATATAATTTGTATATTGTTTAAACTATTTCTTATGTATGTATTTTGCATTTGGTTAAACTTAACTGGTGAATACTAATACCTGAATGAGTATAATTTTGTTTTGTTTGTTTTGTTTTGTTTTGGTACGAGGGATTGAACTCAAGGACACTCAACTACTGAGCCATATCTCTATCCCTATTTTGTATTTTATTTAGAGACAGGTCTCCTTAAATTGTTTAGCGCCTCACTTTGGCTGAGGCTGGCTTTGAGCTCACAATCCTTCTGTCTCATTTTCCCCTCAGAGCCACTGGGATTACAGGCATGTGCCATTGAGCCCAGCTGAATGAGTATAATATTGGAAGTTCAGATGTGGATGGCTCTTTGAGGCCTCCAAGGGATATTTTAAAATGGCATGAAACCTCTATGCTAAGTAAACATTCAGCAGTTATTGGAAATAATGTGACAGCTCACATGATCCAGTAGGTGTTTATTTAGCATAGAGAAGGAAAAGTGTACACTCATATATTGCTGTTGGGACTACAAAGTGGTGCAACCACTCTGGAAAGCAGTATGCAAATTCTTCAGAAAAACTTGGAATGGAACCACCATTTGACCCAGCTATCCCACTCCTTGGTTTATACCCAAAGAACTTAAAAACAGCATACCATAGAGATACAGCCACATCACTGTTTATAGCAGCTCAATTCATAAAAGATAAGCTGTGGAACTAACCTAGGTGCCCTTAAACAGATGAATGGATAAAGAAAAATGTGGCATATACATACAATGGAAAAAAGAATGCTTTATGACATTTGCTGGAAAATGGGTAGATCTGGATACTATCATGCTAATATCATGAAATAAGCCAATCCCCAAAAAACAAAGATCAAATGTTCTCTCTGATATAAGGATGCTAACACACAAGGGGTGTGGGAGGGGAAAATAGAAGTTCAGTAGATTATACAAAGGGGAATGAAGGGAAGGGAGTGGGGTACAGGAATAGGAAAGATGGTGGAATGAATCTGACTTAACTTTCCCATGTACAACTACAAGACTGGGATCCTAATTAGAATATGATGTATTCCATATTTGTATAAATACGTCAAAATATACTGTACCATCATGTATTATTAAAAAGAAATTTTTAAAAAATAAAAATTTTAAAAAGATACAATGTGACAGGCAAATTACGTAGTCAGAGCTTGAAAACATAATCCAGAACCAGAAAGAAGCTTTTAGGAGTTCTAAGGGACTGTGAAGATCATACAATCTGACCTCCTCTTCAAATAGATAGACTGCAGCTTAGTAAAAGGGCAAGTGACTCATCTCAAGCAATATAGCTGGTAAGTGATGGAGTTATGATTAAACTTAGATCTTCTAAATGTGGTTATCCTGGAGCACCTTAGAGAACTTTTTACCAGAATATGTATAATTACCAAGGATATGGGATTACCAAGAATATGCATGCTTGAAAATTCCTCCTTGACATTGTCTGAGTTTTGTCTTAAACCTGATTTGTGTGTGTGTGTGTGTGTGTGTGTGTGTTGCAATTTATTCAAGTGATATGTTTACTACCTTTGAATTGAAGTGGGTCTCTAGGAGTATGTATCATGTTTAAGGTGTGGTTTTTTTTGGGGGAGGCCTTCTAGCACCAACCACATGTGCAGACATTGATTGGCAGGAATAGCACATACCTTATCAACCAGAAGACCGCCAACAAGATAGTTTTCTTTGTTACTATTAGTATTGAATGAATGTAATTTTGGTCCTATGTTAAGCTTTTGCTATGTAAAAGTTTAAACAGATTTTGAAGTCGAAGCATGAACTTATTTTTCACTAAAATTTATAAAGATACTACATATAGGGCTGGGGTTGTGGCTCAGCGGTAGAGCTCTCACCTAGCACGTGTGAGGCCCTGGGTTCGATCTTCAGCACCACATAAAATAAAATAAAGATATTTTGTCCATCTACAACTAAAAAATAAATATTAAAAAAAGATACTACATATCAGCTTAACAGACAAGATTTAGTGTATCATGTAAGCATGACCTTTTTGTGTGGTTGACTGGACAGCAGTTAGCCAACATTTGTCAGAGCAAGTTATGAAGATACAGAGTACCTGTGCTGTTGCATGATTTTGTGAGGGCCCCGACTCTGGTCTTAAGGAAAATCATTGCTGGCATCAAGCTCTACATACCATAGAAAATATTGGGAGGCCAAATATAGGTGTTAACCTAACCAATTGTGGGAACCAATTCTTATAAACATGATTAATTGAGAACAAGCAATGGTTTGACGGGGTCCTGAGATTGAAAGAGAATCACAGGAGGAGCAAGATTTCAACATTTCAGTCTGGATTATTTTGCAGTGGGAGATAGCTTTTCCTATAAAGCAGATCCCTTGTTTCTTCCCACTTGTGGTGGAATTCATTAAAGACAGTTTCTAAATGGAATAGCATGGTTTCATAAGTCATGTCATTAGACTGTTAACTGGTATAAAAAGCAAGTTTCGTTATCTAAAATGTGCTTATATTGGTGAGAGTGGATTATATAATCAGAGTTTGATGACAAATTGAACTCTGGGAAAAATAGGATAAGTCCTCTGGCTAACCTTCTCAAAGACTTTCTCAGAAAGTCTACAGGAAATTTTTTAAAAAAGAAAGTCTACAGGAGTAAATGCACTGATGACACAGCACAGCATTTTATTGACTCTGGGGCCATAGTGCTTGCATAAGATTTCTGGTTCTGACAGAATTCTGAAATCTTGGGCAGCTTCCCTAACCCATCTGTGCTATTTCTTCTTCTGTAAAATGGAGATAATTGTATAGATAAATAACTTAATGTGAATTATCCCTCCTTTCAGCTCTTCTTATTTGCAGCAGGGGAACCCAATGGACTTACATTTGCATTTTAAAATGACATTAATTGTCATTTAACCTCAGGTCTTTCACCATCCCAAGTAGGAGAACTAAAGTAGATGAAGAAACTGCAGTTTTCCTGGCCATCCAACTTCACTCTCTGAATTCTGTCTGACCTCTAACCACTGAACTCATGAACTGAACGGGAGTTGGATATTAAGGGACACAAGTTACCACTTCAGAGTTCTCTGAGAATCAACTGCATTCATATATGCAAAGTAGATAGAATACTACTTGGCACATCGTAGGGAGTGTGTAAATATTAGTTACTACTCAATTCATTATTTTTCTGAATTCAAATTGTCAATAATCTTTTGCTACGGGGAAGCAGTTATGAAATCTTCTATAAATAAAATTCTACCTTACTCTGAGATATGAGAGGGCTTATGAGATTATTTTTTTAATCAAAGTAAAGAATCCACAGAGGAACACTGACCTAAGGAAACCCACACACAGAAACCTTCAAAAATTTTGAATTAAGGAGATGCTTTTCTAAAAAATTAATTAATTAATTTGTTCTAATTTGTTATAGGTGACAGCAGCTTTTGATTTAGGTTCCCCTTCCTTTGGTATAAAGGTTTTCACCCCCCCACACACCCACACACCCACCAGCATTGCTTCTGTTGCTACATGTGGGGAGAGAACAATGAGTTTGAAAAGTGAAGGAGCTTTGGTAAGGAGTTCCCACCAGAGGAGAGTCACTGCAACACTGAAGTAAACAAAAGCTAAGGTTGATCTAAGATTTTAACAATGTGATTTTCCTACTCATACTCTAAACAGGATTAATATGGGCATAACTGATTCATGTAATATCGGCGCAGAAGGTTTTCTAGTCCAACTATGCCATAAAAACGGCCTGTTTATGGTTTTTGAAGTAACATGCCTGAGATTACAGCTAATAAAGATAAATCTAGAACCTCAATCTGTCCAGAACTCTCTACCATACCTACTGCCTCCCAATTAAGAAAAATATGGAGAAAGAAATCTAAATGTTGTGAGACAATCTATTCTTGTTCTATAAAATCATTTATAAGATCCTTTCCAACCCTAAGAAATCCTTTTTTGATCTTGGGGTGGTGGTGCTCTGTGTGCACTCAATCCATGAGTGGTGGTTTAGAACCTTCTAGTTATTGGTTTTCCTCTAAAGGTGTTCATATTTATAACTCTGATATAAAGACTTACTTCTGTTTTACAATCAGAACTTCCTGATGGAAATTGAGCTTTAGAGATAGTACAACCTAGCTGGAGTTGGTGGGGCACGCCTCTAATTTCAGAGGCTCAGGAGGCTGAGGCAGGATTGCAAGTTCAAAGACAGCCTCAGCAATTTAGCAAGGCCCTAAGCAAGTCAGCAAGACCCTGACTCTAAATAAAATACAAAATAGGGCTGGGGATGTGGCTCAGTGGTTAAGCGCTCCTGGGTTCAATCCCTGGTACCAAAACAAACAAACAAAAAAGAGATATCAGAATCTTCTGCTCTGATGGAAAGTGGAGGAACTTGAAATTTTGTTTTGGTGGTGGGTTATTTAGCCACAGAGCCTAATGAAATATTAGCTGTCCTCTCTAAATTGTAATTCTGATTGAAAGTGCACATTTGTCAAAAACTTTCTGTATTATAAAACAATTGAAACCTCAGCAGACTGGTCATGCCACACTATGTCTTCATGATGGCGATAAACAAAAATCATAGAAGATGAACTCACTTCTGTTCAGAAAATACAACATAGGCTTTTGTCAGTATTTTCAGAATTTTATTTATCATGACCCATTTTTTTTGCAAAGCCTCTTAAAAGTAAGTAGAAATAACAAATTCAACCTCTCCTTTTCTAACTTTGAGGCTATGATACTGATGCAATACTTTGCTTTTGAACTTTATGCCCTAAAAGACAATTTGTTTTTTTGAAATTCAATTCTATATGTAGGTAAATGGGAAAAGAGTGTGATAAACTTCAGATTCCAAATTGAGAAACAGTAGCAGACCTATTCCTTTCTCTAATACAAAAGGTCTAAAGAGATTGAAATCCCAACAATCAATTGAAAAGAAATAAGTTGGAGAAATAGCCTTCCCCTGAGGAGATGAGGGAAATGCCAGGAAGCTAAGGCTGTGCATTAAATTAATCATTGAGATTATTTATTTTCTGTAATGTATTTTCTGAACCTTCAAATACATTGAATAGTTTCAGTGTAGTTTAAGATAAGTGATAGAAAATGAATGCTTTCAGTATGAGATTTTTATACCCCTGTTCCCTCTTACAGGGTTTCTGGAAAGCTAAAATAAAAGCCCTGTTTTCCTTTTAGGTTGACTATTCCTATGCCATCATAAGCAAGGGACACTATTCCCAATAGAAGCAGACACAATCCTAGCTCTGCAGGCTAAAATTCAATTGAGTCCAAAGGATGAGTCTATGGAAAAAATATAAACAAGATAGCATTGTGCCATGAAAACAAAATATTATGGGATTTGTAATCATTTCTTATTGTGAGTCTTTGCTCCTCCAATGTTTGTTATTTGAGCTTTGTTCAGTTACTGAAGAAAGAGTTCTAGCTGTGAGTGTCCTTGTCTATTAAAAGGCAATGCTAATAGCTGGCTTTAGCAGAGTTAAAGAAGCAATTATTGTGTTTATGTATAACACACCTCCTTTTAAAAACACGTTTAAAGTGCTCTACAATGGTAGAGATGAATGTAAAATAAGCTAAAAAAATAATGAGTCAACTGAATTGAAGCAAAATAATGGTAGGAAAATAGGTTGTGACCATGAAGTAAATTCTGTACAGATTCTCACATATTACTTGATACATGGAGTTTACTCCTGAACAGTGGTTCTCATCTAGGGGCAGTTTTGTTCTTCAGGGGCTATTTGGTCACAGACATTTGGGGTTGTCACACTTGGGGAGAGGGAAATGTGATACCACATCTAGGTGGTAGAGACCACATCTAGTAGTGTCTTCATCTTCTGAATATAGCCCTCATTGCTCTAAGGCTTAATTTTTAAAAGAACATTTTTTTTTCCTCTCTCTCTTCTCTCTTGCCTCCTCCCCTAGTTAATTGCCCTTGAACATATTCACTACAAGAGGGAGATGCCTGCTGAGGATCTGGGAAGTGGATATCTCCCAAATTAACAAGTGAATCCTAACAAGCTAACAGGGTGCCCTGGGAACCCTTACCAGACCACACCTGGAAGGTAACTCTTGAAGAGTTCCTTTAAAACCCTATCCCTGATGGGGAGAGTCACAGCCTTTGGGACAGGAGTCTCCTGTTTCTCCTTTGCTAGCAAAGCAATAAATCTTCCTTTTCTTTTTTCTCAAAACCATGCCCTCATTATTAAATTGGCATTAATTGGCATTGGAGATAAGGACTGAGCTTATGGTTACAAGGGCAGGTACACAGCTAAGCATTCTACAGTGTACAGGATAGTTCTCCACAGGAAGAATTATCTTACCAAAATAGCAATAATACCAAGGTAGAAAAAAGTTTGGTCTCTAGCATGTTAACTCCCTTGCACTCTTTCCCAGAATCAATAAATGTTATGGGCTTTGGAGAACAGAGAAACTTGAGGCTTAAAAGTTATCCTAGAGGTTTCCAAAGAAGATTATGGAATTTGAGCTGAACTTTGAAAACTCAAAGGTAGCAAAGCCATGTAAGTCCAAGGGGGTGGGGAAGGTAAAAGCAATGAAAGAAGACACAGGTTCATCCTACATCCCTTGTTTTCAAGATGACACCCGACCCCATTTTGCAATAGCCTCCACGCAATAGGAACCCACTGACATGGTTTTTAAAAGACATAACATTTTTTAAATGCACAGCTATGGTTTATAATAATGGGACTCATTAGTGAACCAGAAATTACAATGAATCCTCAAAAAATGAAAAAACTAGTGGAGGAAGCAAATGGGAAGGAATAGGGATAATTAGAAGCCTGTGTATGAGAGAAAATTCTTTTACAGAAGATGAGCACACTATTCAGCTCAACAAAACTCTGATCAAGATAAGAACAAGAAATAAGATTGTAATATTTTTACATATAAAGAACATTTGTTTAAGCCATTGATCCTTTGCTCCTGCTGTCATGGGCCCTTTTGAGACTGATGAAAACTGTAGATTCTTCCCCAAGAAAAATGCACTTGCTTCTCCTACATTTTGCATAGAATGTCAGCAGACTCATGGAAACTTACGAGCCCAAGTGCAGTCAATTTATGTATATACAGATCATTTTTCTCTCAACCAGTAGCCACCTGAAAATGCAGATTTGTTAGTTTTCTTTCAGTTATAGATAGAGAGGAGCCATTGAAAAGGCCTAGCAGGTGGGATTCAGGGAGCTGTACCAGTGAGGTGAGTCAACCTCCAGTCTACTCCCATTCAAGCTCAGACCCTGCTTGGAAGCTGAGCTCTCTATTTGCTTTCTCAGTTCCAGCTCCTCTCTGTTTCTCTGAGATTAGGATGTCATCCTGCTGTCATCATCTCTGGAGATAAGACTGACAGGTAACCCCCCCCCCCCAGCCAAGTTCCTCCTACAAATGGGGAAAACCTTTCTGACCCCTACTGTCTGCCTTAGGACTTCTTCTCTTGTGCAGTGTCTGGGTTCCCTCTCCCTGTACTCCCCCCAGCCACATTGCCTTCTCACGGTCCCTTCCTTTGAAACTTGCTGCTGTCTCCTCACTATGGCATCTACACCCAGGAAGACTCCACCTGACAAATTATACTGCATGTTTGCACCAGTCCTGTCTTTGCAGGTAATAGTAATAACTGCCATTTTCCAAGTTCTCACTGTGCCAGGTGATGTGATAAGCCCTTTAAGATGCCATGTTTCATCTAATTTCTTATAAACATCCTGTTTTATAGATAACAAGAACAACCACTTAAGTATAACTTGTCCTAAATCACAGAGCTCATACTTTATTTGATATTTGAGCCTATGGCCAAAGCTTCTAAGTGCCCTGTCTTTCCTTCAAGATGTGTGGTCCCTATTTTTTTGTGGGGGAGGGGGCAGAATTAGGGTTTGAACCTAGGGGTGCTCTACCAGTGAGCTACATGCCCATTCTGTTTTATTTTTTAAGTCCTGCTTAGTTGCTGGGGCTGTCCTTGATTGAGATTCTCCTGCCTTAGTCTCCAAAGTCACTGTGATTATAGGTGTGGTGTGCCACCATGCCTGGCTGCTTTTTTCTTTTTTTCCTCCTCTGCAATAATAGGGATTGAAATCAAGATTTTGATCAGGCTAGGCAAGCTCTCTACCAGTGAGCAATATCTCTAGCCCTTTCCTTGTGTTGTTGTAGGTAACTATCACACTCACACAAGCCCTGGGAGATAAGAGGACATATTCAACATTTGAAACAGATAAAAAAGGCTGGTGTTTTGATCCAGTTTTTGTTGCTGTAACAGAATACCTAAGACTGGATCATTTATAAAGTAAAGAGATTTATTTTGACTCACAGTTCTGCAGGCTGAGATATCCAAACCCATGTTGCTGTCATCTTCTCAGCTTCTGGTAAAGGTTCTATCTTGCTTCAATGCATGATGGAAAGTAGAGGGAAGCAGTCGCAGGTGGAAGTGACAAAAGAGGACTTGCTTTATAACCACCCACTAATCCAGTCCCAAGGGAATGAAAACTCACTCATGTGAGAAAAGCATTAATCTATTCAAAGACTCAAACACCTCCCAGTAGAACCCACCTCCCAATACTGCTGAGCTGAAGACCAAGCCTGACCATGAACTTTGGTGGGGACAAACCATATTCAAACTGCTGCAGGTGGTCTCATAGCAGGGAGAGGTGAGTGGAATGTAGTGGTACAAATCTGTAATCTCAGCAATTTGGAAGGCTGAGACTCGAGGATCTGAATTCCAGACCAGTCTCAGCAACTTAGTGAAATCCTGTCTCAAATTAGAAATCTGAAAAAGGATTGGGCTGTGTGGCTCAGTTGTAGGTAACACACACACACACACACACACACACACACACACACACACACACACAGAAAGAGAGGTGAGATCACAGGGGAGGTAGTAAGGAAAGGATGATAAGCTCTCTTTTAAGCATGTTGAACTTCAGCTAACCGCTGCAAAAGCTGTGTGAACTTTGCCTTTTAACAATTGTCTTACCAGAAATGTGATACTGATTCTTAGGAAGGATTTGGCAAACCTAATGTTTAGCATATTTGCAACAACTTCTATAAACCCCAGGGGAAAATATTTTCAGTCTGTGTACTTGGCCCTCCAAGGGAGAATAGATTATTTTACTTGGAGTGCTATAGCAAGGGGGGTATTGAGAATAGCAACTTCTGAAAACAAGGAAGAAAGGGAGGGAAGCCGGGGGTGGGGGAGGGGAATGGAAAAGTGAAGGAGAAGAGAGACAAGAAAGGAAAGAAGATATCTCTGCTATATTTCATGTCCTCCAG
Organism: Spermophilus citellus; assembly: GCF_964194105.1. NCBI lineage: Eukaryota > Metazoa > Chordata > Mammalia > Rodentia > Sciuridae > Spermophilus > Spermophilus citellus. The sequence goes on from NC_138183.1 coordinate 180,307,085, forward strand.
GATATTGGTAGAAAGACATCAACTCTGAATGGGTTCACAGAAAGCTTAACATCAATCTAAACACTCAATTATGGCTTTCTGTGTATGTGAACTATTTACCTGCCAGGCTTTTGATGCTTGGAATAATAAAAGAATTTCACAAAAAGGACATACCAGAAATTTCTGCATGATTTTTTTTTTTTCTTGAAGTCAGTTCAGAGGCCTGTAGCATGAAGAACGCTGGCTTTGAAAAACTTCCAGAAAACATCTCTTATGGGAAGCCTCTCTGTTTTTGTTTTGGGGCTAGTTTGTGCAATTAATCCTGGTATTATTTACGGTTATAAAGAGTTGGAAATAACCTAGAGTCCAATACTAAAAATTCATCATTTAGAGTACACAGTTTGAAGTATATTGTATAATGTTAAAAAATAAGCATGGCACCAATATACAACATTAAAAATATTTATGTTAGGTGGGAAAATAATGCTCTATCTTGTTACATAAAGGCAAGTGAACATGTGAGCGCTTTCAAAGGGGCAGGTGGACTATAAGTGGCTAAACAAGTTATATTCTTTATTATTTTATTATAAAATGGATATATTATAAATAACAGGCATGGCAATCAAAGTTTGTATGACCAGAGCCCTCATCATATAAATATGCTTGAGTGTTTCTCTCTTCACTAAAAGTCACCAACTCAGCTGGGCACAGTGGCACATGCCTATAATCGCAGTGACTTGGGAGGCTGAGGCAGGAGGATCATGAGTTCAAAGCCAGCCTCAGCAACAACAAAGCACTAAGCAACTCAGTGAGACCCTGTCTCTAAATAAAATACTAAATAGGGCTGGGGATGTGGCTCAGTGGCTGAGTGCCCCTGCATTCAATCCCAGGTACCCACCCCCCCCACCAAAAAAATGTCACCAACTCTTCACTTTCTGCAAATATCACTTTATTATTTCCTTTCCTTAATACCTAAGACTCTTCAAAGAAGACTCTTTTTACCTTCTCATTTGTGTTTTCTCCTCAACCTTTTAAAATCTGCCTCCCTCAAGGTTATTTCTTTGATTGTTCACATCAAAGTAAGCACTATTTATCTTTTTACTGAAAACCATTTTCAGTCTTTATCTCAGCATTTAGTCATTTCTTTCTTCAAGTTGAAATTCCTAGCTTTCAGATATCTATTTGTTTCCAGTTTTCTTTACAGGTTCCTGTTCCTCTATCCATTCATTAAAATGTATTATCATTCCAGCTTCTGCACCAATTCCCTGTCCCCCATCACCACTCACTGTCTCTCAGTGCACTTACACTCAGTATGCATTAGCTATGTGTGAGGAAGTCCTAAATTCAGCCTCCATCTCTAAGACTCTTGTATTAGTTATCTGTTGTGACATGACAAATTTCCTAAGATTTTAGTGGCTTAAACCAATATATTCTCATTATCTTACAGTTTTTGTGGATTAAGAATCTGGACTCTGTATTCCCTGAATTCTTTGCTTCCCATCTCTCACAAGACTATCATCAAGGGGTGAGCCCATGGGCTGAAGTCTCATCCAAAGGTTCAATTAGGAAAGGCTTACTCAACTGATCAGAGACTCAGTTCAGTTCCTTGCAGGTTCTTGGAGTAGGCCAGTTCATTTCTTGCTGGCTATTGGCAGAAGGCCCCAGTGCCTTGCCATATGGGCCTCTCCAACATGGCAGTTTTCTTCATCAAAGTGGGTGAACTGTAAAAGCAATAGAAAGAGTAACTAGAGAGGCAGGATTCATACTCTTTGTAACCTAACCACAGAAGAGACAACTCAATGCTTCCATATCCTATCAGTCAGAAGTCAATGACTCAAGGAGAGGATATTCTATATTCATTTGCATTTTGAGGTAAAATTTCCATTAACGAGTGCAGCATGCACAAAACAGAACACACCTTTTCTTTCCTATCCAAAAGGACAGCTTAGTCCAATGTTTTTGGTTAATGATACTACCATCTACCAATTTTCAAAAAGAGAAATCTTGATATATTTATTCTTGCTTGACATTCAGTTACATCTGTCTCTCCACACATGTTAATCTTAAGCTTTTTTGACCTGCAGCCCACCTTTCTGCTGTGGTTTCCTGCTATACCTTCCTACCCCTAGTTCTCCCAACAGAAATGGTGATAATGACTCCATTTCCTGTTTAAAATCCTTACTTGGTTTCCCACAGCTCAGGAATATTTCTAGGAGGATTAAAGTAGTAATTCTGTAAATGCAAATTTAATAAACCTGTGATTTTCATAATGCAAGTTCCAGAAATATAAACTTGGCAAAATCTCCTTGGCTGGTAGGAACATATAGACACTGAATGACAAATATTGTGATGGGTACAGTATTTTCTGTAATAATATCTGAACTCCTTAATACCATATAAGAGGTGCTGGTTTGATATGGAATCTCAAATATGGGAACATAAACTTGAAACAGTTGTATTTTTTCAGTATCTACTTTCAATTATTTTTAAAACATCTTTTTGGAAGACTGAATCCTTGAAGATATTTCTTTCCTATTTTACAAATTTCTAGGCATTTTCATTTATTTAAAAAAGTCCTGAGAAACTCAGGCCTATTTGCTGTAACATTTCAATCTCTCTGGGGCTCTGCTTATCCCGAAGATGCCAAGGCAAGAAAAGTGATGTAGCTTCCTCCAGGATGAGACAGGAGTCTGCACATGCCAGTCCAGAGTTCTAATACCTTCCCAGATCATGTGAGAGTCCTGCTGCTTGAAGATGTGGGGGTCTGCTTTCAGCAAACCTCCTCTTCCTTTTTCTGATCTTGTCACAGGGTGAGGATGACAAAGAGTGAAAATGGCATTTCCTGCCAGTTGTAACATGACTGGTTATCAAATATTTCAAACATTGCCCCAACTGTAGTCCTAGAAGGTGATGTTGCTAGTTTTGAATTGTTTGGGAGCTGCCTGTACACAAAGAGAGGTAAGTGGGTAAATTGAAGGTTGATCACCTGAGCTTATTTCAACCCATGCTATTTATGATTTCAAGGCAGAAGTCATCAAATTCCCTGAAAATACTTCCCATCTTCAAATTCATTTTAACTGGATTAATTTCGCAGGCTTGGAAAATAGTTGATGCTTGCTATTCTGACAGCCCCATTAAAAATGAGATATGAAAGATGACCTTTCATGAGGACATATGGGAAAGAATTCTAAAAACCCTCAAGACTTGGTTTGGCAGAGACAATTTCCCATTCAATAATGAGTAGTGTTTTTGGCACTTGGCTGCAGTACTTTGTAGCTGGCAGCTGAGTTATCTTGGCTCCTGCCCAAAACTCTGGCCTCAAATGCTGATCTTCAAATATCCTAGTTAGTTGAAGAAGGATTTAAAACACTTAATGACCATTACATGTCAAAAATAAGACATTATATTAACCTGATTTTGAGACACTGCCTGTCTAAATGAAACAGTCACAGTACTAGACAAAATAATTATCTTTGGAGTGGTGGTATATTATTTATATTGTTCTTCAGAACAACCTTTAAAATAATTAGGGTAGGTTTTAAAAGTTCTTTTTAAAGATTTAAAAAAGAATCAGACAGGTTCAATGAGACCAAGAACATGGATCAGAGTATTTAGAAGCATCAGAATTTGAGTTTATAGCTCTGGATGTAAGCCTAATCTCTTTCCATTACACCACATTATTTTCAATGTATATTTTCTGAAATACAGTGTAGTAGGTCTTTAGTTAGTAATTCTTCCTGTAACTGTACCTGATAGCAAACACAGCTTTCAGCCAAAGAGGACTTGAAGAATCATTTATGCCTTCTTTAGAATTAATATTTTAAGTTCTTCCTGAAATTAATTATCTTACCCATAACTGATCTATTATTACAAATAGGTATGGTGTTGGTTTTCGACAAATATGCCCATAATCAAGTGTTTCCTGGTACTATAAACAAGGATTACTTACATTTTTACTTTTCTAGAAAATTTATATTAACTAGGAATCACTGCTTCTCTAAACTGACCCCATGACCTCATCTGGCTGAGAGCTGTGGCACCTCCAATAAAGTCTTTGATATTAAACACGAAGGCAGCATAGTTCTCCTTTATAGTAAAAGTAATAATAGTAACTCACTGTCTTTCAATTTGATAATAATTATCACTTAATTCAGTCTTACTCATAATGTTTTCTATCATCCTTCATTTTTTTTTCTTGGAGAAGAGAGATTGGGAGTTGGTATGCATGGTATCTAGACCCAGGAAAATGGGCCAGGACTCTGTGGGAAACTGCAAGACAGACAAGGAAGATGCTCAAGGTTCTAGAGAGAAAGAAAGGCTGCAGCTTTGGATTTGGGTTTCACTTCACACACACTGGATCTTAACAAAAATAAATAGAGCACCTGCTGTTGAGAATGGGGTCAGAAGGGAGAAGGATCTTGTGCAGGAAAATAACATAATCAGATCTTTTCTTTGGTAACAATATCTGTTGCTAAGAAAAGTCTACGAGGAAGAGCAGGATTAGAAGAGTAAGATCCCTTAGAAGCTAGCTGTTGCATCTTCAAAGCACTGTCTGAATCTCATCTCTACTGTCAGACTTCTTTTTCCAAATTTCTAATCATTTAACCCTTATTATCCATTTCTATACCATGCTTTCCTAATAAGATAAAATCTGATGAATTTGATGAACTTAATATTGTTTGTTGAATAGGATTAAGCTCATAATAAACAATTATAAAAATACACAGCTTCTTTAAAGTAAAAGGTGGAAAGTGGGAGCAAATAAAGCAAGACATGAGCAGAGAAAGAGAAGAGTGAAATGTTATGGCCAGTGATTTAGACATGTGAAATGTGGAGGGCTCAATGAGACCCACACCAGGGTGTCACTGGGTGCTCAGCTTTTCAGTCACAGGTCACATCTACTTTTTTACGTTCATCAGGAGGCGCTTATTTATTTTTGCTTCTGGGGATTGAACCCAGGACCTCACCCATGGGAGGTTAGGGTAGTAGTCTACTGAACTACAATCCCCAGCTCTAGCTGTGTATTTTAGTTCTGTCTTGCAGTGCTGGAGATTGAGCCCAGGGTCTTGAACATGCTACAGAAGTGAGGTATAACAGTTCCTTAGTCGGCTCATTTTTAAAATTAGCCTATCTCTGAACTGAGGCCTGAGTGTGAGAGGTTTCTTGCAGTTCCTCCATAGACTTAGTCTCTTTTATTTCCTCTTCTCCGTTTCTGGTTTTTCCAATGAGCCCAGGGAAGAGTGAGTGGATGTGGAACTCTCTGTGCTTCAACATTTGAAAATTAGCCACATCTATTACATCTTCCTCCTTCTCCCACTGTTCTGAAAGCTGACTCCTTGTCAGAGATGTGTGGGACGTCTTTGGTTTGAGTTTGTTAGGTTATCTTGCACCCTCAGTCCTCTAGTAGGTTAAAAAAATCCCATGACTTTGTATATTACCCAACTTATTGTATTTGTAAAGGAAGCTACATTCTCTTCTGACTTTCTGCATAGAAGAAAAAGTAGAACTCAGACAATTTGTTTCTATATGTAACACAATTGTGAGCACACAATCAGTACTCAAAAAATATTTGTTTGCAGAATAATATGAATGGCTGCTACTATTAATTATATGTCTTCAAACTACAGTTTAATTTCATCTGTGCTTAAACTCAGACATTGTCTCAGAGAGAAGCAGTGAAATATACTCTTAAAATGTCATGCCCTCATCATGTCATGTACTTAGACATATAGATGAAGAGGAAAAAAATAAGTCTCTATTGTGCTTAATAATAGTAAATAATGGCAAAGAAGAACTAGCCTTTTGTCAAGACAAGCCTTTGTGATACTTACAATACTCGGGAGTGACCTGTTCTAAATAAGATTACAAAAATCTGATAAAGAACAAAAATGCTAACATTTCCTTCCTTCTCTTGTAAGGGGTTATAAGCTTCTCTGCCTTTTTCATATAAGATTCTTGTTTCAGACATGAAGATCCTTACTTAATCATGGTTATTTCTGGGTTTTGGTAGTGAATCTGTGGGAATCATTGTTATGTAAACCTCATATTGATCTCGGACATTCTGTAGTAGTAACGGTGAAATATATGTAGAGGTCGTTTAGAGGTTATATAATGAAGTGATATTCCAAATAGCAGTATCTAGAAGTATAGTCAAGGAAATGAGCAGACCATATGAGTCTACCTAGGTCAGCAGTCTGTTTGTCTCTGAAAAATAGGCTGGTTACCAAGGAGAGAAAATGTAGACTCCTTTTATTCTTGTAATAATACCAGCAAATCCCTTCATGTCTTAATAGAAACAAAGACACATTAAAATATCATAAAACTGACCTGATTAATTAAAAATAAGGACTATTTCTTCTTGACCTGAATGTATTACTTGTAGAGGCAGGCCTGAGCAGACCTTTCAGAAATCTAGAAGGTAAGATTAAATTACTAAAACATACAGGGAACCAACTCTAAGTTATATTATAGAGTCCATAAGAATATTTGTGTTGTAAGGAATTGGATTTGTTTAAACACAGTATATTAAAGGTAATTTTTTTTACCTTTATCTATATGTGTTAGTGTGTATGTATTTGTGTTTATATGTGCATGTGTGTGAGAGGGGGAGAGAGGCAGAAACAGACAAAGGAGAGAAGTGAAAGGCAATTGCTATAAAACTTAGAAGTTTTATGTGGAATGAAAGTGACCAAATTATGCTATGTACATATATATGCTATGGTATGTTTATCTATAAAGCACCAATTTATAAAACAATAAATAAATTAAAGGAAGAACAGTGGTGTAGAGGAATAGGAAACAAGGAAGAGAGGAAGAGAGGGAAAGAGGAAATACTGAGGATTAAAATAGAGCAAATTATATTCCATACATTTATTATGTCAAAATGAACCCCAATATTATGTATAATGTATTGTATTGACAATATAAGCATTTTCAAAAATTTGAAGTTTTTGTCAGCAACTTTTAAATGGAAACTGGGACTATGCCTGTATAAAGATGCAGCCTTTTAAGCTAATGAGGCTTTCTTCCAGTTGCAATTGTTATGGTGTAGACTTTGCAGCCCATGGTTACTTTGAGTGCTCGTGCTTTGGAGATATTTAAACTCACATATCACTCACAGTAAGATCCTGAAAATGCTGAATACCTGACTGATCTCTTCATGAGCCTGAGGCTGTTTTATCCCAAGGCTGGGCATGCTGTCAGTAACTCAGAAGTCCTTAGTCCTGCCATGAAGCTAGATTTTGCCTCACAATAGAAGAGAGAGGACTATACTTTCAGGCAGGAGGGAAGCTTGTAGGTTAACTTGGTCTAAACTCTAAAATATCATCAAATGGTGTCAGGGATGTTATGTGTTATATGGATTATTTCTGGCCACATGTATTTCCAATTGTTTGGCACATGATTATTCTTATTTTTAATTTCACTAGCAATACTGAGAGATAATCTTTAGGTCATAAAATTGTCTCCATTTCATAATCTAAGGGTTCTTTATAAAAAATTTAAAGAATTTAAAATTAGTTCCAAGATGCACTGGTTTAAATGTTTAAGAAACCAAGAAAGAGCACAAGTGAACACTTACGTTGGATTGGTGAGCTTCTTTCCACTCTAGGTTCTGCCACACAGGAAGCCACCTGTGTTTTGGTTTTATCATCTGGGAATTAAGGTAATGAGAGCACCCACCTCATACAGTTGCTAGGAAAATTCAAGAAGATAAGTTACCTCAAGCCATTCAAAAATTTCCTAGAACACGGTGTTTAATAAATACTAACTATTATTACTGTTGATGCAGAATTCAAGGCCATTTACGATCAGACCCTTACTTGACTTTTAAGATAATATGTGTGAGGAGTTCTACTGGGTTTCTCCAAACCTGATTTTGTCTATTTGCACAATGGATCTATTGGATAGGTGTTATTATCCCTGTTTCTGGACACAGAATATAGGTACTTCATCATAAGTACCAATGTCATTGTAATTGTATTCTTCATCATCTATTTTCATTCCAATTTTATAAAGAAGGTAGTCCTTTCATACATACCAGAGTAATTTGAATATGGATTATCAATCTGGAATGATAGAGAAAGAAGAAGAGGAGAAAAGTGAGAGGGAGGAAGAAGGGGAGAGGAGACGAACCTTCAAGATCTAGGCATGGGAGCAAAGATGAGAGACAGGCCATTCAGTTTTCTTGCACCTGGCTCCAATATTTTCTTTAGATGCAGCAGCAGGACTGACATTTTCTCTGAATTTTCCATATATCCTTATAATGAAATCCCTATTTGGGACTAAAGACACTTTTCCATTTAAAGCTCTAACTGCTACTGTACTGCTGGTAAGTATATAGGTATAGAGAGGATTAAAGTCTATGATTCTCCTTCATAGACATTGTGATGGATAGCCATTTAGCAAAAGGAATTATGTAAGCTATAGGAAGAATAAGACACAGAGATACCAGCTCAGTGGCAAAGAGTATAAGGACAGCCTATTAGATCTTATTCATTCTTTCAATTCAATAACTGCTCATTATGTATTTATAAATCTAGAAGTTGATACTGAATTTTCTCATAATGAACATGTGTGGGGAACAAACTATAGCCTCCATTTTTATCTTCCTGGAAGTTTTGCTACATGACCAATTTGTGGTAGTGGGCAGCATGCTCCCAATGAGATAAATACTGAAGTAAATACACAGAATTGCTAAGGCCTCAGACACAGTCATAATAATACTAGAGCATTCCTGAGGTACGCAGGACAGACTGTTTTTGAGGATGGCTGGGGAATTGAGCATCATAGCTCTGGGTTCTGCTAGTATTATCAAACTCACTTTCCTCATCTCTGAATTCCCATCACACATCTTTGTTTCTGTTTGGTTTAGGCAAAAAGTTCTCAATTTTTTTTTTTTTAAAGAGAGAGTGAGAGGAGAGAGAGAGAGAGAGAGAGAGAGAATTTTTTAATATTTATTTTTTAGTTTTCGGCGGACACAACATCTTTGTTTTTATGTGGTGCTGAGGATCGAACCCGGGCCGCACGCATGCCAGGCGAGCGCGCTACCGCTTGAGCCACATCCCCAGCCCAAGTTCTCAAATTTTATGTCAAGAAAAAGAGTTAAGGTTTTGATTTCATTATGTAAAGTTATATTCTAAACTAGGCACTGGTTTCTTAATTGATTTTGGTGGCTCAAAACTTAGCCTTGCTCTAAATCCTTTCTCTAATCATGCCTCTTTTTTTATTTTCTCTCTCCTATCATTCTAGCCCAATTTATGTGTATGTCTATAATATATAAATAGTAATAAAATGAGAAACATATTAAATGTTTTCTTTACTGATACTGTTAGCATATGTGTGTCTGTATAATTGAATACCCAATTTTTTAATTATCTGAGCTTTGAAGTCTAAGATTTTCACCTTTAAAATTGAAGTTATATCGAATTAATTTTGTTCATTTTGAGTTTCATGATCACTATCATGGTGATGTTTTGGTCTTTTGTTCTTTAAAAAAAAGTAAATTGGGCTGGAGATGTGGCTCAAGCGGTAGCGTGCTCGCCTGGCATGCGTGCGGCCCGGGTTTGATCCTCAGCACCACATACCAACAAAGATGTTGTGTCCGCCGAGAACTAAAAAAATAAAATATTAAAGATTCTCTCTCTCTCTCTCTCTCTCTCCTCTCTCACTCTCTCTTAAAAAAAAAGTAAATTGAAACTAGTGTTCACTGATCACATACATATGAAATACAAAATTTTCAAAAGTTTTGACATAGGTTTGTACTCTTGAAACCATGACCACAGTCAAAATAATGAACATATGCATTGCCTGAAAAATTTACACATGACCATTCATAATAAATCTCCTGTGCTCCTCTCTGCTTGCACCTTACTACCATTGCCAATCAGTACCATATTCCCTCCTCCCATCATTCCTGCTTATCTCTAAACCTATTCTCCCCATTTAAAGCATATTGGCTAGACCTGTGTGTGTGTGTGTGTGTGTGTGTGTGTGTGTGTGTGTGTAAAATATATACATGATTTAGAAATAGAATAAATTATTTGGTTTAATTAAAACAATGGCAACAACAAAATTGTATATATTATCAAGAAAAAAAAAAAAAACTTTTGCCCTAGAAGTTTCCTTCTAGGGGCCCAGGAGGAACTATTATGGAATGTTCTGCATTGTAATTACTGTTTGTTTTCAGTGTATTTTAAGTGGAATATTTTTCACCCTTCTGAATAGGGGAGACAAAGGCTTTAATTAAACAAATGTCACATGGGAACTCTTGCCCCCAAAGCCTTTATTGGCCCTAATTAGCAAATGCAGCTGTAGACTCTATCAATATTAGATGGTCTGTTTATTATGTCCATTTGTATCACACTCATCAGGGAGCATGTGGAAGGCACTCCAGAATTATCATCTTTAATTAAAACTTGCTCAAATGGTGGAGAAAATATCCCATGCAAAATGGGCCAGGTAAAAGGTGGAGATTAAAAACAATAGCATACTGGAAATAATACCAAGCTTCTGTGGGAAAAATAAAGGAGAATATTTGATGTTCTTTACTGTCAGCAACTGCCTGAGAGAGGTGCAGACATTTGAGGGCCAGCCTAAATTACAAAGCTAAGAAGCCAACTAATTTGGAGTGTTTCCCTCCCCTGCCCAGGGTTCCTGAGTGACTGCCAACCCTCCACTGGGTTTCATACTAACTAGACTGGGAGGTGGCACATTCATTTAGGCATATTTATTAAATATGTCATTCAAAGAAATAAAGAATATTAGATCTGGAAGCTCCTAGAAAGTCACTTTATGAATCTCAAATACAATATATATCCAGTTATATCCATGTTCCAGATGTTCCTTCATCCTGTGGCTCCTGGTACTTCTTAGAACATCCCTCAAGAGTCCTGAGAGGTGCAATATTCTGATCGAAGAAATACAAGTTTAGAAAGCATTTCAACCTAGGCAGGAATCAGTCAAACAATGATTTTTGCTTTTTAGAAATTATTTCTGAAGTGAAAATAAATTCCTTTCTGGCACTAGATCTAACATACTGATAGTTAGGTCAATCCCTTGGAGGTCAATTATTTCTAGACAAAGATGACAGAGGCTAGAAAAAATAACTTGGGTTCTATACCGATTATTCATTTTCTATAAATGTCACTGTTTATATATTAGAACATTAAATATTGAATACCAAAGTTAACTTACTGTTCAAATGGAAGCAAGACTTAATGAAAAATAAGAAGTCATAGTCCAGGATCTTCCAGTTTTATCGCCTAGTTCACTTCTAGATTTACTTTTAAAGTGAGTGTCATGGTACATTGTTCAGATCCCTCCATTCAGGCTTGAGGGCCTCATTCCCCTACAATCCTCAGCTGAAGCAAGGGTTTTTTGACTGGTTATGACTCTCAGGTAATTGTCTGGGCATTGCCCTTTAAACACCACCTGGCCCAAAGTTAGCCCTAGCTCCCATGCCACAATCCAAAACACCACTGAAGAGCCATCTCTGCTTCAGAGTTCCAAGGCAGATCGGTTCTGTTGTTACTGCATTTCAGGTCAGCATTTCTTATGCAGTCCTGTTTCCCTTACCCCTTTGCATGTGCTATTTCTGCACACAAATATACACCTTAGAGTCTATTTACTAGGGAATCCAAATTATGACAACTTCTCACACTAGCAAGTTAAACAAATGTCACATGGGAATTCTTGCTCCCTTCAAAGCCTTTATTGGCCCTAATTAGCAGGTGCACCTGTGGGCTCTATCAGTATCAGATGATCTGTTTATTATGTCAATATTAGATGATCTGTTACTATGCTTTTTATCCTTCCTACATAGTGATTTCATTAGACATCATATTTAAACTAAAATGGGAACATAAACTAAGTGAGTCTGAAATATCATAGTATGTGATAAGTAACTAGAGTCAGCAAAAATAATTTCCAACTCAACTAATTTAGTATAAGCATGCTTCAGGCACTGAAGTGTTTGGTTAATACACAGCATTGCAAAAATTTGAACCCAGATCCTCTTTCTCTAATCTATTAGTTTCTAGTCTACCTGTGAACCTTTGTTCTGTAGGGCACATGGCACAACGGTGATTCTCTACCCTCCTAATGTTAAGTATGACCATCCAACATGCTTTGACTAAGGACATGTGCAAAAAACTTGTGCCTTTTGCTTTATTTTTCTTCCCTGCAGCAGAGAGCTGCAGGAGATGCTCCAGAAGGTAACTGCTCTCTGTCAATTGGGTCACCACAAGAGGACAACATGATTCAAAGTACCCAGCACTACTGAAGGTGAAACTGCAGAAAAGTTAAAACTAATCTTAGTTGCTTGAAGTCACTCTTATCCAGGGTTTGTTTGTTATCACAGCGTAACTTACCTAACTTGATCAATACATAAACTTCAATTAAAGAACCAGCTATATTTTAACCTAACACATGTTAGTAGAGATTGTCATTTTTGTTAGAATTGAAATATCTTTAACACTAGAATTAATTTTATAGTGTAATATAATTTGGATTGGTGATAGTGAAAGAATTTGTGCTTTGTAACCATGAATACACAATTTAATTTTAATATCTAATTTAAAATGCATTTTTAATACCTTGACTTTTTATTTCTCTTTCTGAGCCTATAAAATCATGTTACCGTTACTCACTTTTAAAATGATGCTGAAGAGACAGAGAAGATGGCGGCGAAGGGAGTGCAGCACCCCAGTGCGCTGCGCCACTGTGCGGGAGAAAGACGAGGTGAAACGGCTGAAGGCTACCTTGGTGGGAATCCCCAGTGAAATTGAGGTGCTCCAGAATCTAGAGGACAGATTTCCAGAGCGCGGGATTCAGCTGCAGGGGCTTGGTCGCGGGCGATTTCTCCGCACGGAGGGAAGCAGTACCTGGTCGGCGGACCGCCCCGTGGATGGAGTCTGGGACGCGCCCGGGATTACAGCGAAGCGGATTCTGGAGGCTCCTGCCAGTGGCGCACTGGCCGCGCTGAGTGCTGAGTTCCAGCTTTGAAACAGAGGAGAGAACCGGTCCAGTTTGATTCCCGACACCGGTCGGAACACGGAGGAGGACAGCAGCCGCCATCATGGAGAACTGATGCAATCATCCCTGTTTTCTACTGATCTCAGCTCATTCAGCTACGGAACAGGTGATTCCAGGCTGGTATTTGCCTGCGTCGCGCAGACAGATCGCTCAGGCTCGGGACTGGAAAACCTGAGGAGAATACTCTTCGGGCCTCACCCCTGGCAAGGCGGGCGCTGGACTTTGAGCAGCCAGATTCTAGTTCCCCGGGTTGCTTTGGCCCAGGGCGGGAGATCCTTCGGGGACTCCGGGCAGAGGCCAGTTACAAGTGGATTGTGCGCTGAGGGGCGGCGTGGCTCTAACTCCCGGAACAGTTTTGGCTTGGGGCCAGGGAACCCGCGGGGACTGCGTCTTTGACCCTGCCCCTGGCTGAGCATACACTGAGCTGGGAGAGGTTGGAGCTGCCAGGCTCGGGCTCCCGGGGCTGCTTGGGCCTGAGGCTGGGGTACCTCTATGGAGCCTGCTCCTAGCAGAGTGTGGCAGGGATCGGAGAGGCTGGGTTCTGGCTCTCGTGGCTGCTTGAGCCCAGGGCCGCGGAGCCTGCGGGGACCGCGAGCTGAGGCCAGCCACAAGTGAAACTTGCGACGAGGGGCAGCGGGACTCTGTCTCCTGGAACAGTTTTGGCCCGGAGCTGGGGAGCCCACGGGAAGTGCGTCTTAGACTCTGCTCCCAGCGGAGCGTGCACCGAGCAGGGAGAGTCTGGTGCGGCCAGGCTTGGGCTCCCAGGGCTGCTTTGGCCTGGGATTGGGGAACCCGTGGCGGTTGCTCTGAGGAGCCTGCTCCTAGCAGAACGTGGCAGGGATCGGAGAGACCGGCTCCTGGCTCCCGAAGCGGCTCTGGCTCAGGGTTGGGGATCCTACAGGGACTGCTTCTTGGTCCGGGTCCTGCTGGGTGCTGCGGGGGCCTGGAGGGCAGAGTGGAGCTGCCTCCTGCGCCCAGAGCAGGCTAAGGGTCCCGCCGGTGTGGTATCGCGACACCCCAACTGCAGCTGGGGCCGAGGAGAGTAGCCGCCCACGCCTGGAACAGGACCAGCGACCCGACGGCAGGGTAGCCAAGTCAACCCACTTGGAGTGGAGGTCGTGAAGAGCCGCCATCTGATCCTGCAAGGTAGGCAGTCCTGCGTCCCACTGGCAGGACAGGCTCGGCAGCCGGCCAGTGTGGTGGATGAGTAGCATCGAGGCAGTCACGTCACACTGGTTGGAGTGGGGGTTGAACAGAGCCGCCGCCAGCGTCCGGAAGGAGCCCAGAGACCCGTTGGAGAGGCAGTTAGGTACCCCCACTGGGAGTGGGGGTTGAGCAGAACTGCCGCCCAGGCCCGCAGGGTGGGCAGATCTGAGACCCACCGGCGGAACAGGCTTGGAGGCCGACCAGCGTGGTAGACACGTCACATCAATTGGAGTAGGGGTGGAGAAGAGCTGCCGCCCACATCCGGATCAGGACCAACGATCCGAGGACATGGTAGGAACGTCACCGCAATTGGAGTGGGGGCAGAGTAGAGCAGCCACCCGTGCCCGCAGGGAGGGCAGACCTACGACCAACCAGCGTAGTGGATAGATCACCCTGATTAGAGGAGGAGCACAGCCACTACCCGCCCTACAAGAGAGATATCCCAACTATACAAGAGCAATATAAATAAACGGGGAAAAATTTCAAAAACACAACAGTTTCACCAAGCAGAAAGAAATGCAAGCAATATGAAAAGACAAGGAAAGAAAGGACCACAAGCAATGCAGGTCAACTCAACTCTAGAAGAGGTAATAGCTGCAACAGATGGAATGTCAGATAAAGAGGTCAGGATATACATGCTTCAGATGATCTGGACTCTCAAGGAAGACATGAGACAGCAAAATCAGACAATGAAAGATCACATTGACAAGGAACTACAGAAACAAATCCAGGAAGTAAAAGATCAATTTCACAGGGAGTTAGAAGTAATAAAAAACAAACAAATAGAAATCCTAGAAATGCAGGAAGCAATAAACCAACTTAAAACCTCAATTGACAATACTACCAGCAGAATAGATCACTTAGAAGATAGAACATCAGACAATGAAGACAAAGTATTTCAACTTGAGAAGAACATAGACAGTTCAGCAAGACTGCTAAGAAACCATGAACAGAACATTCAAGAATTATGGGATAACATTAAAAGACCAAACTTAAGAGTCATTGGGATACAGGAGGGCACAGAGCTCCAAACCAGAGGAATGAACAATCTATTCAATGAAATAATACGAGAAAACTTCCCAGACTTGAAGAATGAAACAGAATCCCATATCCTAGAAGCCTACAGGATGCCGAAAGTGCAAAATCATAAGAGATCCACACCTAGACACATTATAATGAAGATGCCCAACATACAGAATAAGGAGAGAATTTTAAAAGCTACAAGAGAAAGAAAGCAGATTACATTTAGGGGCAAACCAATCAGGATAACAGCTGATCTCTCAACACAGACTCTGAAAGCTAGAAGATCCTGGAATAACATTTTTCAAACACTGAAAGAAAATGGGCTCCAACCAAGAATCATGTATCCGGCGAAATTAAGCTTCAGGATGGAAGATGAAATTAAAACCTTTCACGATAAACAAAAGTTAAAAGAATTTGCAGCTAGAAAACCATCTCTTCAAAAAATCCTTGGCAAAACATTACAGGAAGAGGAAACTGAAAATAACATTGAAAACCATCAGTGGGAGGTAGGACAGTAAAGGGGGGAAAGTAATCAAAGAGGAAAACTAATCAGGTTTAGTAACATAAATAAACAAATATGACTGGAGGAACAAACCAAATCTCAATAATAACCCTAAATGTTAATGGCTTAAACTCACCAATTAAGAGACACAGGCTAGTCGAATGGATCACAAAACAAGATCCAACAATATGTTGCCTACAGGAGACGCATTTGATAGGAAAAGATATACATAGACTGAAGGTGAAAGGCTGGGAAAAATCATTCCACTCATATGGACTGCGGAAACAAGCAGGAGTGTCCATACTCATATCAAACAAAATAGATTTCAAGCCAAAGTTAATCAAAAAGGATAAAGAGGGACACTACATACTGCTCAAGGGAACCATACACCAACAAGACATAACAATCATAAATATATATGCCCCAAACAATGGTGCAGCTACGTTCATCAAGCAAACTCTTCTCAAATACAAGAGTCTAATAGACCACCATACAATAATCATGGGAGACTTCAACACACCTCTCTCACCACTGGACAGATCTTCCAAACAAAAGTTAAATAAGGAAACTATAGAACTCAACAACACAATTAACAACCTAGACTTAATTGACATATATAGAATATACCACCCAACATCAAGTAGTTACACTTTTTTCTCAGCAGCACATGGATCCTTCACAAAAATAGATCATATATTATGTCACAGGGCAACTCTTAGACAATATAAAGGATTAGAAATAATACCATGCATCTTATCTGATCATAATGGAATGAAACTGAAAATCAATGATAAAAGAAGGAAGGAAAAATCATGCATCACTTGGAGAATGAACAATAGGTTACTGAATGATCAATGGGTTATAGAAGACATTAAGGAGGAAATTAAAAACTTCTTAGAGTTAAATGAAATCACAGACACAACATATCGGAATCTATGGGACACATTGAAAGCAGTTTTAAGAGGAAAATTCATTGCTTGGAGCGCATTCCTTAAAAAAAGAAAAAACCAACAAATAAATGATCTCATATATCATCTCAAAATCCTAGAAAAAGAAGAGCAAAACAACAGCAAAAGAAGTAGAAGGCAAGAAATAATTAAAATCAGAGCTGAAATTAATGAAATCGAAACAAAAGAAACAATTGAAAAAAATGACAAAACCAAAAGTTGGTTCTTTGAAAAAATAAATAAAATCGACAGACCCTTAGCCATGCTAACGAAGAGAAGAAGAGAGAGAACCCAAATTACTAGCATACGGGATGAAAAAGGCAATATCACAACAGACACTTCAGAAATACAGAAGATAATCAGAAATTACTTTGAATCCTTATACTCCAATAAAATAGAAGATAGTGAAGGCATCGATAAATTTCTTAAGTCATATGATCTGCCCAGATTGAGTCAGGAAGATATAGACAGCCTAAATAGACCAATAACAATAGAAGAAATAGAAGAAATCATCAAAAGACTACCAACTAAGAAAAGCCCAGGACCGGACGGGTATACAGCAGAGTTTTACAAAACCTTTAAAGAGGAACTAACACCAATACTTTTCAAGCTATTTCAGGAAATAGAAAAAGAGGGAGAACTTCCAAAGACATTCTACGAGGCCAACATCACCCTGATACCTAAACCAGACAGAGACACTTCAAAGAAAGAAAACTACAGACCAATATCTCTAATGAACCTAGATGCAAAAATCCTCAATAAAATTCTGGCGAATCGGATTCAAAATCGTATCAAAAAAATTATACACCATGATCAAGTAGGATTCATCCCTGGGATGCAAGGCTGGTTCAATATACGGAAATCAATAAATGTTATTCACCACATCAATAGACTTAAAAATAAGAACCATATGATCATCTCGATAGATGCAGAAAAAGCATTCGACAAAGTACAGCATCCCTTTATGTTCAAAACTCTAGAAAAATTAGGGATAACAGGATCATACCTCAACATTGTTAAAGCAATCTATGATAAGCCACAGGCCAGCATCATTCTGAATGGAGAAAAATTGAAGGCATTCCCTCTAAGATCTGGTACAAGACAGGGATGCCCTCTCTCACCACTTCTGTTCAACATAGTCCTCGAAACACTGGCCAGAGCAATTAGACGAAAGAAATTAAAGGTATAAAAATAGGAAAAGAAGAACTTAAATTATCACTATTTGCAGATGACATGATTCTATACCTAACAGACCCAAAAGGGTCTACAAAGAAACTATTAGAGTTAATAAATGAATTCAGCAAAGTGGCAGGATATAAAATCAACACGCATAAATCAAATGCATTCCTGTATATCAGCGACAAATCCTCTGAAACGGAAATGAGGACAACTACTCCATTCATAATATCCCCCCCAAAAATAAAATACCTGGGAATCAACCTAACAAAAGAGGTGAAAGACCTATACAATGAAAACTACAGAACCCTAAAAAGAGACATAGAAGAAGACCTCAGAAGATGGAAAAATATACCCTGATCATGGATAGGCAGAAATAACATCATCAAAATGGCGATATTACCAAAAGTTCTCTATAAGTTCAATGCTATCCCAATCAAAATCCCAACAGCATTTCTTATAGAAATAGATAAAACAATCAGGAAATTCATATGGAATAATAAAAGACCCAGAATAGCAAAAACAATGCTAAGCAGGAAGTGTGAATCAGGCGGTATAGCGATACCAGACTTCAAACTATACTACAGAGCAATAGTAACAAAAACAGCATGGTACTGGTACCAAAACACGCCGGTGGACCAATGGTATAGAATAGAGGACACAGAGACTAATCCACAAAGTTACAACTATCTTATATTTGATAAAGGGGCTAAAAGCATGCAATGGAGGAAGGATAGCATCTTCAACAAATGGTGCTGGGAAAATTGGAAATCCATTTGCATCAAAATGAAACTGAATCCCTTTCTCTCGCCATGCACAAAAGTTAACTCAAAATGGATCAAGGAGCTCGATATAAAATCAGAGACACGGCGTCTGATAGAAGAAAAAGTCGGCTATGATCTACATACTGTGGGGTCAGGCTCCAAATTCCTCAATAGGACACCCATAGCGCAAGAGTTAATAACCAGAATCAACAAATGGGACTTTCTCAAACTAAAAAGTTTTTCTCTCAACAAAAGAAACAATAAGAGAGATAAACAGGGAGCCTACATCCTGGGAACAAATCTTTACCCCACACACTTCAGATAGAGCCCTAATATCCAGAGTATACAAAGAACTCAAAAAATTAGATAATAAGATAACAAGTAACCCAATCAACAAATGGGCCAAGGACCTGAACAGACACTTCTCAGAGGAGGACATACAATCAATCAACAAGTACATGAAAAAATGCTCAACATAGCTAGCAGTCAGAGAAATGCAAATCAAAACCACCTTAAGATACCATCTCACTCCAGTAAGATTGGCAGCCATTAAGAAGTCCAACAACAACAAGTGCTGGCGAGGATGCGGGGAAATGGGTACACTTGTTCATTGTTGGTGGGACTGTAAAATGGTGCAGCCAATTTGGAAAGCAGTATGGAGATTTCTTGGAAAGCTGGGAATGGAACCACCATTTGACCCAGCTATTCCCCTTCTTGGTCTATTCCCTAAAGACCTAACAAGAGCATGCTACAGGGACACTGCTACATCGATGTTCATAGCAGCACAATTCATGATAGCAAGATTGTGGAACCAACCTAGAAGCCCTTCAATAGATGAATGGATTAAAAAAATGTGGCATTTATACACAATGGAGTATTACTCTGCATTAAGAAATGACAAAATCATAGAATTTGGAGGGAAATGGATGGCATTAGAGCAGATTATGCTAAGTGAAGCTAGCCAATCCTTAAAAAACAAATGCCAAATGTCTTCTTTGATATAAGGGGAGTAACCAAGGACAGGGTAGAGAAGAAGAGCTGGAGAAGAAGATTAACATTAAACAGGGATGATAGGCGGGAGGGAAAGGGAGAGTTAAGGGAAATTGCATGGAATTGGAAGGTGAGCCTCAGGGTTATACACAATTAAATATAAGAGGAAAGGAGGAGTAGGAGAGAAATTATATAAGTGTAAGAAACGATTTACAGTAGAGGGGGTGGAGAGAGAGAAGGGGAGGGGAGGGGAGGGGAGGGGAGGGGAGGGGAGGGGGGATAGTGGAGAATGGGATAGACAGCAGAATACATCAGTCACTAGAAAGGCAATTTGTAAATCAATGGAAATGTAACTGATGTGACACAGCAATCTGTATACGGGGTAAAAATGGGAGTTCATAACCCACTTGAATCAATCTGTGAAATATGGTATATTAAGAACTACTTAATGTTTTGAACAACCAACAATAAAATAATAAAAAAAAATAAAATGATGCTGATATTTCCAGTATATCATTTACATGTTACTTTGATTGATTTTTAAAAGGCCTACAAAGCTTTTGACAAACTGCCTGACACACATAGTACCTGATAAGTGTTTTACAGAATGTGGTCAAGTGATCCTGCATCTGAAAATCATTGTTTAAAATAGAGCTTCCTGAAGCTTATGCCACAACTACTGAATTAAAAATCTCAATTTATGGTTTACATTTGTAACACACTCCTTTGGTGATTCCTCCTTGAGATGAGAAAATTATTGTAACTAAATGTTAAATACTTCTTGCCTATATACAAATACATAAGTGGTTTAGACAGTCAAAAAGTCTTCAATGAGTTTCTTGAAATAATCTTAGGACCATCAAGGGGAGATCACGCACTGCACTGTAGAGACATGAAAGTAGACTGAAGGGAGGATTCAGGGGAATGCAATGCACACTTCAAAGCAATAACATCTAAAAGAAAAACCTTTGTGAATTATTTGTGTCTCTGCATATCATGTGAACAGTAGTCTGGGTAAGGTAATCTTAGCTTATGAGGATCAAGGGGGCACTGGGGCTTGATGTCTGGCTGAAATCAGATGCCTTGAACTGCGGGCAAGGACACTTCTAACAGCCACTCACATAAGTGTGTAATTAGGTCTGAAAATTTCTAGTAGCATTCTAGACCAGAAATTTCATAACTTTTGCTTTTAGGAACATAGATGCCTTTGAGTCATGCAAGCGTTTTGTTTTTGCTCTAATGGGGTCTCCTTATGTTGCCCAGGTTGGGCTGGAATTCCTGGGCTCCAAAAAGGTCTCCCCACCTCAGCTTTCCACAGGATGGACCAGAGGCACCCCACAGTTCCAAGGTTTTTTCTGATGTTTTTAGCAGTGGTTACTTTGGAGCTGTGTATCACCCTCCCAACATTCTTCTCACCATCTCACTTTCCTCTAATTCTCCTTTTCTGAGTTTGTGCTTATATACATTGTGACTACAGGCCAAAAAAAAAAAAAAAAGAGAGAAAGAGAGAGAGAGAGAGAAGTTGAAAATAGCCAAGGCAGATGAGGCTGATTCTGGCTCCAAGCAAGTAATTAAGCTTTCTTGTTCAAGAACGGGAGAGTAAAAAGCACTTTTAGCTTTTAGTTTGGTGGCCTAGAGGGCAGAAATATGTACCCAGTGGGATTCTAGAGAAAAGGGCAGGGGGATGAGGGCCTGGAATCCCCACAGAGCTTTTCTCCTTGGCAGAGAGCTGAACAAGGAGACTGCCCTGGCTCAGTGCTACAGAGGCAAGGTGACCACTACTCTCAAGGCATCATGAGACAGCAACAAGGAGTGGGGTCAGCAAAGATGCTCATGATGAACTTGCTTCTTCCTTGCTCAAGATTTCAATGCCTGGTAAACGCCATTTGAAGACTGTGTAAGTCCCATCTCCCTCTTGCCCTGTAAGTGTTCTAGAATCATAAAAGGGAAAAGAGAAAGGAACCCATATCAATGGTTTTCGAAATAGCTCCATGTTGGATTCTTCACACACTTTTCGAAATAACTCCATGTTGGATTCCTCACACATCTGAGTGGATAGAGTAGTCTTCACTGGATCTTAAGTTGAGAAATTTTTAAAAATGTGGTATTACTGGTACCTTGAGTATTGAAAAATTGGCACTGTATTCTAACTGATCACCTTAGGCTGAGTTACACTGGGATCAGTTGGCAGACTCCTGTGTTTGATGTTTGCCAGGTACTAAATCCATGTAAGTATAAGGTGTTATGGTTTAGGTTTGAAATATCCCTTCAAGGATCATTGTGTTGAAGGCTTGGTCCCAGTATAGCAGAAGTTGAAGGTGGGGCTTTGGGAAGTGATTGGATGCTGAGGGCTCTGACCTCTTCCATGGATTAATCCACTGATGGGTTCATACTTGAACAGACAATTAGACATTGGTGGAAACCATAGGAATTGGGGCCTAGTTTCAGAAAGTAGGTCACTGAGTATGTACCTGGAAGGGTGTATCTTGTGTCAGCCCTTTCCTCTTGCTCCTTTTTATTTCTCCCCTTCCTGGCTGCCTTAGATGAACAACTGGACTATGCCCTTCCTCCATGATGCTTTGGTCTTGCCACAGATCCATAGCAATGGGGTCAAGCAACTATGGACAGAAACCTCTAAAACCATGAGTCAAAATAAATCTTTCCTTTTCTAAGTTGACATTCTCAGGTATTTCTTGACAGCAACAAAAAGCAGATGAATATATAAGGCAAAGTTGTACTATTCTGATTTAGCATTGACCTGGGAGAATAAATAAATGATCACTATAGCAATCTAATCACATAAGAATGCAGAGAAATGGCAATCAGTCTCAGATTTGCCATTACTTCATTCCTGAGCCAAATTTGAAATCACAGAAAATAGTCTTGCATCTCTTTCACTACTGGCAGAACCATATCATCATTTAGAATTATGCCCAGTTATTATGAGCATTGTAAGTGTATAGGCTGCTGTCTTTCTCTCTTTTTCTCTTTCCTTCCCCTCCCTCCCTCCCTCCCTCCCTCCCTCCCTCCCTCCCTCCCTTCCTTCCTTCCTTCCTTCCTTCCTTCCTTCCTTCCTTCCTTCCTTCCTTTGTCCTAGGGATTGAATCCAGGTGTGCTTAAACACTGAGCCACATCCCCAACCATTTTTATTTTTTTTTATTTTGAGACAGCAAGATCCTAAGCAATTTAGTGAGAGCCTAAGTTGCTGAAGCTGGCTTTGAACTTGCAATCCTCCTGCCTCAGCCTCCCAAGTTGTTGTGATTACGGGTGTGCACCACTGCACCCAGCTAGACTGCTTTATTTTTTTTCATGCGCTAATTCTCATGGCAGATTCTGGTGATTGTCCCATCCATCATCTCACCCATCCCCGGTGCTCCCATTTCCTGTACATATGTACACGGTTCTACGGAAACCCGAGTGATTCTCACGTAAGGGTACTTTCAAAGCCCTCAGACCCTACAAAGTCAGAACCAGGAGTTGGTGCACCAAGGAGCAGCCTTTAGCAAAAGAGAGATGGTGAACAGAGGACTAATGTACATCTTTGTTGCTCAGGGGGAGAGGGAGGTGAGTAATTTGGTAGAATGTTCCACATTCTGAGTTCCCTTTTGTGACTGAGCCCTAGTTGCCCCCAGTATAACTTGTTTGATATTGTAAACTTTGCATGATGGCTTTCTTCTATTTCCTGTCTCCTCTTGTCCCTACTTTCCTATTGGTGCTTCCTGGGACCACCTCCCAAATGTGCTATTTGCACACAAGTATTCATTTCAAAGACGGCTTCAGGGGGAATCTAACCAACGGCATGTTCTCATATCTTCTCAGGGTAGAAAAGGGATATAGTGAATACTGAATGGATTAATTAAATGGGAATTTAAAAATTATTAAATATAGACATAAAGTAATGTTGGATTATCTCATCAAAGGAGGCTACCAGCTATCCCCCAAGGCCTCTCTCACTAGGAGACATTTATTGCCTTGGTGAACTTTCTCTAATCTGAAGCCTTGTTGATCTTGTCAGCAGAGAGCAGTCACAGACCAAGCTCCTAGAACTGAGGAATAAAACTGAAGTATCAGCTTATGAATATACCATAGGAAATAATGGCCACAGGGACTGACATAGTCAACCACCAAGTGACATATGCATACTGTTGCTAGAGGCTGACCTACAAGGGATTCCAAATAAACATAAGAGGTTGTGTGAATACCATGGAATCAGAACAAGAGAAACTAGAAGCACTTAAAGTCTAAAGGTGTTAGTCTTAGACACCTTTGCCCCCGAATCCATGAATAAGGGAATAGTGCCTACTAAAACACCTTAGTGGACAGTCCCTCCAAATTTTTCAAACCAGGGTTTCTTCCTGAAAGGACTTATAGATTATTTTCTAAATTTGAACATCCTCTGGAAAAATGCTTATGCTTAGACATAGAATGCCTCTGAGATTCTCAACTTCTCCTGTCTCATATTCTTTCTTTAAATGTTAATAAATTCAATCAGATACAAATCAGTTCTGCTGAACTATAAATTATTCAGATGTGTTAAATGACATTACATATGTCAGCTCCAATTTTAATTTTCAGGGATCAAATCCATTCCCCTAGTGTTTAGTTCACGGAGAACTAACGAAGTGTAGATCCCACAAACCAACTCCATCCATTAACTCAGGATACACTTCACTTGTTTTCATAACCAGTCTTTAGGGTAGATGTTATTTTCCTTATTGTACTCAGTTAGGCCAAGTTATTTGCCTGGGGATGGAAATTGAATTTAAGTCTGGGTTTGTCTGAGTCTGTAACTCCTGTTCTTTCTACTTTGTCTTCAACCCAAAGGTTATAGAGTCAAGCTCCTATTTTAGAGTCGATTTCAAGAAAGGTTTCACTGCTAGAACAAAGTTTGACAACTCCTAATGATCCATCTAGCTCTTATAATTTTTTAATTATATAATTTATAATTTTTAATGCCCCTGGCTTTGCTAAACTTCAGAATTAAGTTTCTTTTTCTAAATAATTCTGACAAAAATTATTGCTCTTGGTTATTCAGGGACCAGAAACTGTTTCTGAGTTATATTCCTAATTGCCTCAGTTTTTCACCTCACTGAATCTAGGATCATGTTATAATTCACCATGTCTCCCTACTAATGCACCTTGCATCTGATATTGATGTTGCACAAAGAACTTTCTAAAGATTGTAAAAGATCTAATTACCTGTATTGACCCTGGCCAGAAGCAACCACAAACAATATTGTAATTAACTGAGCCTGGCTATAAATGGGAGACATGAGAATGATTTTTTTAATACAAAAATAAGGCTTGCTAATCTGATGGGTAACTTATTTAGAATCATGAAATTTGTTCAGTGCTTCCACAACTTTCTTCCTTTCTTGCTTCTTCTCTTTTCTCTTTCCATTCTTTCCATGTTTTTTTTTCTTCCTAGAAGAGAAGTCAGTAATTAGAGAAAGGGAATTGAGGGGAAGGGAGGAGGAATGGAAAAAGGGAGGAATGGTGGAATGAATCTGACTGAGCTTTCCTATGTACATATGTGAAAATAATACCATGAATCTCACCTTAATGTACATCCATGGGCACTAATTTAAAATATATATATATATAAATAGAAGAAAATTTTTAGACTAGGGGAACAGGAACAGGGGAAGGGAGGTAGAGAGGAAAAGGGGACATATGGGGACTGAATTAGAACAAATTATATTGCATGCTTGTACAAATATGTCAAAATGAACACTAATGTATGACAAAAATGAACCAATAAAAGAAGAAGTGTTTATTTCCACATTATAAAATTAAATAGATGACCATCAAAGAAAGTTTTAGGAAATACAAAACACTGTTAGAGACAAAAAAAATATCTAATTTTTATTAATTAAAAATGGCAACCATTTACCATATATCTTTTCTGTTTGGGGGGTTTTATTTTTGTTTTTATTTGTTATATATATATATATATATATATATATATATATATATATATTTATTTATTTAGAGCATAGGTATAGATGCTCTTTGGGAATACATTTTTTCCACAATCTCCTTTTCCTAGAAGAAATGAGTTTAGAACTCGCTAGGAGGTGAGTGCTAGGTGAAGACAGATAAGCATGCATGGAAAAGCCATGAGGGATGGGACACACAATCAGGGTAAAAGCAAGTGGTGTGTAGGGCTAATATAAGATGATGGAAAAGGACTGGTTGAGAGATGAGCAGAGCCAGGTAAATGTGGGCCCTGAATGCCAAACTAAGGGATATAGACTCTAACTAGAAAGCCAGAGGATGCCATGTTGTAAATTTTGAGCAGAGTTCAAGTATAGTGCCTTACCCGTAGTAGGAGCTCAGGAAATATCTATTGACAACTAAATGGAAGAATGAAAGGCAGCTGTGTATAGAATATGCGAGGCAAAAAAGTGAATTAGGGGACAGGGAAGCCAGTTAGGAAACTCTGGTTTTCTCAGTCAACAAAAATCTGAACTGAGGTTCTGAGGATATAGATAACAACAGTAGAATAATTTCTAGGAAAATTAAATAAGTTTCTTTTCTCAACAAATTTCTTCTTTGCCAAATGAGTAGGATATATATGTATACTTTGAACCTCATATTGCTCTGCATAAACCACTGATATGGAATTGAAATGTGTGGTTTTCATGATTGGATTAATGGGCACAGTGTTAATGACTTTCATGCAAACAAGCACAAGATATATCTCTCTCCTCTATGCTTGCAGTCTATTAAATTCCTGTAGATCTCTGTTATCTGCAAGGTACTTGCTTGAACTAGAACCACTCATTCAATAGAAATTTAAAATTATAAGCAAGCAAAAACTTACTCTTTGTATAATACAATTTTTAAAGCTTACTTCAAACATTTCAGATCATAGAGGTATTTCACTTCCTGTGGCTATTTTAAATCCACTTCCTGAGAGAATTTTGAGTAAGTCTCAAGTGCACAAATACTACAGGAAAAAGTTTGCTATGCACAATATTTCTCAAAAGAAGATATACAAATGACCAACAGGTGTATGTAAAAGTATTCAACATCAGTAATTAATCATCAGAAAAATGCAAATTAAAACTTCTTTGAGGTATTACCTCACCTTTTCAAATGACTAGTAGCAAAAAATCAAATATAACAAATTCTGGTGAAGATATGGAGAAAACGGAACACTTGCATACCTTTGGTAGGAATGTATATTAGTAGAGGCACCATAGACAGTAGTAGGGCCGTTCTTCAAAGAATTAAAAATTGAGCTACCATATAATCCAGAAACACCACAACTGGGTGTACAGCCACAGTAAATGAAATGATTATATCAAAGAGATACCTGCATGCCCATGTTTACTGCAGCACCATTCACAATAGCAAGGACATAGAATTAACCTAAGGATCTATCAATTGATAAATGAGTAACGGAGATATGACATGCATACACAAAGAAATACTATTCAACCATAAAGAGAAGGAAATTCTGTCATTTGAAATAACATAATATCTTTGAGGTTCATCCAAGGTAAGTAAAATATGCCAGGCACAGAAACACATATCACATGATCTCACTGAATTTGGAATCTAAAAATGCTGAATTCGTAGAAGTAAAGAGTAAAATTATGGATCCTAGAATCATGCAGGGAAGAGAAGCAAAAAAGTATTGTTCAAATTGTAGTTTGGAGATGAGTGTGCATGAGTGTACATCTATATAGAGAGAGTATTTTCTTTTTCTTTTTTTTTTTCGTGGGGGATTGAACTCAGGGGCACATGACCACTGAGCCATATGCCCATCTCTATTTTGTATTTAGAGACAGGGTCTCACTAAGTTGCTTTGCAGCTTGCTGTTGCTGAGGCTGGCTTTGAACTCACAATCCTCCTCTCAGCCTCCTGAGCATCTAGGATTACAGGAGTGCACCACTGTGCCCTGGGAGAGACTATTTTTAAATATCCCAAATAGGCAAATACATAGAGATGGGAAAGTAGGTAAGTTACTGCCTGGGACAGAGGGGAGAAGAAAGGAAGGCTGCAATGGGGACAGGATTGAGAAATGTCCACTAATGGTTATGGGGTTTCTTTTCTGCATGATGAAAATGTTCTAGAAATGATTGTGGTGATGGTTTTACAACTGTGTGAATAAAATTAAAAAAACATTGTTTTTGTAGATGAGTGAATTGTATGATATATAAATTATATTTCAATGAAGCTGCTTTTTTAAAGAAGGAAATGTGGCAATATGTTTATCTGAAGTGAGATGGTATGATGATGATGATGATTTTTTGTCGTAGTCAAGGCTCTAGACACAGAACAGAGAGTGAGGAAAAAAAAAAGGTTTCACATCAGACTCACCCAGGAAGTAGAAAGAAACGTTTCTGGCTCTTTCAAGATTCTTAAGCCCTTTCACATTAATTTTTTTCCAGTCTCTACAATGTTCTTCTTAAAATTTTAAAATAGTATAACTACATACAGAAACAAGAAAAAAGGATATATATACAGGTTATCACTTAAAATTCTATACTACAGCATTTACTCTTGTAACAAGTTTACATGGTTGTTCTGTCTTGTTTTTATATTTGATGTTAAAAAAGAAAAGCTGAAGGAAGAGTCCTCCATAATCCACCATTATGAGCAACTTTATCCATTTGTTCTTTAAAAATAAGGAGAAAGAGAGAGACAGAGAAACAGCACAAAGAGCCTAGATGAAGGAAGTGGCATCAACTGCTCATCCCTGTTCTCCTACCCTTGAGCTTAGTGCAAGCTCTTCTTAATGCTCTAGGATCATCCTCAGGCTGGATTTGACTTATGATGGACATGCTATTAGTGAGCATTTCAGCCAATGATGTCACTGTCATGAGCTGCTCCTCACTTGATGTTCTTAGAGTGGCTAAGAGGTCAGCATTCAGTTTGTCCTTGAGATGAATTATGTATATGACGGCAGTTCTGTCTCCCATGTGCTTAACTTTTCACCCTTTTGGGTGGGGAGGGCCCACTCTTCTTCAGTCTAGGGACACCAAAACTGAGGCTGTATTCTAATTTCATTAATTCAAAAGCCTTCTTATCAAAAACAAGGGCATAATGATTACTCTCTCAAATGCTCACTCTTCCTTGGTAAGACAAAGTTTATTGATACTTGGGACAAAAGTATTCTTGTATAAAGAACTTATTGACCAAAATGAGCTTCGTAAGTTTTCTTCTTACTCTAGTTTATGCCAAGCATTAAAAAAAAAAAAATCTGCACAAGTTCTGTTTTCTTTGTCTCCCAAAGGAAAACAATCACAAATATATACAAATTTCCCAAAATAATCAATATAAATTTATACCATAGTTTTAACTTCGCCAGTTTGGGCATTATCCTTTCTATAAATGTTGTAAGTTTGTTTTCTTTCCTTTTTTTAAAAGCTGATTTAATTTTTACTTTCAAGTTACATATGTAAAAATGAAGAGACTAAAAATTAAGTAATCCTTATTTGTGAAGCAACTCTATTCAAAGTGGCAACTAAACATTGTTGACAAATATCCTAATTGACACAAAAATTTTCTATCAGAATTATATCAAAGTGGCTGTAGTGATAAAGAGGTAGTTTGCTTCAATATTCCCTTTAATGCAAATATAATTGGTAGGAGTGAGATAGTGTAGAAATAGTTATCATTTTAAAATATTACTGCTATGTATATGCTAGAGATTATACTGGACTATATATATGTGTAGTATAACATGCACACATATACACACACATACATATATACATACATATATATACACATGCATATGCACATATATATACACATGCATACACACATATATACACATGCATACACATATATACATATGCATACATACACATGTATATACATACACATGTATACACATATACACATATACACATATACACATATACATATATACACATGTATACACATATACACATGTATACTCATATACACATGTATACATACACACATACACACACATGTATATACACACACATATATATAATTCCTTATAGCACAATAGTCCCTACTCGTTGTATTATTTCTATATTCAGATCACAGTATATAATTGTGGTTTATTTTTCACATTCCCTTCTGGGACAGATACCCTGTAGGATGAGGGCACTGTGGGAAAAGGAGTCTGAAGAACTGATGTGGTAGAGAAGATACCATACCTTGTTATGATCAGTTTGTCCTGCAGTCATCTCATCTTGCCTCCCTGCAACTCTACTCTGACTGCCCACCAGGAACAACAGAGAATGGGTCTCCACTGGTGGAAGCAGTGGGTTGGGGGGAGCAGGAAACCTGCCTCTCACCAACAGCCCTTTTCTCTCAGTCTGCCCAAACCCCTGCCTACAACTGAAGCAGATGGGTGGCATAAGGCCTCTTTGATAATTTAGTAGGAGGAAACCCAGACATCATTGTTGGAATGGGCATTGCTATAGACACTATGAAGTTGAAGCCCACTTCCTCTGGCTAGGAGTGTGACTACAGAACACAAGCTGATTAATGCTCTGCCAACACCACTTTACTTCACTGGGGAGATTGATCAGGGATTTTTCCTGTTTTCATTTAAGCTGTACATTTGTTTCCGTTCATAATTCTGGGGGCAAAACAATTAACTGCAGCAAATACAGACCTCTAGAGATTGTGAGTGCTGAATCTTATTTTTTTTTTTTTACTAATTCAATGTGAGATCTAGGCTAGTCCCCTCCTTGGCTGGCCCTTGGACTTCATCTTTGTGAAAATGAAAAGGTTGATTAGTAGATTTCCTCTGTCATTTCCAGCATTAGTCTCCTAAGGGTTTAAGTGATTAATACTGGACCTGCGGTAATCATAGATCTTATGGGGTTCCACCTAGTGGCTTTGCCCTATATTGCAACTCTAAATTGTATAGGGTTTTATTAAGGCCTTCACTAAGGTACCCTGGGTAGATTTTGGTGTGTCCATCAGACAGTACATTTGCTATCAATAGAATTGGGGAGGATGAAAGTGGTGGTGAGAAGAAATATAACAGGACTAATATTTGTTTTGAGTTTTACAGTAATTAAACCTCAAATTTAGATCAAATTTAGACTTTGGTATTATCTCAAATTGAGGTAATATAGAAAGCTATTGAGTCTGTGTATTTTAAATATTAACCCTTTAAATGCAAAAATTTAAAATATGCTTCAATTTTTGAAGCCATGTGTTAGAATTTCCTCTTTTAAATAATTAGGATTGAAGTTTTTACTCTTTATCTGAGAATTTTTAGGTTTAGAGAGTACACTTAGTGTTTGCCTAGCAAAATGCTAGATGTTGTAGTAGATTCCCAGGTGAAAAATTCTTAGGGAAGGTAGAATAGCATGCACACCTAGGATAGCCCTATAAAACATGAGCATATTTTCACTACATAATTTACTTGAGATTAGGTTGAACACTGGGGATAGAAACATGCCAGAGCCATGGTTCCTATTGTCCTCAGGAGACTGGTATTTCTGTGGGAGAGAGATGTTTATAAACAGTCACAATGCTCTATGTAAATAGACGAGCTACAATAGAGATTTTTAGAATATACCTACAGTGATATATAATAGAGAGGTTTTTTGAGGGAGAGTTTGGAAATACTTTATCAAATAGAAGACATGAAAGAATAAAATAGAAGGAATCTTTCACATAACAGGTCCTTAAAGCATAATTTGAAGTTTTCTAAGAGGTTGGGGAAGAGATTTTCAAAGAAACTGAAAAGCATAAAAGGCATATGTTAAGTAAAAACATGATTCCAAACAGTCCTTAATGTCAAATGTATTTAAGTGATTAGAGACTGAGGAAAGTGCATTTACCTTCTCTCTATTCTAGCTTTTCTTTTTCTTGGACAAAGCCCCACTACAATATGCATTTTTTTTCCTGCAAGGACTAAAATCAGCATAACTGTGACTACAATGTATATTAGAAGCAAGTCTGGCATGGTTGTAAAAAATGTGGGCTTTTGAGGCTGTAGTCCTTACTTGGGGTCCTGGCTCTTGCTTACTTGCTGAGCAAACAAAGGCAGCTTCTTAGCTCTTTGTGATTTGTTTATTTCCCTGTAAAGGTGGGGAAAATAATAATAATAATAATAATAATAATAATAATAATACATATTACATAGGGTTGCTGTAAAGACTAAATGTTAGAACAAATAACATCAGGAATAAAAGTAAGATCATTATTATTTGATTATGAGAAATTAAAATGATACAAATAATGAAAAGTAGTCTCATTAAAGCAAATGATTTTGCTAAAGTGGGCATTACTTTAGTTGTAATTTATTAAAACATGAACAAAATATTATGCAAATCAAACAGCACTATATCTAATAAATAATTGTGTTTGAAAACAAAAACCTTCCAACAAAGGAAAGTTCAGGCACAGATGAGTATAATGGTGACCTATTTCAAACACTAAAAAAAAAAAAAAAATCAACTTTTTTCAGAGAATAGATAAAGAGGAACACTTCCAATTTTACTAGGCCAGAATAATCTTTATAGTAAAATCTTAAAAGGCCATTATAGGAAATAAATACTACAGTTTAATATTTCTCATAAACTAAAAGCAAAAATTCTGAATATTATTAGCTGATTACCAAATCAAAGGAGATCCAGATGAATTTATTTCAGATTATTTTAATACTCCCAGATGTAGAACCCCTGTAAACATTTTAATATAGTATATAATATATAATAACAATAATTTTAGAATCAAAATAACTTTAGAATTATATTATTAATTAATATTCATAATGTGTAAGCTCTAGATTATGATTCCAAGCTATTTTAATGCACCTATGTTAGTTTCACTGAGATATTCACAGAATTGAAAACTTGGGACTTAGTGGGTTAAGAAATCATGTCTGATTAGTTTCAGAACAGGAATGGAGCAATAGAATAGGTTGGTGGTAGAACTCTTGATTAGCATGAGCATGAGCAAGATCCTCATTTTTATCCTTAGCATCGAGGAAAAAATAAAGTTGAAGAGCAAAAAGCATTTGATACCCTTAAGGTCCATTCATATTATTCACCTTTAGCATACTGGAAATAGAGGCAAAGTTCTTTAGTCTGTTAAGAATGTCTGTAAAACCCTCATTCTACAACTCATGGATAGAGATAAAATATTTGACATTTACCCTGTGAGCTAGTGATGAGAGAGGATGGTCACTCCTACCTCTTCTATCTAACACCGTCCTAGAAGAGACTTGTTCAAAGAAACATTGGCTCAAGTATTAGAAAGGAAGAAATAACTCATCATTTCTCATGGAAAACATGATTAGATGTGTGGAAAATCCCAAAGAATCTCCAGATAAACTAAAAGCATTAGCAAATGAACTTAGCAATTTCAGCATGAAAGTAAATTTTATTTTATATGCAAGCAAAAAGAAATTAGAGGAAAGTTTCATAATTCTGTATCTAATGAATTATGTACAAGGTCTCCTTCTATACAGAATACTAGAAAACATTAGTGAGAGATTTTAAACATGTTCAGATAGAACCCAGATCAAAAGCAAAGATGTTCAGGGCCACGAATAAAATGTTAGCATTAATTGCGCACAAACTCCAACAAGAATGAAACAACTTATTAACAGCTCATCATAGGATAGCTGTCAGAAAATTTCTATGAAAACTTTCATTGATTTTAATTCTTTGATCATGTTTGGATGAAAAGGTTGTGGTCTATCTTGTGAATGTCTGGAGCATCTGTGGCCCTAAAAAATTTAATATTAATAGTGATCTTCAAACTACAAATAAGGATGGTCAAGAAAATGGGGAGAGTGGGTGAAATAAATTGATTTATATATGTAAAGCCATTGTGGAAGTCCAAAGACAAATAGCAGATCACCTTGGTTTGATTTTTCAGTTGGAACCAAATGATTGTATTAATAATATTTTTTTGTCATTTTATTCAACACTTATTTATACCCAACTCCAGCTGTTTGTATTCCAGAAATTATTATAGTCAGCTCTTGACCTTAATGAATTTATTGATGAAACTAAAGACACATGGAAAGAAACAATAAGGCAATGTCATTCAAATCAAGGATAAATTTTCTGTACCTGTTTTTAGCTCTGTGAATTTATTGAGCACCTACTATGTTTCATGTGTTTATGAAGAGATTTTGCTTTCATAATATCTGCTGACATTATTGTCTCCATCTTAAAGATAAGGAAATGAGATTCAAGGAACCCAGATAGTTAGGAGCCAACTTTTGAACTTAAACCGACTTACACCATGATGCTGTGAGTTTGAGGCATGTGATAAACTGGTTAGCTTGATATCAGGGACACATCATTAGTATTTGGTAAATTCATTGTTATCATTCAAACATATGAGTCTCAAAAGAAGGTTCTTTCCTTCTCTTTCAATGTGAAGGAGCCTGACTGTCTTATTCAATAGGAATTGCTCTTTTTGATAGCACACACTATGAAGAATTACAGAAATAATGTAAAATATGGTAGAGATAAATGTTGCTAATCTTTCCTTCCAGGAAGTAACAATTAGTTCTGATATGTGTTAAAGCAACATATCACAGTATGCATCAGCATGTACAAAGGAGAAAAATAGATTTGAAATTTAGTTATTTATAATTATCCAGTGTTTTAGGCAAGTATTTTCTCTTCCCCACTTCTCATTTCTCCTTATTTAGTCCCTAGAGGATACCCAGCTCAATACCATCAGCCCCTTAGAATATATTTTGTTTTTCCACATAGCATGTGTATTAAGTTTTGTTCTGTGGTAATTTGTACACGTTACCTGTATGAATACCTTTTTTCATCACTCAGATATGCAGATTTAACGACAGTGATTACTTTTTAATGTATTTTTATAAACTTAAGGGAGACTAACACAGTGTGTTCCATCCAGCAGGTGTTCAACAAATGATTGTTGAATAAATAAGAATAAATAAGAAAAACAGTAAGATTACTTTGAGAAAACTACAATAGAAAGCAGAAATTTAAAAAACAAAGTAGTTTTAAATTCTCTGTGGGAAAGTTTTATGCTATTCTGAAAGAAAAATAAAAAAGGTGTCAGTGGAAATTAAAAAGCCATTTGAGATATATACATGAGAAAATGAGTGGAGTAATGGGAATGGAAAACAACATTTTTTTTGCAAGTAATTTTCAGGAAAAAAGGCAAATTGTTTCTTTGACAAGAAAATTTAAAAAATAGTATTCACTTGTGAATCCACATTGTGAATTGTCTGTGACAAATATTTAATCTGTACATATCTTTTTTTCCATTACACTAGATATTCTAGGCCAAAAGTAATGCTATTAGTTATCCCATCTATCCTTATGAAAAGCAAACTTCTTTTTATTTAAACCTAACTGAACATAATTATATTGGGATCATTCCTTTCTGGATCCATTTTATCTTCCTCGACAAGCACTGGGGCCCTGCCCCCACTTTACACCTCTTTCTCATAAATCTCATTCACTTTTATAAACTCAACTTACAAACCATACAGGTGACTGTTGTTTCCATATTGACAGTTAACCCAAGCTCAAAATCTTTACCTGAAAGTATCATCAACAGTGCTACTTGCTTAGCCCACTATCACCACAAAATCAGAACTGGGTTAAATAAGATGTAAGTACCAAGTATCTGCTAGGTACTATCTAGCCATGCCTAACTCTATAATCTCATCTCAAAAAAATAAAAATCTCAAATTTGAATTTATAATCTTCTCTACACTCCACAAATCCCAGTATAGTACTATAACAGCTACTATGTATGAAACAATCTACTGAGATTTATGTACTGTACAAGTTACTGTTTACACTTGGGATCTTTTTAATTTGAAATAAATAAATAAAATTATCATTTTTTTAAAAAAAGGATATTTAAACTCAAAATGTTTTATGTGTTCAAGACTTCATATGATAAAGAACTCAAGTGGAGGTTATTACACTTCCAAAGTTTAAACTCTTCCCAGCGTCACTACTGTTTCCAATGTCTTGTTACACATTCTTAAAATAGAGGATAGTGCTTGCTCTAGTCACTAGTCAGTCTGAGTTCTAGATGTTACACTTGCTATGCTTGTGCCCTGAGGTCAATATATTTTATTTCCCTTTTCCTCGTTTTCCCATTTAATAAAGAAAACATAACTCAGTGGAGCATAATAAATGAAATAAGAAGCACCTAGTACAGCAACTGACACATGATAAACTCAACAGGAGTCATCTGATAGAATACCTTATCAGTGTTTTATTTAAAATTCTCCTGTATTCCTTTCCATCTTTTCAGACTTAATGTCCATAGTATAATATAGGAATCCATAACCTTGAATGATTGTTCCATTTTCTACCCTCATAACTATAGTCAGCTCTGTACCTGCCCTGTTTTTTGCTTGTTTTATGCTACACTTCCCTCCAAGAATACCCTCCCTGTTGTTCTCTTCCTAATCTGATCCTACCCACCTCTTTGGGTGAAGTTCAAATGTGCCTTAATCAAATCTTTCTCTGATTAATCCAACCAAAATGTATACTTTCTTCTTCCCACTGAGGAACCAGGAGTTGACTCATAAAGGTTTGGATCAAGTTTACATTTGGTGGCCTTCATTATGCCCATGGAGTTCACATATTCACAGTTCTTTTCTCCATGAAACAAACTTGTAGTTCTGTCACTCTGTCCATTAAGGTACAGACTTCTTTGATTCTTGACTCTCCTGTGGTTTTCCAGAGAAATTTTTGTGCATATTTAATTCTTCAAGAAAATTATTATCTACATAGTGTTACCATGCATTTAGTTACCACAATCAGTGTAGGTATGAGGCACATAATTGTTAATATTCTCAGAATTTTGTAGAAATAGAGTTAGATCATATATTTATTAGGCTAATTAACGCTAGCTTCTATGGAAAACAAACCCAAATCACATTGATTGAAGCAGCAAATGTTTGTCTTTTGATTATGTTACAATCTGCACAGGATCAAGTGATTTGCTAGGGGTTTTGAGTAGTGCTGACTTTCAAGCAGTGATTCAGGCATATTGATTTCTCATCATTCAGCTTTATAATCTCATAGTCATGCCTGTCTAGTAATAAGGTCAGGAGAAAGTTATATCAGAAATCATTGAGGTGGTTTATAATGGGGCCTATGTAGTAGTACATCTTCATTCACATTTTATTGGTCAGATTCATGTCACATGACTTCAATTCAACTGTAAAGGAAGCTGGAAAATTACTATTTTTGCATTTTCTGGGTGTAGGATCTTGATGAACATCTAGCTAGTCTGAAACCATACAACTACTTCCTTCATACTTACATCTATTCATCTAACTTCTATCAAGGTGTTTCTTCCCTTTTGCACCTGAACTGGATCAATAGTGACTATTTCAATGACTTCCAGATTAAAAAAAATCACTTTAGTTCTAAGAATAGTCGAAGTGTAGTAATTAAAAAATATCCATTCTGAATAAAAAAAACAAGAAAGTTAATTTGAACTTTAATTTGAAGTTAATTTGAAGTTTCCTTTTCTACAACTTGCACCATATTGAGAAGCCAATAATGGGGTAGAAAACATGACGAGCTTCTTTATAGCTGCAATTCCTGGCTCTCTGGGATTGGTGTAAGGAGAGGGCAAAGATTACATTCAGGCAATA
The DNA here is from genome assembly GCF_964194105.1 of Spermophilus citellus. Lineage (NCBI taxonomy): Eukaryota > Metazoa > Chordata > Mammalia > Rodentia > Sciuridae > Spermophilus > Spermophilus citellus. Next base: position 180,344,291 of record NC_138183.1, read on the forward strand.
GCATGTTTGAATTGCGTGGTTGTGATCTGGAACTAGTGGTCTCTGGGCATGATGGAACTTCAAAATTATTATTTTTCCCACCTTAGTCACATTCGTAGTTCTTTGACAATTTCTCAGTTGGGAACATCTGATTTCCATAGCTTTGAAATATCTTGACAATTTTTTCCTTTTGACTGTCCACTCAAAGCCCCCATGCCATTCTTTATTAATCTGTCAATAGGTCGACTCTTAGAAAGTCTCTTAAAAATAATTCTAGGCTGGTTGCCTACTACATAATCTATGTTGGGTCCTGGACAAATATGCATTGTTCCCCTGCCATCAGAGAAAAGTAGCTGGCTCTCAATGTAGGCATCATTTATCACTCTGGCAGTAGGACCTTTCATTATAGCATTTTAAATTTACATTTCACAAGTAGTAGTTCCAAGACTCCAAGGGATATATGTCAGGTCATCTAAGTGGTCTTTTTGAAACCTTTCTCAATAGGCTAAAACAGTCAAAATGCAAATGAGTGAGTTTGATTCCCAAGAAAACAAATATTTGTTTGTTTATTAAAATATTTATTTGTTTCCAGAAGTACTACAACATTATCAACTACTTTCCTTCAAAAGTTTTCACATCCTTCAATCTTATTTAGGGAGATAGCTTTATAGTTACATTCTTTAACAATCTACATAGGTATGTTAGCATCCTTTTGGAATTTGGGAGGAGTAGGGATTTGTTTATATTGTTTTGTTTCAGCTATGGATCTGTCAACCAAAACTGAGGACATTACAAATTTAATATATTGTTAGCTAAGTATTAGTTATAATTTCCAAGAAATAATACACTTTAGAAAATCAGAATGAATTGACTCATGTCATGATCCACTAAATTGCATTTTGACTGTGAAAGAAAGAGGAAGAGCTAGAGCTTACTGTGCTGAGAATTTCCAGGCATCATCATTTTGGTGTGTGTATGAAATTATTTGGCATGTGGGAATATCACTGGTCATATGCATCTGTGCAAAATGAATGTTGAGAGCATATGTTGAAGGGACATGAATGTTACAGCCTTCTTGATGTCTTTCACAGCACAGCCATCATGTATATGCATACTGGATATGCAGCATATAATGGAAGACCTTTTTAGCTATTTAACAACATGAAAATACCATACCATGTTGTCAATATGAGGGAAATTTCTGTGGGTGAAGGAGATGAGTATGTTTGTACTTACCTGAAACGGATCAAAAGAGCCAATGTGATATAATACTAGCAGACAATGTAGATACTAGAACATTTAGAGGTTATTCTTACCTCTAAAACAACGTGGACTATTATCAAAGATGAAGAGGGTTGTTAAATAATAGTAAAGAGGACAACTCACCAAGAACATATAGCAGTACTAAATCCTGGCACTTGGATTGAGTGGGTTTCTGGTCTTTTGTTTCTTCAGCATGGAAAGACTGATATTCAAGCCTGTCTTTCAGGGCTTCCCATATACCTCCTCAACCTCAGATCTCACATAATTTTAAAATCTGATAATGCATCTAGGAAGAGATTGAATATGTATTTCATGTTTATTTCCTACCACTGGTCTTGCTTTATATTTTAACCATCTGAAACTAAGGAAGTTTTAATCTTTCTTCATAGAAACTTTTGCCTAATTCCCAGCTCTGGTACAGCCCCAGAGTTTAGGAATTGGCCCACAAGGGCTCTTTAGAATTATGTTCCTTGAAGTTACAGAGATATGGTGTCCAAATTTCCAATTTATTTTATTCCAATCTTGCATGATTGTCAATAGCTTTCATATTTCCCTTTCCCTAGTAAAGGTACTAGACCTGGGTAAAGTCCAATCCTGGCGGGTCTTAGAATGGATAAATGACCTCAGGGGAAAAAGAAACTTGAGATTATGAGCCAACTTTTCAAGGGATTTTTTTCTTGGAAATTTTTATTTAGTGTTATTGTTTTCACATCCTCTCTTAATGTCTTTAAAATTAGGATTTGAATAATTTATCTAATTTTGTCTAGGCTTAATTTTCTCCCAGTGGGATGGTAGGGTATAATCTACTCTCCTACATTTGAAAATAGAAATCCTTTCCTCTATTAACTTTTAAAGGTTAAACTTCATTTATTAAACTATATTCCCTAATTTGATGAGTCATTTTTAGAATTTGGCCATTTCTTTTATTTAGAATAATAACTACTAACTACATTTTGTCTAAATAGATTAATTGTATTGAGAAACAGTATGAAATTAAAATTATTTCTTTGAAATTAGATCTCCTTATCTGTAAACATGAATTAATGTTTGCAGAGTTGTGAAAATAATATAACACACCTGAAAGCAATTTGGATGATAGGAAAGAATATGCAAATATGAAGAATTTTTAAAATTATAATATGGAGGTGAAGGAACAATTTGAAAAGCAGGATCACCTCTATTTGTACTAATTATGTTCATTGAAGCAACAGAGATATTGTGTCCAAAGTATGGTTACAAACACCCTTTCCCTAAGCAAAACTTCTTAGGCATAGAAAACATTCAAGTGGAGGGGGAAAATGTAATTTATTGAATATACAATTTTTGTTCAGTCATTTTCATGTAAATTATCTTGTTGTATTTTCTCAAGAATTGGAAAGATATCATATTCTTCAGTATAAAAATAAATATGGCAATTCAAGAAGAAGAAGAAAAAGAAAACAAAATCAGCTGTGTACCATGGAAAACAACTGAAGTCTCAGCTATTCTAGAGACTGAGGCAGGAGGAAGACTATTTGACCCCAAGAGTTCAAGACCAGTCTCTTCAGAAAAATAAGGCCCAATACCCACTGTGTTGGGAAAGGAATTGACTTCCTTAACAAGACACCCCGAAGCACCAGAAATAAAACCAAAATCAGTAAGTGGGATGGTATCAGTTCAAAAAGCTTTGGCACAGAAAATGAAACAAAAGCATGAACAGACAGTCTACAGAATGGGAAAAGATCTTTGCGAACCACAAAGGTAGGGCATTAATATCCAGAATATACAAATAACTCAAAAAACTTAACACCAAAAAAAAAAAAATGGGCAAAAGAATCTGATACTTCTGGGGGCTGGGGATGTGGCTCAAGCGGTAGTGCGCTCGCCTGGCGTGCGTGCGTCCCGGGTTCGATCCTCAGCACCACATACAAAGAAAGATGTTGTGTCCACAGAGAACTAAAAAATAAATATTAAAAAATTCTCTCTCTCTCTCTCCTCTCTCTCCTCTCTCTTAAAAAAAAAAGAATCTGATACTTCTGAAAAAAAGGAATAAAAAACGTTCACCATCTTTACCAATTAAGAAGATGCAAATCAAAACTACATTGAAATTTTATATTACCCCACTTAGAATGGCAATTATCAAAAATGCAAATAATAGTAAATGTTGGCAAGGATGTGCAGGAAAAAGGTACACTCATACTTTGTTGATAAGACCAAATTAGTTGAGACCACTCTGGAAAGCAATATGGAGATTTCTCAAAACCTAGGACAGAAATCACCATATAACCCAAGCATTCCACTCCTTAGTATATATCCAAAAGAAACAAAATCAACATACTATAGGGAGATAGTCTGGCTGGGCACAAAATCACGAGCCACTCAAGCAGGAACAAACTTTATTTCTGAACTCTCCCGAACACCACCCATGCGGCCCTTTCAGGAATTACACACCAACCGGAACTCCCTCCACTGGAACTTCACCAACCAACGCAACTCCCCAGGAATCCTGCAAGAACTCCAAAGTAGCGGGCACCGGAGGCGGACAGCAGGGGTCTATATACAATTGAATACACAGCCTGTTTCAATCCAGGATCATCCAGTCACAGCAATTATACACAGCTTAATTTAGTTATCATCATCTTAATTGCTCGCTGGCGTCACCTCTCAACCACTCCTTCTGGTAATATGCCAGGCACCATTCCAACTCGGCAGTGGCTCTCAACACCTTATCAATTCACAATAGCCATGGAACTATGGAAGCAACCTAGATATGCTTCAACAGATGATTAGATAAAGAAAAAGTGGTATATATACATAATGGAATATTAATGTTATGAAAAAGAATTAATTATGGCATTTGTTAGTAAATGGATGAAACTGGAGATTATCACACTAAGTGAAGTAAGCCAGACCCAGAAATTCAAAGGTTGAATGTTTTCTCTGATAAGAAGCAGCTAGTTAAAAACTAAAGGGAAAAGAGAAAAAGAGAATTGGGAGGGGGGATTCCATCAAAATAGAAGAAATATCAGTGGAGAAGAAAGAGGAAGGATATTGAGGGCAAGTGAGGAGGGATGGGATGAGGGAAGAACAGTGGAATGTATTTGACCTAACTTTCCTATGTACATATATGAATATACCACAGTGAATCTCCTCATTATGTGTATCCACAAAGCACTAACTTAAAAAAAAAAAAAAAACAACCTATAAGTATATAGCAGAAAGATTAGTAGAATAGAATAGAAGGAAGGTAACATGGGGGGAGAGGAGGGAAGGGAAAGGGAAAGTACTGGAAACTGCATTAAGCAAATTATATTCCATGCTTTTATAATTATGTAAAAATGAATTTTAATGTTATACTTAACTAAAAAGAGCCAATAAAAATGAGAAATAAAAAAATAAGGCAATTCAGGCTGTAAAAGGTTCGAGATCTTACATTGTAGACACACTAGTAGAAGAGTGAAGGAGAATTATTCTAACCTCTAAAAGTAAGAACAAGCCTGGGTTCTGAACCATACCAAAGATCCCCCTCCCCACCTTTTTTTTTCAATCACTGGAAGAGAAATGAATTATGACTTCAGATTCTCCTTGAACTATTCTGTTATAGTTGCAGTATAAAATACATTTAAATGATGGATAGTATCTTCTTTAGTAAATGCATATCCACCTAAACTCATTTGCCTAGAGGTTGAAAAAACTCATTTTTTTATATCCAAACATTTTTATTAATTTTTGTTCTTTTTTTAAAAATGTTGGTTCATTTTAGTTATACACAACAGTCCAAAAAAAAATCATTTTGAGCCGCATGTGGAGTGATCTTTTCTCAACTGCTAACTGTACATTAAACCTAAAATTATACCCATATGCTAGAGAGCTAGAAGCAAGGTCTTAGCAAAATTATTTTCCAAAAGATGTAGATACTGTTCCACAATGTTAATGGAGGATTTTGTTGATTACAGACTAGACGTGAGTTCTTGAGGACATAGTGCAAAGGTTTCAAAGGTTGAGGACTGCAGAGGGGAAGAAGTTAGGCTTTGGTGAAAAACGGGATCAGATTTGGGGATACAGTCCTTTACGTGGTGGAGGGTCCAAGAGACCTGGGTGTTCTGAGCTTCTGGGGGTGAATGCTATGAATCACAACAAAGGAATCACAATAAAGGCACAACTGCCATAGTTTGGAAAGGCTTTAAAAGCAGACAGCACTATTGAGACTGTGAATGGTGAGTGCAGGAAGGAGAGGTTAGAAGCTGAGAACTGGAAATAAGTAAAAGCAGAGTGGTTCTCTGGGGAAGCCATGTTTGGTGATAACAACCATAGAAGAGTGGAAAAAGATGCAGCGAAAGAGTAAGGAACTCCCGCTGACAGATCCAAGAAGCCTGAATCAGCAATGTGCCAATTCTTCAGCCAAGAACTCTTGATTATCACTTAACAACTTTAAATTTAGCAAAATGTTGCAATTTTTCAGCTGCTTAGTTTCAGCTATTAAATCCAAAGAAATAGCACTAGCTGTCATATGATTAATGAAGTACAATACTTCCTAGGCATTACTCTTTAGGGAGGTCCTCTTCTTCTTTACTAGATGTGTATTAAAATATGTTCATCTCCATTCCCATGCAGCCAATCTGGGAGAATTTTCTGAGTAATTTCAATGGTATTAAATCAAGGACTTAATTATTACAAAGTTGGTTTGGTGTAACTATATTTGCTAATAGTGTATTTGAAGATCCATATCTTTGCATTACTTCCAGTGAGTCTATTTTATCACCCTGATTTTAGTGCAGAGTATAAGAATAAATATGATCAAAGTACCAGTCAGGAAGGTTACCAGATGAAGCATGAAAATGTATTTAGTCACTTAATATTAACTTCATACCCATGTAAGAACATTGTACTTTATAATTTTCCCTTTGATTTACAAAGAAGCCAAGTCTGTTTAAATAAGTTTAATATATTCAACTAGGCAAATTCAAATATGATATTTAGTTCTGGTAAACATATTACTTTTCTAGGTAATTTATTCTGTCACAAAAGACAGAATGTATGCTTAGATTTCTTTTTAAGTCCAGCCTTTTTATTCCTAGAGCACATACTGTCTGTCCCTTCTATGTGGAATCATCTCCCTACCCATACTATTTAGAAAAGTCTTTCATCATTTAAAACTGAATACAATGTCTCCTCTATAAAAGTTTTCTTGATCTCTTTATCTCCATTACTCTACCTCTGAAGTTAATGTTTCTATCCTCTGAACAATTTCTGGACATATATAAAATTACATATATGTTTAAACATAAATACAAAATCAATATGTACATATTTGTTTTATTTTTACCATACCATTTTGCAATTTATCTGCATACCTGCCTCTCTTAGTGATTATTCATGGGAATATACAATATTATTTTCATCTGCATATCCACAACTTTGTAAATGTTTTCATTACATGTCCAGTAAAGTTTGAGTTGAAATGTGTGTGGCTTATGGATAGATTTGCCACTTCTTTAGTTTTGGACAATTTTGAAATGTGTTTGCCTAAATTAATACACATTTTTCATTAAATAAGGTGGAATGCAAGATAGTGATTTATCAGATATGGAAAATTCTTTAAGACACTTGGAGTCCAGGGTAGAAAGAAGAATATGCCATGTCTGAAATGTCTCCATTAAAGTAATTTTTAAACATTAACTAAGATATTTTTATGTAGAATAGTTCCATCCTCTTTTCCCTGTCCCCTGGATCTCATTTATTCTGACAATTTTCTCATCAAAGTTTGGGAATTTCAGAAATGTAGAGCAAACGCTTTCACTACATATCTATTAGGAAAAAAATCCAAAACTTGAGTAAAATACTGACCTTCCTTAAAATAAAATTTTCATGGGTTCCTAGTGTTGTCTTAAGTTATTTTTATTATAATGTTACTGATATATGTATACGATTAAGGCTAGTTAAAAACAATTCTTTTAGAAGTATAAGATGCACAAAACACATGTATAGATTAAATTAATAAATCTAGAACTAAATATTTATTTAAAATTAAAATACCAATTACATGTGATAGATAATATCATTGACATTTAAATGCCAATATTAAAATTAATAAAATGTTTCACCTGAAGTGCAAATAATGCATTGCATTGTATTGTTTTGCATTTTGTGGACTTGATTTTCTTTGTTTGAATTTCCCAGACTGTCCTTTGGTGGTTTTTAAAATTATCAGTATTATTTTAATTTCATTTTAATAGAAACATCTTTATAACTATCCAAACATTATTTTACTGGACCAGTACAATTAATGGTGCAATATTAAATGCAACACTGGAAGATTTAAAGGTCCATTTAATAAAAACTCCTTCATTTTATATTTATTACTCTGGTGGAAAGATTGATTCTATTTAGCATCATGTATGATCCCTTTTAGGTCATTTCTTTTCCAGCTTCAGAGAGTTTCCTCACATACATATGCTGATCTGTACTTTGCTGAAAACTCAAGGGGTGCCCTTTGCATAAAGCCTGAGTTCCCCTCTGAACAACCCTTTCCTTTCTGCTATGCTGCCCTGTGAACTCCAGCTGCCTTGGTTCCCCCAGACTTCCATCTCCGAGTCCTCAATTTAGATTGTGCTGGGATCTGCCTGTCTCTGTCTCCCTGAGCTAGGTCTTGGAAACACACTGCAGACAGCATGCTGGGACAGGCATAGAGGTCACTTGCTCATGGTTCCTCCGGGATCACTATCATTCAATGCCTGATGTCTATGCCCAATACATAGAAAACGACTGTTTCAAATATTTTGTTGAATTCATTGTTTGTTTTAAGAAGGAAAGTAAATCTGGGCCCTTCAGACCATTTTCATTAGAAGCAGAAATGGCCAAACTCCTTGTATCTTATGGCTCCTTTACTCTCAACACACAGCTTGCACAATCTCTGTGCTCTTTTCATCAAGTCGTGGAAAGAGGAAAAAACTTGAAAGTTCACATGTGGGTAGTTTTTATGAGTCAGGTCTGAAAATGGTTTCTCAGTTCTGTCACACTTCTCTGGCCAGACATCAGTCACAAGATTGCACTTGACTGAAAGACCAGTGGGAAATAATAGTCAAACTTCAATCCCAGAAAAACAAACAAACAAACAAACAAACTAGGAAAGGGTTTTTATGAACAGCTAATCCCTTCAGAGTTGCAACTTTATAGGTACCACACAGCTATTTGGCTCTTCCTCCCATATAATAAAAGATACTCATCCCATTTTGAGGGAGACAACCTGTAGTCTCATCACAATTATGATCTTCAGGTGCTACTCCTTATCTCTGTTAATCTGAATTTCATCTCTAATGATTTTTAAGAATTGGAAGCAAAAAATAAATAACGTATTTACTCCGCCATATCCATTTAATAAATAGTATTGAAACAGGGATGGGATGACTTCAATTAAAACTTCCTTTCACACAAAGAAGAGTGGGATTTTACTTTAATCAGTAGTCCATAGCAATGATGAAAATCCTGCCAGGTAAGAAATGTAATATCATCATACTATAGTGATAAAACCACATCAATGTTCATAGCAGCACAATTCATAATAGCCAAGCTATGGAACCAACCTAGATGCACATCAACAGATGAATGGATAAAGAAATTGTGGTATATATACACAATGGAATATTACTCAGCCAGAAAGAAAATGACTTTATTTCATTTGTCAGTAAGTGGATGGATCTGGAGACTACCCTGCTAAGTGAAGTAAGTGAATCCCCCAAAACCAAAGGTTGAATGTTTTTGCTGATATATGGAAGCTAAACTATCATAAAAGTGAAGGGTAAGAAGAGAAGGTTACTATATTAGACAAAGGGGAATAAAGGCAAGAGAGGGGAGATAGGAATAGGACAGTTGGTAGAATAAATCTAACATAATTATATATACATATGAAAATACCTAAGTGAATCCCACCATTGTGTCCACTCACAAGAAAGGGATCCTAACTAGAATAAGATATATTCCATACTTGTACAATTTTATCAAAATGTATTCTACTGTGATGTATAACTGAGAAGAACCAATAAAAAATAGAAAGAAAAAGAATTATATGATCTTACTTTACTGGAAAAAAAAGATTATTCCATGATTAAACTTTTATTCTATGTTCTAAAAGGAACATTTTCATCTTTTATTTTCTACAGACTAACTACTCCACTGCAAGATATTTCCCTGATAATTATCCTCCATTACCTTTCATGATGACAGCTGAAATTAGTTTTGGGGAGTAGTTGTTTTTCAGGGGTTACACATATTTCATAGTTCTTTTCTGCTCATGGCATTTTAGGGCATCCAGATTTGAAAACAGGTAGTCAAGGCATTTTTTTTGGTATTGAATCATTTAATTTAGCAATTAAATTTCCTCAAAATATAGTGGATCTGTTTCCTTTCAGGTACTGAAGTTCTTTTAAAAATTTGTCAAAGTATAGTTGATATACAAAAATCTAGGTATATTTCATATATACAACCATTAAGTTGTCAGCTTAAAATAGGCCTCATAGAATGTTTCACATAAGACTCAAGGTAACCACACACACACACACACACACACACACACACACACACACACACACACACATCAAAAAAAACCACACATATAAACAAACCATAGGGGCTGGGGTTATGGCTCAGCAGTAGAGCGCTCACCTAGCACATGTGGGGCCCTGTGTTTGATCCTCAGCATCACTTAAAAATAAATAAATAAAATAAAGGTATTTTGTCCAACTATAACTAAAAAATAAATATTTTTCAAAAAAGAAGATATACAAACAGAGAGAAATCAAATATATCAATGAAAAAAATTGGCAAGTCAAAAAAGAAGACAGAGAGGAAGGAGCAAAGCAGACCTGCAGAAAATAATTAACCAAATGTTTATTAGTATATACCTATCTATCAATAATTACTTTAAATGTAAATGGATTAAGCTCCCCAATCAAAAAAGCCCAGTGATGAAATGTATAAAAGAAATCCTACTATTTAATGTTAAAGGAGTAAACTCAACAGGATAATGTAACAATTATAAATACATAGGCACCCAACATCAGAGTACCTAAAGATATAAAGCAAACATTAACAGATCTAAAGGAAGAGATGAATGGCAATACAATAGAAGTGGGAGATTTCAATACCCTACTTCCAAAAATAGATGTGACATCCAAACAGGAAATCAATAAGGAAAAAAACAAGTTTGAACAACACTATAGATCAAATGGCCTTGACAGAAAAATAATTTTCCACCCAACAGCAGTGGAATATACTTTATTCTCAAGGGCACATGAAACTTTCTCTCTAGGATAGTTATTTTCTAAACTCATGTGGGAAGTCTGATTCCTTTCAGTTTTTGCCTTAGTATTTACATATCTATCATTCTCAATTTAAAAGATGGTTATCTGAAACCTTTCTAAATGATCTGTGAGAAGAGTACACACTTTTAATCTTCTTCCGTCTGAGTTCTATAACTAGTCATCTTTTCCAATCCTTGAGGGTCAAAATTCAGAAAACCATTACTTTTTAGTTGTGATTGAAAACTATTATCTAAATAGACTTGGCTCTCCAGACACAAAATATATATTCCATGGCCATGCCCCAAATGAACCACTTCCTCTAGCTGCACCCCACCTGCCTCCAGTTACCACCCAGTTAACCCCATCCGGAATCAATCAACTTGATTAGACCAAGACTATAATCGGATCATTTCTCCTCCAAACCTTCTTGCATTGTCTCACACATGAGTTTTGGGAGGACACCTCACATCCAAACTATAACAGATGCTGTCTCCATCATTTTTGGGGGAGGAGAAAGCATGGAGGATTTTTGCCCACTGCCTCTTAGCCAGAATTCAATCACAGTCACATGGCAAAATTTAACTATGAAGAAGGCTACAAAATGCATACGGGCCAGTTGTATCAGCAGGAGAACAAGATGAAAAACTCTGGTAAATAGTCATTTAGCTTCTACACAGAATCTGATATTGTGAAAGCTAGAGCAGGAGGACATAAGAAACTGTGCTTCTTTGAGCTACTGGGTCAAGTTTGACCATATTTTGCTAAACTGAATATTAGCTAACATTCCTTTTATTATTGAAGGCCATTTTAGTTGGATTTTCTGATACTCATTAAGCTGAGCATTGTAATTAATACAGTTGTCAGATGAATTTTCCATTGAATAACCTAACAAACCAAATACCTTCTGCTGCCTTCCTTTTATCTGTTTGTATAAAGCACAATCAGAATGTTTAATGTTTGGGTTGCCAATAAAGCGGCTGATACATTAGGTTTGCATCCTGGGAGATTCCGTTCTAACAAAGTGTAAGGCTTCAAAATGTGTAAGATAGCAGTTTGGGGCAGGCCGGTTCAGGTCTGAAGGAGCCTTTGGAATTCAATACTTATTTGAGAGTAAATCCAGTAGCAGGAATGTGGTTTGCGATAATCCAATAAATCCTCATAATCTATGGCCACACTTCTGAACTTTCTTAGCAGCAGAAAATCCATAGATCTGTACCTGGTTGAAAACACCTCCTGTGTTTTATTTGTTTGTTTTTCAACCTAAAAATCATCTGAGCAGAAACTAAACTTCTTGGTGATACCCAATTTGAACTCACACCTTTAACTAAATTCAAATAACCTTACTTTCCAAGGTCAAAATGCAACTGAATACAGTTCCCACCTCCCTTTGTCTGCCTCCCTTTGCTTATTGTATAAGAACAAAACCTCATTTTCTCATTTTTCTTCTGCTTTTTGGAACCATTCATTCACTCAGCCAGTTAACAAATGCTTATTGAATATCTGCTGTGTGTCACACTCTGCAATGAGCTAGAGAAAAGACAGACTGTGGTACTTCCATAAATCAGGCAGTAGAAAAGCCGATTTCTAGTGTTGGATATGTAGCTATGGAACCAAATACAGGTTTTGAAGTTAGATACTTAAACGCCAGCTCAATTACTAACAAGTTGTGTTTAATTTCAATTTCTTCTGTAAAACAGAGATAAAACCTGCATTTTATGGTTAGATTGATAGTTAAATGATGCAATGCAGGCACGAAGTATGGATGCAGTGAAATCCCTCCCTCCCTCTTCCCACTTCCCTCCTTCTGTCACCTTCTCTTTGATTTTACTTTTTCTTCTTTTCTTCCTCTTTTTATGTTTAGCTTGATTCTTTTCCAACTTCTCAGTTTTGTAATTCCCTTTTCTGGTAAGCAGAAAAATTCCCATCCTCCAGGACTACATTAAATAAATAAATAATAATAATAAAGCTGAGGGTAGTGGCTCACACGTAAGTAATCCCAGCAGTTTAGGAGGCTGAGGCAGGACGATTTCAAGTTCAAAGCCAGTCTCAGCAAAATCAAGGCACTAAGCAACTCAGTGAGACCCTGTCTCTAAATAAAATACAAAATAGGTCTGGGGATGTGGCTCAGTGGTTGTATGCCCCTGAGTTTAATCCCCAGTACCCTCCGCCAAAGGGAAAAAAAAAAGGAAATACCAATAAATACTCCTTGACAAAAATGCTCCAGATTAAATGCCCTTTGAATAACCTAGGAATATAAATTGTACTATATGAGATAGATACTTTCTTCCTAGATGGCTGAATGGGTAGTTTATTCTTCTGATTCTAAAAGTAAGGCATCAATGTTAAATTGGAATGGCATCCACTGACACTTCTCAGATATATTTTATAAATAAAACTGACAACAAGTAGTTAGAAATCCAAAATAATAATCACAGAAAGCTGAAAACTAAAAAAATGGCATAGGGTAATATTTTAAAAGGATAGCAGAAGAGCATGAGGATTTAGTAAAGTCTTCATCTAATTGACTCTGCTTAATTTTAAAAAATACTATTTGAATTTATTGCATTTTAATAAATAATTACAATAGGTAAAAAATAGAAAAATTATTTTTAACTCAATTTGCAGTATATTTTTCTTGAAATATAGCATTCATTTCAGTGCTTTAGAAACAGTCTGTAGTTATATATTATTATAGGGAGTGTCTTATATATTTTGGTAGAATTTCTTGTTAATATAATTCCAAATTAGATCTTTTAAAAGAACTTTGGATCTTTGTTAAGATATGTGAAATGCTTTCATATAATCAAGATAAGAAGTTCTAAGTATAATTAGATGTAGACAATTTGCATATGCTAAAAATTATGTTCAAAGACCTCATTGATTTTTTTGTGTGTGTGTGAAATTTGCACATTGGAGGAACTCCCAAAATATCTGAAAGATGACTTATATAGCTCAAGAATACTATTTTTATAATTCTCTCCTTTATTTCAAAAAAAAGCAGATGTTTTGTTACCTTTTGAGGAAGGAAAAGATACTTTCTTAAAATGCTATTTCCTGTGATATATCATTTTATATATAATATGTTTAAAACTCATTAAGACTATAGTGATGTTATATTTATAAAGACTCTATTGGATTAAAATTATAGCATGCTGAACTTTATCTTAAATGCACTTTTAAGAAACAATGGGCTATATATTAAAAAAATTCATAATATTTAAAACCAAATATTTAAAACTCTATTACATAAACAAGTGCAATTTATAAACCAAGCTATGTTTATAGAACTTTTTACTTTATTTGCATATCTACATATACACACATATATACAAACAGAGCAATAAATAATAAAATGCAGTAAACTTTGGCAGCAATTGTGTTAAACAATGAAATTCTGATTAATTTTTCCTATTTCTGTATTTTCCAAACTTCATGAAAATGCACCTGTATGAGTTATAATAAAAAACATAAAATGAAAAATACCCCCTAATTTGTCTCATAGTGATTAATGATAATTCAGCCTTAAATATGTATTATCAGAAATATTTATTACTTACTAGTAACTCTACAAAGCATAAATTATTTATTTTTAGTGCTTATATACTTTGCTTCTTCATAAAATAGACAGTGATACAGTATGTTTACATTACATATTGGTGAAGAGGTCAGAAAAATTATTTTCATCAAGCAGTGATCATTTTTATTGAGTACTTTCTTTAAGTACTATACATATATTAATTCAGCCCTTAGAATAAACCTACAGAATAGGGCTACTATTATCTCCATTCTACAGGGAAAGAAACTGAGGCACAGAAAACTTAATTATCTTTTCCATGGTCACACAGGCAATAACTGGGAGTGCCAGAATGAACCCGGGCACTTTGGCTTCAGAGACTAAACTTTAAACAAGAATACTATGCCTGCAGTCAGTAGATGTCTACTATGTGCTCATGTATTATTACATAATAGAAAGGATAATAACCTCAGATCTGGATGGTTTGGGCTTAAATTCTGATTCAATTAGATTAAGAAATTCATTGTATACATGTTGACTACAGTTAAAAACAATGTTCCATATTCTTGAAAATTTCTGAAACAAGTACATTTAAGCATTCTCACCACCAAAATGTGACATGCATATACAGTAATGCATGTGTAAATTAACTCAATTTATCTATTCTGCAGTGTGTACGTATTCTCAAACATGTTGTACATGATAATTATATATAATTTTATTTGTCAATTAAAAATAATAAATGCCAGACATGGTGGCACATAACTGTAATCTCAGCAGCTCAGGAGGCTCAGGCACAAGGATGGTGAGTTCAAAGCCAGCCTCAGTGAAAGTGAGGTGCTAAGCAACTCAGTGAAACCCAACCTCTAAAGAAAATACAAAATAGAGCTGGGGATGTGGCTCAGTGGGCAAGTGACCCTGAGTTCAATACCTGGTAAAAAAAAAAATAATAATAATAGTAGTTCAATTCAGGTATTTACATGTGCTGTATCTTTAGAAAAGGAATTAACTTCTCAGCTTGAGTTGCTACATAAATAAACTAACACTAGTATTTGTTGTTAAAAGAATGAGCTTTAATTATACATTAAATGCAAACATGAAATACATATGTCTTGACACATTAAGAAACTTCTCCAAGGTCATACAATTAGTAAGTGGTAGAAGCACAATTCAAAATCAGGTCTGTTTGATGCAAAGCAATGCTCAGTGATATTTTTTTAGAGGGGGTGAAATCCTTTAGCTTTTAGGATGGATGGTAGGCTTATTTTAGA
The DNA here is from genome assembly GCF_964194105.1 of Spermophilus citellus. Classification (NCBI taxonomy): domain Eukaryota; kingdom Metazoa; phylum Chordata; class Mammalia; order Rodentia; family Sciuridae; genus Spermophilus; species Spermophilus citellus. Next base: position 180,359,596 of record NC_138183.1, read on the forward strand.
TTCATAGTAAAGCTGTATGTTTAGTCTTACAATAGAGTATTTCAACTTCAGTACTTCAATAGAACCAGTACTGCCATTAATGTTTAGTCTTACAGCAGAGTTCTTTTGATCATATGGCACGGACACTAGGAGTAGTAAGAAATCATAATTTTGTATAAATATCCCTTCAATTTCCTAAATAATTGCTCAGCCATTTTTCTGATTTGATTTTTTATAGCCATGGAGAGTAGATAATATTCATCAAATGTCACTGCTAATGAATCTGAGGCTTGCTATTTCTTTATCTATTAGCCAAGATCAAGTGCAGAATCTAGGCTGAAAGAGATCCAATAGACTGCCCATGTTCACACTGCAGGTGAATTGTGGAACTGATACTAAACTCCATCACTTGTCTTTTTCAGTAGAATTTGTTTAAGAGATTTATGTACATTTATCATGAATGCAAAGTGAAGAGTGGCCTCACAGCATAGTGTGTCCCAGTGATCTGCTCTATGTCTTTCCTTCTCTCAGGCAAGATGACCATCAATCACTTCTGTGCTGAGACCCATAATTACAACCTTAAGTAATTCTTGCCAGCCCAGGGTTGGAAATTATGTTTTTCCTAGTTCTGCCAACTTCTCTATAATAAATGCCAGATCGCACTAGCCAATTAGTGAAGAGCAGACAATGCAATTTGATACATAACTCTTACACCCTTCCAACACACCCAGTGATTGTGACCTCACTGTGAACCCAAGTGGTAGTAAAGCTACCATTATGAGTAGGGTTAAAATAGATATAGTCTTCTTAGCCTTTGTTGAAACTATGAAAATCTCTTTCATTTTCAATGATTATTTATTAGATCCATTTCTCTGGAGGGCAGGGGGCTGTCTGATCCCTTAGGCTGAGCTTCCGGAGTCTGTCCCAGAAAAAAAAAAAGAATGCCAGACTTGCATTCCAGGAGCTGGGAGACTGGGCCATGACCCCACTGAGAATGGAAATGAGGATGCTTCCAGAGCTTCCTTGTCTGATATTTATTCAGCCAAGGACTGTTTTAAAAACGCTCAAGAAAAGTTTTTAGCATTGTAAAGTTGTCCTAAGTGGATGGGAATAAATAAAGATAAAACGTTTTATTAAAAACAACAAGAACAACGGGGCTGGGGATATGGCTCAAGCAGTAGCACGCTCGCCTGGCATGCGTGCGGTCCGGGTTCGATCCTCAGCACCACATACAAAGATGTTGTGTCCACCGAAAACTAAAAAATAAATATCAAAAAATTCTCTCGATTTATAGTAGAGGGGATGGAGAAAGTGAAGGGGAGGGGAGAGAAGGGGAGGGGAGGGGAGGGGAGGGGAGGGGGGACAGTGGAGAATGGGATAGACAGCAGAATACATCAGTCACTAGAAAGGCAATTTGTAAATCAATGGAAACGTAACTGATGTGACACAGCAATCTGTATACGGGGTAAAAATAGGAGTTCATAACCCACTTGAATCAATCTGTGAAATATGGTATATTAAGAACTATGTAGTGTTTTGAACAACCAACAATAAAATAATTAAAAAAAAAAATACAAAATAGTCTGGGGATGTGGCTCAGTGGCTTAGTGCCCTTGAGTTCAATCCCAGTACAAATAAAGAAAAGAATAAAGGATAAAATAAAAATTAAAAAAAAAATTCTCTCTCTCTCTCTGTCTCTATCACTCTCTCTTTAAAAACAACAACAACAACAACCACACACACACACACACACACACACACACACACCATAGAGTAAACTGAATAACTACAGAATTGACTCAAGGAGGACCCAGCTGATGAATGTGATGAATGTATTGCATTATGACAGCAAGCCAATGCATGCTCTTTGGAGACTCACAGACTTTGTTCTACAGCTGAATGTTGGAAATTGTGTTCATCAAGACCATGTGGGATTACCTTATGTTCATCAAGATCCAAATGGGATTACCCTGAAGTACCTTGACTTCAATAAATCAGTAGTGAAGATTCAGTTGGAGAACCATTCCATCTAAAGGAGGAGGCAGCAGCACTCAGCAATAACTATCACCAGGTACACCAAATGAGGCTATCAGTGGAGGAGGAGGCCCTCCCACCTACAACTGCTGCAAACATTTGTCCCATGGGCCCTGGAGCTTTGAATTCTTGTAGCACTAATCTTCTTGAGTCTTCTGGTACTCAGCAAGCTGGAGTACCTGATGTCTCTTTTTTAAATTTTTGATGGTATTGTCAGCCTCAAAAAGCCCAATAGATATGTCTAGTGAGGGGCCTCTGCTCCTCCTGTCTCTCTTCCCTACAACAAAGGCCAATTTGTACAACAAAATACCATACTTGGGGAAGATGATTGCAGCAGTCTAGATAAGTGTCTCTTCTCCAACTTGAATAGGCATCAGTCAACATTAAAGGTTCTGATTCAGGTGCTAAGCTGTTGGAAAAGATCTGGTAAATAAATCCTGATCCACAGACAACATTGCCAGAAACCTTTAATGTGTAGATTTCAGTCTGAACAGAAAAGAGCTAAGGTACTTTTTAAAAATAAACATCAAACCAACCAACCAAGCAAAGAAACAATATAATCCTTTCATCTTTTCTCATTGCTTGTATTTTCTATCTTTCCTTTGAGTTCTCCATAACTAAAGTTTCTGAATCAAAGATGGTCAGAAAAATAGTAGATACCAGCCAGATTTCCAGACTCCTAGCTTGAATCTATCTGAGGTTAGCTGACTAAAAGAATATTCCAATATCAGTACAATTTGAAAATTCCTACTGTCCATAGATCAATTATCTCCTTCACTAAAAACTCTTCAGTGTAAAATTTCAAAATACCAAATATAAATATAAATAATAAAGATGAAAATATTTCCAAAATACTAATACATTAATTTTACAGATTTTAATATTGACATATATATGTGTTGAAGAGTTCAGAAAAGTATAAGGAAGAAGAATCTCACATATTAAGACTATAACCCTATTTTGGTTAGTTTCCTTTCAGTATGTATAGAATCATGCACATATGTGTATAAAATTGAGATGATAACTAGCACACACATATATATGCACATATGTATATAATTATATATACCACATATATGGTACATTTCAATTATTTTACATTTTGCCTTTTTCCACATAGTATATCATATATAAAATAACATGTACAATTATTATACATAAAATTTTATATTTTGCCTTTTTTCAAATAATATAGTATCTTGAACATTGTCAATATTCTTTATAAACTTATATGACAACAAAGTATTTAATTTTATGTATACAACATTTTTTATTTAACTAATTTTCTGTTGATATATACTCAGTTTGCTTTTAAAATAATGGTGCATTAAATATACTGTGCATAAATCTTTTAAAGATGGCCTATTTTAAAAGAATAGATTCTTAAAATAGGAAAAACTGGTTAAAGGATACTTACCATTTGTTGTATAATTATGTCTATATATAAGACCCTTAATACATATGATCAAACTCTTTTAAAATGTCTTATCAATTTGAACAAGGTATTCAAATGTAGTTGGCAGAGTGAAACGTGACTCTGGAATTAGTATAGGAGTCAGAGAAATAACTAAGCTCTTATAACTTTCATCCCAGTGGCCTTTGGCTCCCATCTTCCCATTGTTTTCTACGGATGCTGGATGCTGGTAGCAATACTCAAGTTTCTCCTCCTTCTTTCAGTACTAGGAGTTGAACCCAGGGGATTACATATACTAGGTAAGCATTGAACTCCATCCCCAGCCTTTTTATTTTGTATTTTGAGACAGAGTCTCACAATGATGCCCAGGCTGGCCTTGAATTTGCAATCCTTCTGTCTTAGCCTCTCAGAGTACAGTGTGTCACTGTGCCCAGTTACTGAAGCTTCCTGTAGAAAACAAAAACAAAAACAGAAGGCTTACTATATTGACAGCTCAGTGGTTGGCAATAACAGAAGACATGATCTTTCATATTTCCTATCTTCCATTGTCATTAAAAGATTTACTGAGTGTCTGAGCAAGTCAGGACATCAAGTGCAGCCAGGCCTGAACAAGTATGGAACATGTCTTGGGCATACAGGTAAGATGTGACGGGTACTACGCCAGGTTCTGGTAGGGAATATACTTCTGATTTCACAGGTAGAGTCAAAGAGGACAGAGATGAAATCTATTAAAAGAATGCCAGTAGGAGGTGGAACAATATTATACAGGTGTGCAAGGGAAGGACATAACCTCTTTCACATCCAAGGAAGTTTATAATTTATGATTTGGTTCGGCTACATACAACAGAAAAACCCAACTCAATAAAAGGTCAAATAAAACAAAATCTGTTCCTCTCATATACAAAATAGGCTTCAAGTTTGTGAGTAGAGGAGCGCCCTGTTGAAGTAATTTATTTTTGAAGATTGATCTGCAAGTGATGATGTATGTTCAAACCAGGGGAAATTGAATCAGAGATTACCTTAGGAAGCAGCTCCTTGGTGAGATATTAAGAGGTATTGAAATGAAAGGGATGAGATGAATGAATGGAAGAGACATTATAGAGAAGAATTAGCAGACACCTGATGTCAAAGTGGAAAAGCAAGACATGAGGAGAAAGGAGCAAAGATGAAATCTAGGTTTGGAAACCAGTGACCCTGATGGGAATTTTTATCCAAATGGAGCATGTGGGGTTGGCTTCTATCAGTGCCTCTTGAGTGAATAACCCTGGACAATGTAAGGACCCTGTCTGACTGGTTCTGGAGTGTCACACTGATTGTGCCACCCATGAAATGGTGTGTTGATTTCCTTGGGAGGACAAACTCTCAGCTCTGATAAGTTATATACAAGAGGAAGTGAGGGGAAAGGGAAAAATAATACAAGGGGGAGAAATGAATTACAGTAGAGGGGGTAGAGAGAGAGGAGGGGAGGGGAGGGGAGGGGAGGGGGGATAGTAGAGGATAGGAAAGGCAGCAGAATACAACAGACACTAGTATGGCAATATGTAAATCAGTGGAAGTGTAACTGATGTGACTCTGCAATCTGTATACGGGGTAAAAATGGGAGTTCATAACCCACTTGAATCAAAGTGTGAAATATGATATATCAAGAACTATGTAATGTTTTGAACAACCAATAAAAAATTAAAAAAAAAAAAAAGAACAGTGGGATCCGGATGACAAAGGTTGACTGGAAAAATACTGAAACCTAAGACACTGATACTGAGCGCTTGGTGGGGAGACTTAGACAAAATCGTCAGTACACATTGAACTTGGAAGCCTGGAACTGGAGTTGCTGGGAATCTTCACCTAAGACTCATTCTGTGCACTTAAAAATACTTTTTATTTTTTTTGCAATCAATAATGTTTCTTGTATGAATGAAGTAAGAAAATATATAAAAGCAATAAAAAATAATAAAATACAACAATAATCTCATCATTCAAGGATAAACTTTGATAACATACTGGTTCTCTTAACAACATGTGTATATTTATAAAATAAAAATGTTGTATTTTGTGCCTAATTTAGCATAAATTATAATATTTTGCAGTTTGTTTTCTCTCAATTTTAAAATGCTATGAGAAAATAATGTGAACATCTTTCTGGCTTTAATATTTTTCTTTATCATCATTTATAAGGGCTATATAATGTGCCCTCGCATAATTATGCCACGATGATACTTAACCTGATTATGTTAGGAAGTTCCAATTTTTTGCTGTTTGTTGTTACATATTTATATAGGCACACAATATAATCATATTGTTTGGCCAATATCACTCCCCAGCACTTCAGCAACATTGTAACAGGCATTCTTGAAGTTAAATATTCATGGATATAAACCTCTAATGATTTCCTTATCATAAATTCCTATGAATTGAATTGTTGTATCAAAGGGAACTTACATTTTAAGGTTTTTGATTCATATTGTCAAATTTCCTTTGAAGAGTTTATTCTTATAACACTGGTGGAACTCAGTGTTATATGATAGTATCTATTTGTTTGTATCTTCATCAATTTTGGGTATTTTAGTATTAAAATATATTTATTAATTTGAAAAGGGAAAATGGTGTCTCATTTTTTTTTAATTTTCATATTTTTATTGCTAATAAAATAACTTTTCATATTATTATTGGCATTTTGTTTTTCTTATATGATAAATTGTTATTCCTTTATCTGTTTTAAAAAATAATTTAATGAGTTTATATGCATAAATTATATTCCATTTTTGCTTCTCTTACACGTTGCAAAATTTCCCCATTTTGCCTTTGCTTTGCTTCTGGTAAAATATACATACTCACACACACACTTAAAATATATTTTTTTAAATATATTTTTTAGTTGTCAATGGACCTTTACTTTATTTCTTTATATGTAGTGCTGAGAATTAAACCCAGTGCCTCACAAACGCTAGGCAAGCACTCTACCATTGAGCCACCACCCCAACCCCTAAAATATTTTTATTTTATAATTTTGCATTTCATTTCACCTTTAAAAATTCTATCCCTACCATAATGTAGAATAAATATTCACCTTTTTCTTCTAATAGTACTTTGATGCACTAGAGGAAATGAACTTGGGAATTTGAGATAGAATCAGAGGGTTCAGCTGACAGGATGTGTGGGCAATATAGAGGGAGGAGTCAAGTGAGTTTTCAAGCTTCATAGTGTGGTAAGGGTGGATCCACCGACCCCAAACCAGGAATACAGGAAAAGGAACGAGTCTGTTAGGACAGATAATAAGTTCAATTCTGTACATGTTTTAGTTGCAATGTCTGCCAGAAAGCCTGATAGAAATGCCCAGCAGGCAGTTTGTAACCAGGGTATGGAATGAATGTAGGTGTAATGTTGGGGTTTTAAGTACAGCTGTGGAAATCAGCAGACATTTGTTAGTTTAACTTTTATTTTTTGGTGGATATCCTGGGCCAAGCACTATGCTAAGCACTTTAATGCACTGTTAGTCTTCCAAACAAATTTGAGGTAGAAACTAATGCCATCCTCAATTTACCCACGAAGGACAAATTTATAGAAGTTAAATTTCTTTACTAAGATCTTATAACTGGGAAGAAGATTTTGTGATATCAAAAATTCACCAGATTTCAGAGTTGAATTTCTAGTCTAAATTATTGTATTGTCACAGGAGTGGATGAGTGCAAGCAGAGAAAGTCCCATTCCAAAGATGGAAAACAAGAAAATTACATATGAACAGGAAGAACAGTAAGTTGCAGTGAAAGGTCTATGAAAGTCACAGGGTATAGGTGGAGAGCCATATATATTTTAATGCTCTGACCAGAATGAATGCATTTTGATGGTAGAGGCTTATATCTTATACTGTCATCTGGATAAATTTGAGAACCTTTTTTTGACCCTGATCCTCAAAAAACCAGCCAACCAACCAAAACAAAAAATTCCTTTTTGGTGCTTTGCATATAAATATTGCTGGGTTGATGGTCTTCATTTTATGGCAACTTTTATCCTTCTGAGTTAGGCCACACCAGTCCTTATGTCATCACCTATGTAGGCTAGGGACTTATGCACTGGAGATCCTTGGTATGACACTATTACCTTCACTGGGAGCAACAGAAACAGACTCTTGGTCTACTAGAAAAATAGACTCTTTATTAGAAAAAAAACATGGACTTAGAAATTCTCATTTTGTCACTTCATATATGTGACTTTGAGGAGAAAATTTAAATTATTTTAGCCCTATTTCCTTCATTATATAAAGTGATACATGCTTCAGGGTGGTTGCAAAGATTAAATAAATTTACTAAAAACAAAGGGTACCCAATACAAGGAAGTTGAAGCTCTACTACACACAAAATCATTTTGCTCCATATTTATCTTAGTTGCTTGTTTTTGAAGACAACAGAGAAATGAACTTCAGCCTTAACCTGACAAACATATTTATTGTTAAAGTAGTGATTTAGGAGATTTTTTTCAAAAGTTCCTGTTATTTGTAGATCTCATTTGTGATGGCTAACTCTCTGCTTCAGGAATGAATGTTCTCAAGGACATTCCTTGCTTGTTCCTGTTGTTTGGTGTAATCATTAAAATGTCTCCTATTACTTTCAGGAGGCTCATTTTGGATAAATTATATGGTCATTCCTTAGTATGTCTTTTGCAAAATAAAGGCCCATCTATTTTAGGACATATTCCTTGTAGAAAAATTAGTTTACCTTTCCTACAAAAAAGCCTATGGGACCCTATCTTGCAGTCATCTGTTTTATTACACATTCCTTGTAGAAAAATTGAAGAAAAATTAGTTTACCTTTCTTACAATAAAGTCTACAGGGCCCTATCTTGCAGTCCTTTAAGTATTTCTTTGATGCAATAATTAAGACCTCACGCAAGCTAATAAATAACTCCCTATGGCTCTCTCAATGGCAAAAGCAAATAAGGTAATTTCACAGAAGCTCACCTATAGCACTGGGAGGGAAACTTGAGGGATTGTCCTTTCAGGTTTATATTTGCAAAGCAATTTCCAATCATTTTAATTAATTTTTCCACTTTATAAGTGCAAGCATATGTATGCACATTGGATATCATAGGAATGAAGACTTAGAGAAATATGATGCTAGGCTTTCTGGGATACCACTCCAGGTTTTAATTCTGAGAAATTTGTGGTCGTCTCACATACCTTTTACAGAATTTAATCATCTGCCTTTCTGTTCTTCAGGAGAAGATGTGCTGTGGTTTAGCAATATAAGGGTAGTGAAAATGTCAAAACATTGCCAGAGATGCTTGGGGAGCTACAGTGGAAGACAGGCTTGCAGGGTGCTTTTTTTAAAAATTATTATTAGTGGTCCAAAACATTACAAAGCTCTTGACATATCATATTTCATACATTTGATTCAAGCAGATTATGAACTCCCATTTTTACCCCGTATACATATTGCAGATTCACATCGGTTACACATCCACTTTTTAACATACTGTCATACTAGTGTCTGTTGTATTCTGCTGCCCTTCCTATCCTCTACTATCTCCCTTCCCCTCCCCTCCCCTCCCATCTTCTCTCTCTACCCCATCCACTGTAATTCATTTCTCTCTCTCGTTTTTTTCCCCCTTTCCCCTCACTTCCTCTTATATGTAATTTTGTATAACAATGAGGGTCTCCTTCCTTTACCATGCAATTTCCCTTCTCTCTCTCTTTCCCTCCTGCCTCTTGGTTGCTGGGAGAAAGAGCCACTTTCAGGTTCAGAGACAGAGATTCTTTAACAAAGATTTCACTGCACTGCTAGTCCATTATGCTTATCAAATCACTTTAGTCTAAAGGATTTAAAAATATAAACTGAGAGTAATTTCTTCCCACTGTGAAAAATTATCATGAGACCTAAATGAATTCCTCTGGAAACAAATTGTACATACTTCCTGCCTGACCAGGGAGCTTGCTCACCATTCTTGGCCAGTGTCCCTGAAAGAGTGATCTCTTTCCCTCAGAGAGGCAATGAAGCTGAAGCTTCAGGACCCTTCCAAATTATTTAAATTTAATTTTTAAATTTTACATTCATTTGCTTAAAGAGCTCCATAACCCAATTTTATAGCTTTGTGCCCAAGAAAACCTGAATCATGCCCTTCCTGTCCTTTAACATAAAAGTAAATATCTAATGTTCTAATATGCTCTAGATCAGAAGGGGAGACCAGATAAAGATGAGAATAATCCAGACTGCACCTAGATTAGGAAAACCACTTGAGGTTTGCAAAGAAGGTGGGTGGGAGGAGCTTCATTCCCAATATATTCAGGTATACAATACCTCATTTTGGTATGGAATACTTATCCTCAAGACCTGCATGCCCATCTTATTTCCTTCAAGTATTCACTGAATTGTCCCCATTTTCACAAGACTTTTCCAGGCCACTCTATACCAATTTTTTTCTTATCCCACATTTGTTCAAGCTAGGAATCCTTGTCTCCATTATTATTCCTGTATTATCCCAAGCACACAGAGCTGTGCTTAACAGGGAAGGTTCTCAATGTATGTTGATTAAATTAAAAAAAAAAAAAAAAAAAAAAAAAAAAAAAAAAAAACCTTTGACACTGGGACCTAATTAAAGTGTCTAGTCCTTGTCTTCCTTAGTTGCAAGATGGAAAAAATAATGGTACTTATCTTTAAGACTTCTTGAGTGACTAAGCAACATATGTATAAAACATGTGGCACATAGCAAATGCTCTATGAAAGCTTGCTAATATTATTACTTATGATAATAAAACCGATTGATTGAATTGTCAGTGCTGCTGAGCTCTTAAGATGCTGAAAGTCATGGATGTGATTGCATTTTCAGCCCCGCCTCCTTCTTGCTAGTTCATTGACAGTAGAAAAGATGTGAAAGTGTTCAAAGTTCACATCTCAAAGCTGCTGACAGTTCACTGAGGCCTGGAGCCTGGGGAGCTCAGAGGAATTGCCCAAGATCTCTCTACTCAAAACCAGGGGCCTGCAGGACCCAAATCCTGGTGTTGTGCCTCCTAATATTGCATTCTCTGTTGCCTCTACGCTCTAAGTGTGGGGTGGTGATGGAGCCCTGTGTCTTGGGAGACCTGGGTTCACCTAGGTCTTTCGCTGGCTCATCTCTCTCATAGTACATTTCTTTTTTTCCTCCAGGAGATAGGGATTGAACTTGGACCTCACGCGCTAGGGGAGTGCTCTTCCACTGAATTACATTCCCAGCCCCCTCACAGTGTGGTATTTTTTGTCACTCAATTTTCTCGCAGGCAAAACATAGAAAATAAAATCTACACCTGAAAGGTTTGTGCCTGGCATCAAAGGGGAGAAAAATCTCTGTGGAAGCTCTGAAGCACAGTACAAATAAGTGCAGCAACAAGCAATAAGACGCGAACCGGAGTAGCTCCTGTCTCCACCCTTCTCCAAGACCGCGAAGTAGGAAGGAGGATTAACCTCAGGGGAGGAGTTCCGCCCTACGCCCCCGCCCCACCGCGGACGCCTCTCCCCGGCTGCCACACTTGAGCTACGGGTCTACTCTCCCGCGCCCAGCCCAGGCTGTGCTTCCCTGGCCAGGCACTGCACGGCGGGCCGGCCGCCAGGATGCAGGCCCCGCACAAGGAGCACCTGTACAAACTGCTGGTGATCGGCGACCTCGGCGTGGGCAAGACCAGCATCATCAAGCGCTATGTGCACCAGAACTTTTCCTCGCATTACCGAGCCACCATAGGCGTGGACTTTGCGCTTAAAGTGCTTCACTGGGACCCCGAGACAGTAGTGCGCCTGCAACTCTGGGACATCGCAGGTGAGAGCCTGGGATGGTCGGGGGCGGGCGGCAGTGCCTTGAAGCTGGTCTCCAGTCCCAGGACAGCGGCCCTCAGCCAAGAATAAGATCCAGATCTCCAGGGCATTCCTGGCGGTTTGGAAACTTGTTCTCAAAGACAAGAAAAAGTTTTTTGCTCCAGCTGAAACTTCAAGTGCGTTCGGTGGCATTTTATTTTCCCCTGGTGTCTCTCCAACTCAGAACAGGCCACTGCTGGCACCCAGAGTGAGACTCTCAGCAATTGCTTTAGGTGGCTCTTTCTCAAGTTTGTTTTCTGGGCCCATAGTCTTACTGGTTAAGCTGCTCAGAGTGCCACATAGGCCCTTGTGTCTGAGCTGACCCAGGGAAGCCCCTAGCCGAGTTAATAGAAGCAAATGGGATAATATGAAACTATCTGGAGTTTGCCCATTCCTGTTTTTAACGGCTGGCTTTATTCCCAATTTCAACACCCTGCTTTCTGTCCTTCAGTCAAGGGAGTTTGTGATTCTTTGCTTTGTATTTATCAGGGGCAAATTAATGCCCCAGTCTCCCATCTCAATTTTTTTTTTAAAAATATATCTTTGTCTTTATATAATCTATAAAAAGCTTTATATGTATTTTAAAGCAACTCTTATGTCAGGGTCTATGACATTAGGCATAAAATTTCTTGATTTGGCCTTAAAGTTGTCTTTTGAAAGATATGTAAATGAGAACCTTTTAATTTTTTTGTTGTTGTTTTACAATGTTTGAAATCAGTATTTGACAATGAGAGTTTATACTTGGACTTAAATGTAATCAAAAGTGAGAATGCGAAATGTCTACTCTAAGAGTAAATCTTGGACTAAGAATATATGCAATCCTGGCATATCCAATCTCTTATTACAGGTTCTGGCTCTGCCACTCATTAACCTGCTCAGTGGCTTTAGACAACTCCCTTCAGTTCCATTGCATCCTTATTAAGTAGAGAGGGGTTGGACAATGATGGCTCAGGAACCTTCCTGCTTAGAAGTTTTAAAGTCCTTGAACTTCTCCATGAACCGCTTCAAATAGTCCTACTCCATCTCTGACTGTTTCATGGTCTGGAGTACCGGGAACTTTCTTTATAAGTGTTGCACCCAAATATTCTAATCCTTTTTAAGAAAACAGGTCAATTTCAGCTGTTGCTAGAAATGCTTTTTCATGACCTGAAGGGAGAACAGATGTGGAAAATATTTGAAAGGGCATTTCTGGGGACTCTAGTGCCTCTTTAATCATGAGCTGCCAGGTCTTATGATAAAGCTCTTGGCATATGGACAGTTTCATGCATTTGGAGTCTTCAGCTGCTTTAGAAGCATAGGGGTTATCAGAGACCAGAAGATATCATCAACCAATGTTCTATTGGGTTTCCATATTTTAAAATTCATTATGAGTCCATATACCTTGTTGCTCCATGTTTTTTTTTAAATTTTTTTTTTTATTTTTTTATTGGTTGTTCACAACATTACAAAGCTCTTGACATATCATATTTCATACATTAGATTGAAGTGGGTTATGAACCCCCAATTTTACCCCAAATGCAGATTGCAGAATCACGTTGGTTACACATCCACAATTTTACATAATACCCTATTAGTAATTGTTGTATTCTGCTACCTTTCCTATCCCCTACTATCCCCCCTCCCCTCCCCTCCCATCTTCTCTCTCTACCCCATCTACTGTAATTCATTTCTCTCCTTGTTTATTTTCCCATTCCCCTCACAACCTCTTATATGTAATTTTGTATAGCAATGAGGGTCTCCCTTCATTTCCATGCAATTTCCCTTTTCTCTCCCTTTCCCTCCCATCTCATGTCTCTGTTTAATGTTACTCTTTTCTTCCTACTCTTCCTCCCTGTTCTGTTCTTAGTTGCTCTCATTATATCAAAGAAGACATTTGGTATTTGTTTTTTAGGGATTGGCTAGCTTCACTAAGCATAATCTGCTCTAGTGCCATCCACTTCCCTGCAAATTCTATGATTTTGTCATTTTTTATTGCTGCATAGTACTCCATTGTATATAGATGCCACTTTTTTTTTATCCATTCATCTATTGAAGGGCATCTGGGTTGGTTCCACAGTCTAGCTATTGTGAATTGTGCTGCTATGAACATCGATGTGGCAGTATTCCTGTAGCATGCTCTTTTAAGGTCTTCAGGGAATAGTCCGAGAAGGGCAATAGCAGGGTCAAATGGTGGTTCCATTCCCAGCTTTCCCAGGAATCTCCAAACTGCTTTCCAAATTGGCCGCACCAATTTGCAGTCCCACCAGCAATGTACAAGAGTACCCTTTTCCCCACAATCTTGCCAGCACTTGTTGTTGTTTGACTTCATAGTGGCTGCCAATCTTACTGGAGTGAGATGGTATCTTAGGGTGGTTTTGATTTGCATTTCTCTGACTGCTAGAGATGGTGAGCATTTTTTCATGTACTTGTTGATTGATTGTATATCCTCCTCTGAGAAGTGTCTGTTCAGGTCCTTGGCCCATTTGTTGATTGGGTTATTTGTTATCTTATTGTCTAATTTTTTGAGATCTTTGTATACTCTGGATATTAGGGCTCTATCTGAAGTGTGAGGAGTAAAGATTTGTTCCCAGGATGTAGGCTCCCTATTTACCTCTCTTATTGTTTCTCTTGCTGAGAAAAAACTTTTTAGTTTGAGTAAGTCCCATTTGTTGATTCTTGTTATTAACTCTTGTGCTATGGGTGTCCTATTAAGGAATTTGGAGCCCGACCCCACAATATGTAGATCGGTGTTGTTCCATGTTTTAGTATGTGAAAACTATTCTGGGTCCCTAAGTCTCTGGACTTGGGTCTAGAAATAGCTTAGTGTTTAAAAGGAGATGTTGCTGTAATTTGTACTTCTGTTTCAAATCTAAGTACTAGTATTCCCTCAGGCAGGTTATTGTCTGTAAATCTGTTTTCTCACCTTCACCAGGGAGATGAAAACACATAGTGTTTGTGAGCCCAAATTCCAGAATTGAACTGGCTCCTTCTAAATACTGTGTTATTTCATGAATACTATGAGATATTAGACAAGTTCCTTAAAATCCTTGTTCTTGTCTCCTGATCAATAAATAGGGAGACTTTCTCCGAATAAAATGAAAATGAGAGATGAGCAACCAATGATGCTGGTTAAAGGTATTATCTTGGAGATCTTCAAGGGTTGATATTATACTAGCTACCAATTTTTTTGAGCATTTATACATGCTAAGCAAGAGTCACATGATATACATGTGATGATCAACTCCTAATAAATTGCAATTCCTACATTACACAAATATTCTGTCCCCGAACAGCCAGCATTATTTTCAGGCTTACCCATTTTACAATATAAATTTAACTCCCAAGCTGGGAAATTCCTCCTAAACCATAGTTCTAGATGAATTGGAAAGTCAGTTCTACCTATAAGATGGTGTTCAGCACCTCAGAAGGAAGTGTCTTTTTCCCAGGGATCCATTCCCCTGTCTTTGGCAGCCTCAAGCTCAAAAGCTCTGTTAGCTGAGTTAGAGATTGACAGAAGGCCAAGCTGGGGTGGGGGAGAGCTGGGCCATGGTGGGATGGGATGGTGGGAAAATACATAATGCAAGCTGCTTAGGACTTTTGTGGGCTATGATCATATGTGAAATTCACCCTCAATTGCTCACTCAGATTGTAGTTAGTTAAGTGAACATTCTTAAAGTCATAGCTTGTCTTCCTTCATCCTGCTCAGTTATGCTGTGTGTTTGGAAATAAGAGGTATTAGAGGATAGCAGGCCTAGTTTTGAGGGGTTGGGGTTGTCCATGAAGTAGACAGGACTTGCCCTAACCTGACAGGATATTAGGTATGCCTGCTATAGAGAGAATCCTTGCTCAGGCAGACTCTTGATACTTGCGTGGTTCATTGCTAAGTAGGGCCCTATTTATTCAACAAATTCCCATGATGTATGTCTTGTGTCTACCTAGATTGGCCAGTCTTATCCTGAAAGTCTCCAAAAAGTGCGTTTAGGACCATATGAAATGAGGTGATTCATACCTCAAACCCCACAAGGACAACAGTTGCCGTAGATCCCACGGAATCCATCATAGAGGAGTAGCTGAGCAGCTCTGTGTTCAGAAGCTCTTGATAGAGTTACAGAAATTAAGTAACTTTGCCCAGGGCCACCCAGCTAATAGTGGAAGAGCAGGATTTGAGTTGTGCTGTCTGATTTGGCATCAAGTCATGTTCTTTGTGTCCACAGGCCCATGGATGCCTGATGTTCCATTGGCCCATGGGGGTTAGGCCCTCTTCCCTTCCTTAGTTAGGAAGTTATCTTTGCCCTCTTCTTCTTATTTCTAATAGATTTTTTTTTGTACCGATATGCAGAAAATGGAAAGAAATGAATGAAAATCTATTTCTGAACTAATTGTTAATTATGATGTGAATTTGTAGGTTTTTCTCTTTTTACATTGACTAATTAGGAAAGAGTAAAACAAAAATTTCTCATGTGAGGCTCTCCTGTTTTATAACTCTCCAAATTCAGACATTGCAAATGCTCCATTAGCACGTTCAAAGAGAACTATATGATTTTATTTAGATTTCTTGATGTGCTTTGGGACTCAGCTACAGGAATTGGACAGTTATAGTAATAGAAACTAAAATTTCTTAAGTATTTATTTTTATAAATGTCTGGGCATATTTAATCTTCCAGTAAAATAGCTGGTTTTGTGGTGCTAAATTTAAAACATAACTGTTGAATCCAGCCCCCAGGTTTCTAACAGCTTTCTTATACTTCCCTCATCTTAATAACAGAGTACGTCAGACATATTCTGAATATCTTGTAAATCATAGATACTTTAAAAATGTAACACTTGGCATTGAGTAAGCCATAAAACTTTGCTGAACCTCAGCTGGCTCATCTGATTTTATTTTTCTGTAAGATATTATTTCTTACATTGTGCATCAACTTTCATATCATTATTTTACTGTGCCTGGGGCATAGGTAGTACATGACAATTTTTTCAACTTTTTTTTGCTGAGAAGACTTGTAAAGTTACCTATGCCTTGGTTTCCTGTCTGTAAAATTGGGACGATAGACCTTACATTTCTTAGAGTAATGATAAGAGTTAAATGAGCTAATTCTTGTAAAGCTGGGCTTGACAAATATTAAATGCTGAATACATGTAGCTATTACTCTTGTTGTTGTAATTGTGATTGTGACAAACTACTTTCACATACATTTTCCTGCTTGATCTCTCTGAGTACCCTTTGGTATCACTGAAGGTATAAACAGAGAAGATGGTATTAAACCCAATTTATATTAGAGAAGATAAAAAAAATCAGAGAGCTTCTAAGGGACTTGCCCAAGGTCACAGTTGGCAGAGAAGAACAGGAACAGTTTATCTGTTAATCTTCAGTATGACAGATGACGAAGCCTCTTAGTCATCAGAAAACCCAATTCTGGATTTAACAAATAGAATACAAAACAATTTATGCTTCTTCACCATACAACATTTCTCTGCAGAACTCTACTAAATAACAAATGCTTCTGACAACAAGGTCAATTTATAAGAACCACAGTTCCATGTGGGGCACAGGAATACTAACTTCCCTACCTAACTGCATGTGGCAAAAAAGCACAGGAGAACATTATCTCCCAGGTAGAGTAACAGGGTGAAGAGTACTTGGGCAGCTGACTATCCCTTTATACCAGGGATGACATTGATTTGTGTTATGTCATAAGTAATAGGTTGTTTTACAATTTACAAAGACCTTTCAAATTGTGAAACTCAATTGATGGAAAGGTTTGGATTTGACTGTCTATTCGGTATGTATTTTTAAAAGTAATTCTTGAATGAATTTTATAAGAGGGATCTTAAATATTAGGATACATGATTTAGAAATGTAGAAAAAGCTAAATTTGGTAACCAATGTGTTAAGAAAAAAAAAAAGAGAGAAAAGAAAGATAAATTCATGTCAAATCTGCACTACTCTCTTACTCTCTGCTGGGGAGTTTATTACCTTGTTTCCAGCCTAACTAATTATAGATTTTCTGATTACTACGTGAATACCATGCTCTGTGCTTACCGGGAAACAATGCGTATGGTAAGCAAAAATGGTGCGCTTTCAAAGTTGGGTAAGGAATGTGTGAGGAAAGACCTTGGGCCTATTGCAGAGCAGCTGTTAGAGTTTATATATGTCACAGATGTGTGGGCAGGGCATGTGGGACTTGTTCTATCATCTAGGACTAGTTCTGACAGGAAAGCAAGTAGCAACTTCATCAAGGGAAGCTGGGTCATTAGAGAAAGAGGGACTAGGAAAAAGTAGTTCTTATATGTGTTGTTGGAGATATATATGGTATTTGTTAGATTCTGTGCTAAGTAAAGGGAAAACAAGGATAAAGAGTAGAGTACAACTTGACTCTTGACAGTAAGAAGTTCTCAGTTGTGTGAGCATGATGACATTAAAGAAAATCACCTGTAACAGAGAGTAAAGTGCATTGGTACTGGTAACTTCACAATATTCTTGTGAAGAGGATCCTGACCACACCACATCCTTTCAAATTCTGAGCCTCAGGAGACTGGACAAAGCCCCTGAGCTAGTATATTTCCTGTGCTTGTACTTAGTTCTGTGCTTTTAACAATGGCTCTTTCCAGTGAGTAGTTTAAACTGTGCAGATGACTCAGAAACTGTGCCTATAAGCTTGACTTCTCATAAATCCACACATAATTCCAATTTCCTGCTGGACATGTTCTTTATATTACTTTCACATAATGGCCGCTCAGTAAAAGTGGTTGGCTGTTAAGCAGTCACTGGGATTGATACTAGGGTCATTGCTCACCTGATGAATTTTTGAGAAAGTTGTCTTGAAATAGACTTAGAGCTTTTTTCTGTTCTGATCCTCACTTTGGAGGATCCTTCAAAGTTTTGAAACCATTAAGAGCCCTTTTTATTTCTTTTGATCTCTGGCTCTGGGATAGATATTTGTAGAGGAATATGTTGTCTCCATTGCTTCAGGTGTGGGAACTAATATAGTCCAGCAGGAATCATCCTCATTTCTAGGTTGGTCTACTAGAGTGCTTGCATTCAGCTCAGCAAGGCCATCTTAGATTCTCTCCTGGGTTTCCTACTTATTGAGTTTCAAGCTTTCCCCCAGATCTTTGGGAATTTTATTAAGAAGTATCATCTTATATTACTCAATGAAAATAACTCAGTTTGGTTTGTTTTTTTCTTTTGTGGTACCCAGGGAGATTGAACCAAGGGGCACTTAACCACTGAACCATACCTAGCTCTTTTTGAAAAATTTTTTTTTGGCACAGGGTTTCACTAGGTTACTTACAGTCTCGCTAAATTGTTGAGGCTGGCTTTGAACCTGCAATCCTCCTGCCTCAGGCTCCCAAGCTGCTGAGATTATAGGTGTGCACTACCAGGCCTGACTAATAACTCAGGTTTTAACTTTCACTCTTCTCCTCTTGATTTGCTTTCTCACTCTTAGGCATTAATCAAATCCTATCTTTTCTAACTTGTGAAATAGCTATCTCATTCTTATTTCCAATAGTCATATCTTCTTTACAAGTCATCTGAACTCCTCAGGCCCTCAGTGTGTAACTCACAGCTTTGATTCTTGTCAGCATTATATCATTATCCACTTTGATATTTTCCAATTTGTTCTCCTCAGTGGATCAGTACCACTTTCAAAATTAAATGCTAAACTTTTAGCATGAAATTCAAGTTGTTAAAGATCAGGCTTGGCTTCCTTGTTATAGTCTCATCTCTCCTTCTTCTCATGATTATTGACTGTGGCAGATATCTTACAGTGTCCCTATTTACTTACCTTTTTCATTGCTTTATACCTCACCAATTCCCTCAGACAAAATGTACTTTTGTCTTTTTTACTTATATATTTCCTGTGGGTCTGTCCTCATGCTATTCATGTGACTCTATCTAGAAAGTCTCTATTGACTCTGTAAGACACAGGGAGACAATATTTCTCTGCTCCCAGGATATTTTATGCTTACCCAAGATTAGGAAACCTCTACTACTGCATTGGAATGCCTTTTTCTTCTAAACTGTGTCACTGGGTCATAATTTAGTACTTGGCACACAGTATGTGCTTAATGAGTAGGTAGGTGTTCCATAAAAAGTTTTTCAGTCAACTTTCATATCATTGCTTTAATTCTAAGATATATCATTGTTTTAAAAATTTCTTAATAAAATAAAAAATAAACTTGCTAACTCATTTATGTTCATGAAAGATTTCATGATTTTATAAACATTAACATTAAAATGTATATATTTTAGAATAGAAAAATATGGTGATCACTTTTTATAAGGTATTATTTCTATTGTAGTTTTTTTGATATAAAAACTGAGGAGTCACTTTAAATGCCATCTTTTCTGGACACAATCTGTACCTGGATTGAACCCAGGGACATACTATTAGTGAATTATATCCCCAGGTCCTCCATCTTTTTAAAATTTTGAGACAGGGCTCACTGAGTTGGCCAGGCTGACCTCGAACTTGTGATCCTCCTGCCTCAGTCTTCTGAGTCACTTGGGTTCCAGTTATAGGCCACTGTGCTTACTTTAAATAACATTTCTGAAAATTTCACTTTTCTGTTTGACAGTCTCTATAATTTAGAGTGAATTTTTGTTTATTTGAAGGTCACATGGCAAAAATGAATCTTCCTTATGATTTTTAGATGTATTATATTCAGTGATAATTTTTGAAAGGTAATTTTAAGAGGTAAAAAATTTGACTACTCATCAAAGACACACTGGTCATTTTAGAGATGAGAAGCTATGACCTGGAAGTGGGGTAGCATTGCTTCTTAGGCCCACAGAACATGAGAATGGAAGAACTAGAACAAAGATCCAGGGTTCCTTGGTTTATTGCTATGAAGTTTGAAGAATTAAAGACTTACTTATATTTAACATCAGATGTTTTGATGCTGAGGTGCAAATATAATTGAATTGGGTATTCACCTAATCCTGTGGTGATTCATGCTGTGGAGAAGAGGGAATGATGGTTTATCATGGTAGACCACCAAAGTTATGCCCAATGTGGCTTACAATAACATTTCTAATATTATTTTCAGCCACTGTCCATTATGAGGCTCACACTTGAGTCACTTGTGTTCCTTTGGTTCCTTATTAAGTCTCGTGTTTATGCCTGTATGTCTTTGCTCCCATTCTTCCCACTGGTTCACATGTCCTTTCCTTTATGTCCACATATTCATATCCTACCTGAGTTTTAAGACTCACCTGGAAAGCAACTCCTCTACAAAAGCTTCCCTTTGGATTTTCCCCCATCAGAAATAACTTCTTCCTCTTTTGAGTCCCAAGCAGCATCACTTTACCTTCCTTGTAACACTTCTCCAATTAAAATTTGCATTATAGTTATTGTGTACCTGTCTGGATATCCTTCACAATTTTTATCAGACTTTCCATTAGTTCCTACAAAACTTAATGAAATTATTGTAAGGTCAGAAAGGAAGTGGAGAAAATGCTAATAGGAGGAGAACCAAGCAAACACATGATTCTGGAAGCAAGAGACAGAATTGAAGAAGAGCATTCAATAGTTTTAAATATCTTATTACTTTTTCCTCTGAGTTTGTACTTTTTATAATTTGTGTTATCCTGGTGTATTATTTAACTTTTGCTCCTTATCATTTATATTTGGATTTAACTTTTAATTAGTTTTTCAATCTTGCATAAAATTGTTCTCTCTGGAAGAGTGATGAAGGTCTTAGTTTCTTGTGTACTTCTCAGTCTAAAGGAGACAAAGATAATACTTACATTTTGGAAGGTTCAAACAAATTTCCATCCAATTTAAGAGTGAAGTATAAAACAAATTGACTTAAATTCATTGTTGAGAGAATTGTTTTTTCTCTACAATATAATGTGTTATAAATAGCTACTATTTATTTAGAGTCAGTCATGGTGTTATGCATTTATATGTATCATTTCATTCATTGAACAAAATGAATTTTTGTGGTAGATACTGGTTATTATATAAAGATGAAAAAAACTGCTTAGTTAGGCTACTTAACCAATAAAGAAGCAACGAAACACATAAGCTTTCTGAAAAGTTACACAAAGGAGTAGTGCTGGAATATGAACTGATATTTCTCTGTTTTCCAACCAGTCTATTCTACTGTTTTCTAAGGCTTGATAGAACCATGCAATAGTTTTCACATCTCAGATTGTTTAAATTGCATGTAGAAGATGAGCTGAAGTCTTTGCATACATCATTGCTGAGACCATGTGATTGGTTTGGTTTAATAACAGCCACCTTCACCCACTTTTATTCTGGAAAACCACAGAGCCCGGGACACAGGTCATTATTTGGGAAAAAAGACTAGGAATAGCTGTGATGCTTTATGGTATCAGAATCAAAATTAGATCTAATAATGTTATGGTTTGGATGAGAGAGCCTTAACTCAGTCAGTGAATTAATCCCCTGTTACAGATGAACTGAAGGGTAACTAAAGGCAGGTAGGGTGTGGCTGGAGGAGGTAGGTCTCTGGGGTTTGCCTTTGGGGCATATATTTTGTATCTGGTGAATGGCATTTCTTTCTGCTTCCTAATCCTCGAGTAAGCCACTTCCTTCTGCCACACTCTTCCACCATGATGTTTAGCCTACCTCAAGCTCAGAGGAATGGAGCTGGCTGTCTATGGACAGAGACCTCTGAAACTCTACCACAAATAAGCTTTTCCTCCTCTAAAATTGTTCTTATCAGGTCTTTTAGTCACAGCACCAAAAAATCTGATTAAAACAAATAGGATGGTAAAAGGGACTGCACGTATGATGTGGTGGTGGTGGTGGTGGTGGTGGTGATGGGGTGTGTGTGTGTGTGTGTGTGTGTGTGTGTTTTAAATTTAAAGACAACAACCAACTAGACTCTAGAGGATAAGCAGAAGTTCTCAAACCTTAAGTTTAACAAGTCTCCTGTACTGCCAAAGTAACTTTATCATTGTGCCTGAAGACTGAAAGAAATACCCAAGGGTGCTCTTCATGAAATAGCACCAAATAACCAAACACATATTATGTTCTAATTTTAATAGTCATGTAAGAAAAATAGAACACATAAATTAAAAGAAATTTTTATTTAATTTTTAGTAACTATAATTTACTCTAGGCATGGTGTTTGGTCATGGAACAACATCCCAATCCTTTGAGACACCACCTCTCTCATTTTCTATTCACATTTTCAGATGATTCTTGATTTTTATCACAGAAACTTCCAATACC
The DNA here is from genome assembly GCF_964194105.1 of Spermophilus citellus. Classification (NCBI taxonomy): domain Eukaryota; kingdom Metazoa; phylum Chordata; class Mammalia; order Rodentia; family Sciuridae; genus Spermophilus; species Spermophilus citellus. The sequence continues at coordinate 180,382,023 of NC_138183.1, forward strand.
CCATTTTCAAAAAAGACATAATGACATCATAGGAATGTAGTGGCAAACTGTTAACTACCTTGTTGGAAGTTGCTGAAGTGTCTGATTGATCTTGATTATCATTGTTTTTAACTTAAATTTAAAAAAATTCTGTTGCACTCCATGAGTTTACTGTGGTACCTTGTCATCTGTTTGGGGAATTATAGTTGGAGAGGAATCTGGATATTCTTTAAGGATGGAAGCTTTGGAGTTCAGAATTTCTTGTGAGTTATTTATAAACGTATCTTAATAGTCTATTTAGAGGTGTTGGCTCAAAGGCCAAATAATTAAAGGTAGCTTTTTATTAAATCCTCTTGAGCTTATAATTCGGTGAAAGTATTTTATGTTGCTTATTTGTTTAAAATGCTCACCCTTCTATATTGATTGATGCCAACTTTTCACCTGGGACTTGGTTTCATTCTTTCACCCCATCATTATTGGATTTTTATTTGCTATATGATATTATTTCTTCATCTAAATGAATTATTTCACTTAAACTGGTGGCATTTGATCCCAGTTTGAACATTTATAACAAAATATTTACTATGACAGTGTACTAGTAGTCTTTTTCAAAAGCATAATATGTATATAGCTTTAAATTTAAATATAAATTCAGAGTTTAATGAAAATTTAACAATGAAACACTATAATTCATTTATCTTTCTTCCAATAAGACTATTGTTTATGGACACCTAATAACCAGTATTGACTTTTTATCCTATCTTATTATCTTGCATTCTTTAGCTTAGTTAAATATACCACAGCTAGTCTTATCTTCTTGTTGAATAGAAATAAGGTTTGTCTATAAGTGGTGCAAACCAGCAGTTAGGTGAAATGAAAGACATTGATTATAGAGGAAGTAAGGAAATTTCAGAAAGAATTAGAATGGTTCTACATTGTGGATAGATTCAGAATAGATCACAATGAACAGGCACATTGAGGAGGCATAGGAAAAAAGTGAAAATTAAATGAATTAGAGATATTGCTTTATTTAGTCTACTCCTTTCCCTGCTGGGATTCCATCTTGCTTATAAGAATCCATATTATTTGTTGCTTTATTGTGTAAAAAGGACTTATATGGCCAGTTTTATTCTCTTATGTAAGTCTATCATAAGCATAGACTTGAGCCTGTCGGAATATGTGTATGATGCGGACATAGGCACAGTAATTGAATAATTGAACAGTAGCCAAGTGATTGATACAGTCAATGTTATGGGAATATAGAAGAGTTGCAAGGTAGGTTGGCATCAGCTAGTTATGCAGAGTCTCCAAGAAGACTGCACTTGACTATAACCTTGAAGGATGGGTAGGATTTGGTTAGATGGAGGATAAGGAAGAGGGTATGTTCTAATGGAAATGGGGTTGCCATGGTGTGATGGTGCTTCAAAGCAAGAAACAGAAAGACTAGCCAGGCATAGTGTGCCTAGCCCTTAACTTGTAGAAGAAGGTGCACAACCTCAAAAATCTCATAGAAGGCTAGCAGGTGAGATAAATGAACTCTTATTTTTTGGCCTGGCAATTACTTGTTCATATTCTAAGAGTCTTTCTGAAAATTGTGTTCCCAATTCTGGAACATGCTTTCCCACAGTTCTGTTTCCTGCTTTCTTCTCAACAAAACTCCATGTCCAGCTATATCAATATACTCTGAGAAACTAGAGTGTGTTAAAGTATTTTAATGCAAGAAACGAACACAGGATCCTAGGTAACCATTAAAAGAGCCTTACAATAAGATAGACTGATAGCAAATATCTCTTTTAAAATAAAATTATGAAATATATGTATATTCAAGGGAAATACTTCCTAATTCGCATGAGCATATGAAGCAAGGGACCAGAAGCAGATACAGTTCATTAACCCATAAGGGAGAACCAAGCAAGGGCAGTGGAAGAAATAAAAAGTCCTGTGTCCTGGGGATGAAGGGAAAAAGGTATTTGGAGGCTTCATGGACCGGGAGGTATCTAGGCCATACCAGTATGTGAGTAGAAATCAATGTAGGTTGGATTGAATCTTCAAAGTAGGAGAAAACAAAACGAGCCAAGACACTGAGCCATAGAACTACTGACTATTCAGCAGACAGTGGAGTGTTTCTACTACGTGTGACGATAAAATCTTAAAATGAGACAGCACAAAATAAAGAAAGAAACCTCACCTTATAGGGCAATATACTTCCCCAACACAGAGGCTCCACATACTCTCTGTAGAGGTATGGTAGCTGAAGATCACTCTACAGGTCACCCTTGACTCCCAGGCCCTAGTCCTTTGGAATTAAATCCACGATCTAGAATCTCCCTTAATGTCAGCTCCCTTTTGTCCAAAATGTAAAACAAAAACACAAGCAAACAGAACTCAAAAGAGACATCAAAGTAAGCTTTGACCCCTGTATTTCACTTGTATCTTAGTGGTTATGCTAGTGAGACAGGGTCTGCTTCATTCCATACACTGTTTGGTTACTCCAGGGCCTAACAACATTTAGCGTATTATGCTCCCGATACATCTTCCCTCAAAAGCAGTAAATACCTTGGGAAATATAAACTCACTCCAAACAAAAGGCAACATCAACTCAGGATCTACTGTAATACTTTATAAATGACTTATTACTCATTTTTGTTTATGTGCTATGTATATGATTTGGGGTATGTGGACCTATGATTACCAATCTGAGGTCGACCAGTCTCTTCAGTTAGAATGTATAGGTTAGGAAAGCTTTTAAGAGTTATTAAAATTGACATACTATAGCTATAAAGCTACTTCAGTGTTTATAGCAGCACAAGTCACAATAGCTAAATTATGGAATCAATCCAGATGGCTATAATTAGATGAATTGATTAAGAAATAATGATATATATATACACACAACAGAGTTTGACTCAGCCACAAAAAAGAATGAAATTATGGTATTTGCTGGTAAATGAATGCAAATGGAGAATGTTATGCTAAGTGAAATAAGCCAAACTCAGAAATTCAAAGATTGAAATTTTTTTTTCTCAAAAATGGAAGCTAGAGTAAAATAAAGGAAAAGGGAAAAGAAGGACAGGATAGCATAAAAGAAAGATCGATAGTGTAGAAGAAGGAGATCAAGAGGCAGAGTAGAGGGGAGGGAAATGAAAGGCAATGCAGAATGAGTTCCTAAAAAATCATGTTATGTGCATATATAAATATACCGCAAGGAACTCCACCTTTATGCATTGTTCAAAAGAACCACTCAAATATACATAAATAGATGAATGAGAGAAAGTCTAGTAGAGGAAGGAATGTGGGAGAGGAAAGGGAAGATGAGAGTGAAAAGGGGGGATCATGAACTGAAATCGAATTCCCTGCATGTATGCGTTTGTGGGGAACCCAACTACTATGTGTAACCATAAATCTCTAATAATAAATAAATAAATATTAAAAAGTTATTTTTACTCATATTACTAGGGTTATATTATTGAGTCATCTTATACTAATTAGAAGGTATGATGGACAGCTTTAGATTTTTTGATTAAAAACCTAAATAAACTTTTTTAGTCAGTCTTTTAATAATGAAGGTATTTTTGGTGAAAACATTAGAGAAACTAATCTAGGTGCTTAGTGAACATATTTTGAATTTGTATATATGTTACTATCATTTCTTTATATTAATTCAGAAGTTATCTGTCAAATAACAAATCTTTCATAAAAATAAAATAAAATTTTGTAAGTTTCATTTATATGTATTTGTTAGTTATTTTTGCAAAATTGATAGAAATTCACACACTTAAATTTAAGGCATTGTTTTAGTGGAATATAAAAATGTGAAAAGAATTGTATCTCATGACATTTTTATTTTTCCTTAAAGATTAGGAGTTTGGCATTGTTCAGCTCAAATAAACTAACTTCTGAACCTTGTTATATAATATAAGCCCTGTATCACTAAAGTGCTAAATTTTTAGTATATTCCATTATCTGTGTATTTGTGAGATAGCTTCCAATTTATAATTGTAATAGTTCAGATTGTTTTAAATCTGGTATGGATCACAAAGCATGTTAGCCATTCAACTTCCATTTATTAGAGCTGCTATAGATAGAGGAATGTTCCTCAAAGTGTTTAATTAGGGAAATGATGGGGAGAGGATAGGGCCCTGGAAGATGAACCAGCCAGAGATGCACAGAAATTAAGCAACATTTTAAATCTTCAGTGCGGACCTTCCCTGGAATTTCAGATATATATCCCACTGTGCTTAAGATAGAGCCCAACAGCCATCTCAGATTTACACTTAATGTGTCAAATTCCTACGCTTCCTCTCAGCGTGCGCACGCGCACGCGCACTCACACACACACACACACACACACACACCACATCTGTGCCTCCTGAAGTCTTCATCTCAGCCAATGGCATCTCCATACTTTCAGATTTTCAGATTCTAGGTATCATGCTTGAATCATCTCATACTCTACAACCCACTTATCATCTCTATCCCCACATATACCCAGAAAACAATCACTCTTTACCGTCTTCACCACTACCACTTTGGTCCAAATCATTATTATCTCTTTCCTGAATTATTGCAATAACTTTCTGACTGTTCTTTTCTCACCTTGACTCCCAGACATCATTCATTTTCTCATGCCAGTTCATGTTTCTCATTGGCTCACAATCCTCACTGAAAGTGTCTACAGTCTGAACCTTGTGATCTCCCTGCCTGACCACACTGTATTCTGATCCCGTACAGTTCTCTCCAGCCAACTCAGTCTCCTCGAAGTTCTCCAGCTCCTTGCCAGACATATGTATGCCTCAGGATCTTGATGTTTCACTTGCTGGTTCCCATGTTTAAAATTCTTCTGAGATAGAGCCCCCTACGTTACCTCTTTCTGGTCTTTTCTCAAATGATACCTTTTTAGTGGAGCCTTCACCATCCAACCTATTTGACTCTGTCCCCAACCCCAGTATACCCTAGTCTCCTTCCCTGCTTTATTTTTCTCCATGACATTTTCACCAGCTAACATAGTACTATTTACATTTTACTTATTTTTAGCTTGCTGTTTATTTCTTCCCAGTGGAATGGGAAAGCAAGGATATTTTATTCTAGTTGTTAGACCAGTTCCTAGAAAATTATAGGCATTAGATTTTGATGTCGTTGTTGTTGTTAAATGAATGAGATGAGATGAGTGATTTCGGTGTGAGTAGAAGAGAAGTGATGAAGGGACAGATAGCTCTGAAAGACTCCGTAAGCCTGCAAGTACCTGCTAAAGGGGCAATAAGAGACTAGGCTTATTCCTTCACTTAATACAGGGACCTTAACAGAAATTTCACTGTATACACAGTGCAGTGCTTGCAAGGAGGGCTACATAAACTTGGTCATGGTTATAGAATAGCTGGTAATTTTGTATGAAAAGATTTTGCAAGGTTAATTCTAGGATCTATGCTTTGTCACTTGGAAAAAATAGTGATTGACACATTTCTGTCACAGTTTGGCAGGGCAAAGGAGTGAAGAGATCAGATCAAAGAGTTTCAGAACCATTGCCAGGGGGCCAGATGGGTTCCTAAAAACTGGAGAAAACCTTGTGCACTAGAATGTCAACTTACTCTGATCCTGGTCCTAGGATGTTGTTCCCCTTGGCCTTCAAAACCAGCTAATTTCATTAAGAACTCAGTGTCCTTTTGACCATTATAGCAATCATATAATTTGATTGTTTTCTTTTATATCATACAAGATCCATATTTGCTTTTGTTTTTATATTTTCACACTGTTACATAGACATATAGAGAATATCATTGTAGCACTTTTAGATCTTCTGATTATACGAGGACCAAAAAGCATGTATTGTTTGGAATAAATTGATTCTGAGGGATCATTTCTTAATTGTGAGAATGATTACAAAAGCATAACATTCCAGTCCGAAACTTATTGCAATAGGTATGTACATACCTGTGTTAGAATAACGTTAATTTTCTCTCCTAATGAATTTCTATTGATTATTTACTGGGAATGAAAGTGGAATACAGAGTAAGTGCATCAGTGTGCAGCAGTATCATGAATATATGAGAATGTACTTTAGAGGAAGAAGAAACCTTAATCTCAGTTTATTTTCACCATAGTGTCATGAGCTCTTAACTCGATCCAAAAAGTGAAGAAATAGCCCTCAAGTTTCACAACATCAAAACATGACTAACCTGCTCTCCAGGATTTTCAATGCCAGGTGGAGACTGAAGTATGAAGACACACCATGATAAATACTCATGGTAGGATAGGGAAAATGCTGTGGGGTCATGCAGAAGGGGGTAAATGATTTCAGCTGTCAGGACAGGGAAGGCTGAGATTTCAGGGCATAAACGAAGGGCACACAGTTCACTCATCAGGAGCCATGAGGAGGGTATTCAGGATCTGGGAACTGAGATTTAAATCACAGGGAAATCCAGAGAGTAATGCAAGATGTGTTTTAGGATGGAGGAGTGTTCAGTGTGGTTGGCCATGAAGTACTTTAAGGGAGTGTCAGGAAAAGTAGAAGAGTGCAGAAAAACTATCAGGAGTCCAAATAAGGAGCAAGGAAGGGCTGAAGTAGAGCAGCAGCCAATGCTGATGGAGTGGAGGAAGCAGAGTTAAAAGCCACTTCTGAAGGGGAAGTGTTGGTGGGACATTGGAAATTCTTTACATGAGGGAGCGCAAACTGAGTTAGAAGATGACTGAAGGTACTGTTCTGAGCGGTTGTGTTGTTGGTGGTGTCATGAGCTAGTCTGGGGAACAGAGGAGGAGTAGGACCTGGAGTACTGGATGCCTAAGAAGGGGAGTTTTCCAGAAGCAATAACAGAAGTGTCTTATAGTGTCCAAGCTGGTGTCCTTATTTCGAAATAAGGAAGCTGAGGCTTGTAATAGTGCATTGACTAATATGAGATTCACAAAGCTAGTTGGTAAGGGTCAGAATGGTTAAAAAGGTATTCTCAGTTTAATAGAAAACCCACTGTGCTTCCTACCATTGGTTTTATGCCTATGTGAAAGATTCACTGCTTGATTGTGTCTGCTGAGAGCATCTATAGAGCCTTAATTATGAAGTGAAAGTGTCATTAAATACACATTATGACTGTGATGTTTGTGTGAATTTTTAGCTGAATCTTTGACACCAAATGGTTCATTTCAGTCTGTTACAAAAGACAGCCAGGGTTTCATTTAATTTAAGGAATTATAACAGGAAGGGTTCTTAGAGATCAGACACACGAACTTCATTTAACACATAAGAAAACTGAGACTCAGGGAGAGAAATACATTTGTTTAAAACTGCTCTGATTTGTTCAAGGCTTCCAGTGATTAAAATTAAGACCCATGTCTTCTGATTCTTCAAGTTAGTAGATTTTCCCATAAGGTTCCTGGAACTATTACTGCAGCCATTGTATTAATTTCTGTGATTTGGTTGATTGCTTGGTCTTTGGAACACCTCTTGAAACTGGAAACTGAGTCATGAGCACATTTATTGCACTGTGGTGTGTGTTTGAGGACTAAGAGAAGGGGTCCTTACTTGGTAAATTGGATCATTTTCAGTGAAGATTCTCAGTATAGTTTTCTGTGGTATAGAAGTTCCTCCTGGTCAAAAAACTGTATTAGCTGCACAAATCACGGAGCCTGGACTTCACCAGTCATTCGGTAATTGTGTTAGACAAGTTATCTATGCCAAAGGAAGTTTTTAAATTGTAGTCATGTTTTAAGTAAATTTACTCAGGATGAATTCATCACTCTCCACTCTGCTCATAAGTAGCCATTCACAAAGTCACATGTTTCTCACACTTTGATTAAGAAATGGCAGAGAGGGCTATCAGCTGATAAAGGAGGGATTAAATGTGAGTGCTAGAAATGCTCTGATCTGAATGTGACCCCTGGCCGGAATGCCAAAAACACAAACTTTCTAAATGGGCTAGCCCAGTGACCTCCGTATACAAAGGTCTTTTCTTTCCAGAAATAAGCTAGCTTCTTGGTTCTGATGTGACACACAAGCACAAATGCACACGTGTATTCATGTACATGCGCACATACACACTTCCCCCTTTTTTTAAAACGGTGCTGGGAATTGAACGCAGAGCCTTGCACTAGCTAGACAAATACTCTACCGAGGAGCTATCCCCAGCCCTCCTTTATGATTCTTTACGAAGGTGTAAAGTTATCCCTTGCTCTTTGCACTGTGTCATATATTGAAATGTAAAATTTCTATTCTTGAGAACTTCCTACTCTGCTCTGAAAACCTCTGGACAAGCAGATTATTGAATAACCCATGACTTTGCTCTTCATCTGATTAGATCTCTGAAAGAGATCATAAGACATCCTTTAAAAAGCCTAGAGGCCTTTGGAGTTCAGAGTGATCACAGAGGGCCTTTTTCCCGCCAATCCTCTTGATATGTCATGGCCTTTCCTGAACAGTATCAAAGGAAATTGCTGTTTGCATCAGTCATTTAAAAAAAATTAAAACTCATTTGGAAAAAAATGAAAGTTCATCTGTGGGTTGTATGTCATATGAAAAGTATTTTACCCCTTTCTTTCATTGACTGTATAACTGTGGGAAATTAAAAAAATACTTTTGTGGTACAAGCTAGGTAAGAAATGCTTTAGGAGTGTTATGTGCTGTCTTTGATTAAAAAGTTCTTCTTTCCAGAATATCCAGTTGGACATATAGGCACCTAGACTAGAATTGAAACTATAGAATTTCATCAACTTTCACTGGTACATAGGGGTCCTTCACCTCCTCATAATGTCCCTGTGAACATAATCAACACAACAGCTTGTTAATTTACACTAAAGTTCACCATTGCAAACTCTTGTGCTCGAAATTTTTGTATTCTAAGGGGTATATTAACCTATATTTTCTTGGATATACCTCAGTTTCAGCAATTTGTTCTTTTCAAAAAAAATGTATCACATACCCAATTTGTTTTACTTTATATTCTTTTATAAGACTCTTAACATAAAGTTTCAAATCAAAAAAGACTGTCTGGTTGCACACTTCTGGGGTTTTTGTGTTCCTAAAATATGAGCCCAGTTTTCATTAGTTCCTGTCCTCAGTTAACACAGAAGTAAATGATGTGATTTTGTTAACTTTTGTTGCTTGGTTAAAATATCTGCAATTTTTCTTTTTGTCAAAATCTTTAGCCTGAGACTATGATTGAAAATATGTATCATACTTTCTATTATATTTTTAACCTGCTGAAGAAATACATACTAATTAGTTCTAAGGTACTGAACTGGGTGCTTCATATATATTAATTTATTCCATCCATAAGACAACCCTGTGGTACATTTTCTTATAGCCCTTTTGCTGATGAGGAGCACTTAGGATGTTTAAGAAACTTTCCAATATTCACTTAGAAAACTAAGCATCAGAAAAAAACTGATTGTAGCTGATTACAACTAATTCTAAAACCAGTCTTCATTCTATTTTTAAAAATTACTCATTCATTTTTTTTTGCAACATCTGGAGGTTTTCCTTACACAATAGATTGTGGACTACTTGAAGGAAGATATGATACCATCTAGCTCATTATTGTATTTTGAGCATGTACCAAAGATTGCTATCAATATAGTAGATGTCCAATAGACATCTGTTAAGTTGGATTGAATAGGATGTTCCTGGCACATAAACCTGGAGGAGAAAGAGTACAAGACTATGGTTCAGTAGTTGAAAATATTCAAAGTTAGTAAATGACTATGTGCTCTAGTTTCAAGTGACTCAGGTTTGAATTCTGATTTTGCAAGCTTACTATTTGTTTAATTTGAGCCAGTTACTTAGATTTTCTAAGTCTCACTTTAAAATGAGACAAATGGCCATGCATGATGTTGTATGTCTATAATCCCAGCAACTTGGGAAGTAAAGGCAGGAGGACTCTAAGTTCGAGGCTGGGCTTAGCAACTTAGTGAGGCCCAGAACAACTTAATAAAACCTGTCTCAAAATCAAAAATAAAAATGGCTGGAGATGTAGTTTAGTTGTAAAGTGCACCTGCGTTTAATAGCCATTGCCAAATAAATTGAAATAAAAACAAAATAAGAATAATGACTGAGAATGTAACTCAGTGGTAGAATGCTTGTCTTTCACATGCCAGACCCAGAGTTTGATTTCCAGAATTGCAAAAAATAAAATAGAGTGTGGATAATACCTTTATGATCATTTATGCAGGTCATATTTCTTTATTGTTAGTAAATATACAATTATTACTACTTTTAATTAAAGTAGATTTCGAATGCCTTTTTAACACACTACATAATTTGTTTATTAATTTGCCTTTTCAGTAAAATAATGTAAGCCTTATGACAGCAGGGATTTTTATATTTGAGTCATTATATCCCAAATGTTCAGAATAATGTTGTCCAATAGAACATCCTGTGTTGATCCAAATGTTCTCAATTGGCATCATCTAATGCAGTAGCCACTAGCCATGTGTTTTATCAAACACTTGTAATGTAGCTATTGTGACTAAGAAACTGAATTTTAAATTTTATTTAGTCATAATTAATTAGCCACACAAAGCTAGTGAGATACTATATTAATACATTTCTAGAACATTACATGGTACATAGTATTTTCTCAGTTAATACTTGTTAAATGAATTAATTTCCTTCTTGTGCTCAAAAGATTTTAAAAACAAAACTGCATGATTATATATTTAGCACACTTTTTAAAGACTAGAAATAAGACTTTATTGAGTGACTTGTTCTTATTGGAGCCCACATGAAGTTCTAATATTTTATTCAGTTCCAATTGTAAAGAGTTTCTGAATTATATTTCTTCTTGATGCAGGTCAAGAGAGATTTGGAAACATGACAAGAGTCTACTACCGAGAAGCTATGGGTGCGTTTATTGTCTTTGATGTCACCAGACCAGCCACATTTGAAGCAGTTGCAAAGTGGAAAAATGATTTGGACTCAAAGTTAACTCTCCCTAATGGCAAACCAGTTTCTGTGGTTTTATTGGCCAACAAATGTGACCAGGGGAAGGATGTGCTCATGAACAATGGCCTCAAGATGGACCAGTTCTGCAAGGAGCACGGTTTCGTAGGATGGTTTGAAACATCAGCAAAGGTAATGTGGCTTTAGAGGATGAGCATATTACAGGAAAGATTCTCAAAGAAAATGCACATAATCATTATCATCATTATAATAATAGTAATAATAATACATGTTTGTCTGGTAATAAAGGGTTCCAAATTACTTTATAAAACTTTTTCTTATCTCAAGGCAGTGAATGGGGCAGAATGGGACATATTAAAGTGATTGTGACTGAGGGATCAAATCCATTTGTACATTTTTATATTGATAATAGTTAATAACTATTCAATTTTTGAGCACCTACTATGTGCCAGGCATGCTTAAATGCATTTTTGTATTTAGTCCTCACAAAAGATCTATTAGGTAAGTATGAGTTTGAAAGAAATGGGCCTTAAATTCAGTGCCATTGCCTTATACATAAATTTAGACAATTAATAGTTAATGTGTTTAGCTGTATGTCAGGAATTGTACTTTGCCCTAGAAATGAAAAGATGGCAATAATATAGAACTACCACATTGAGAAATCTGGAATAGTGGAGTGACATGGCAGTACAAATGTGGACAGCATCATGCAGCCAAGTACAGCTGAAGCCTCCTGGGAAGCATGAAGTAGCAGATGTGGGAACAGAGGAAGGGCTAGAAGATACAGGATCCTATGTGGCATGATGAGGGTATGTACTTCCCTTTATGCCCTGTAATGCTGTCTGCTTCATTAGATGTATGGATTTTTTTTCTGCTCTTTTTTTTCATATATATATATATTTAAATTTCAGTATCTGAGAAAAACTTTCATGGTAAATTTTAAAATTAATTTTATTTTTTGATTGACATGTATTGCTCATATTTATGAGGTACAATGTGATGCTTTGATTCATGTATGCATTGGGTTATGAGCATTCTGATATTTTTTACATTATGATTGCAATCCATATAGTTCCATAGATTTGTGGAACACAAATATTTACATTTTTGTAGAGCACAGGTACTGTGCTACTTGTTTTGGATTTGGCTGTGAATAAGATACATTTCTGTCTCTTTACTTATGGAATTTACACTTATTTTGCACATTTGTGCACAGCATCAAAGAATGGTTTGAAAATATAACTTGAATGGGAATCATTCAAAACTGGGTATTTTATTGCACAGTAGAGTGTTTATAGATATTGATAATTTACTGTATTCTTCAAAAAGCCAAAAGAATGGTTTCTGGAATGCTTTTATCACAAAGAAATGATAAATGTTTGAGGAGAGACGTGTTTGTCCAGATTTAAACATTACATGTGCCCTTGTGGGAAAATTATGAGACCTTGCTCTAGAATACAAGTAAAAGGGACTGGAGAGAGAAACTTTGAGATTATCACTAAAGTGAGAAAACCATCAGAATAAAACCACTGCTTGGATTGGGAGATGATACAGGAGGTGGAAGTACACCTTTCAGAAACAATGGGCATGATCATTTATTTGAGGCATTTCTTAGAGAATCTCAATGCCTGCTATCTCTCTGCAATCATTAAGCTGCTCTTAGGTTTAGAAAGTTGTTTTACCTCAGTTTCTAATATTCTTGTCTTCTTTCTGAGGTTCCAGTGATTAAGCTAGCTTTCCCCCCTCTTTCCTTTAAAAGTTCCTAATTTCCCCTATTTCTTAGGACATAGTACCCATCATTTTCTATTTCTTGGCTGTCATTGAGACTTTTGATTCATGTGTTTCAAGAATTTATTACTGTGAAGACAGACAGGTGGAAAACAATTCAGATATTAAAAGTGGCAGAAATGTAACAAATATGAAATTTGATAGTTTGACTTTTTTCCTGAACATTAGCTTGGATTTTCCTTTTTAATTCCAAAATGTGGATGAATTCATTTATTCTACTTTTCCCTTAGCTGCACACTTAACTTCACAACTTCTGCATTTTCTTTGAGTTCTTTAGTTTCAAAAAAAGAGTCACTTTCCAGTTCAAAAGCCTACAGGCCTAGTGGAGAAAGGAGGATTTTGGAAAACTCCTTTTCTCAGTTGTTTACCTTAAATTTTAAGGGAAAACTAGATTGAATGATATTTATGGATAGGAGAGATTGTCTTCCTTTATTCATTCATAAAAAAAATGTCATTGAGTGTCGGTTATATGTCAGCCACTGAGACAGAAACTTGCAAAACAGAGTCTTTGGCGGGGGTGTGCGTGCTGGGGTTGTGGCTCAGCAGTAGAGCACTCACCTGCATGTGTAAGGCGCTAGGTTCGATCCTCAGCACCACATAAAAATAAATAAATATTTATTTATTTTGGGTTATTTGTTTGTTTGGGTGTTGTGTTTAACTACAACTAAAAAATAAAATATAAAAAACATCTTTCCTTCATGGATAGCAATAAGTAAAACTTACAGTGTTTTGGATGGCGATTAAATGCTAGTAAGAATAAAGAGAAAGGATGAGGTCTGTGAATGTATGGAGGGGAAGATTGACATTGCTTTTGGATCAAAGAATTTCTCAACATTTTCTTTTTACTTCACCCCAACATTCTTTGTTCAGCCATTGCAGTGTCAAACCCTATATGCTTAAGGACATGATGTTCATTAACTTAAGGTCTGGTTAACCCTCCTAGTTGGATACTGCATTTCTAATCCTCCAAATCCCCACTAGTGTGAACTTTGAAGAGAAGCTTTGTACAGCGTGGGAGAGGGGACATGGAATTTCACAAGCTAAGAGAGTACAAGACCTCATTGTAAAAGACAGAATCCACATTCAGCATCTCTTCTCTCTCCAAATAACTGCTACTGAGGTTGTCGTTCTGAATAACTAATGAAAATATTTGGCCAGTGCCAGGTTAGTATTCAGACTCCACACCTGGAAGCCCAGGAACAATACTGCAGCAATGACAAAGTAGAGTTTTGAGGTGTTCAAAAGTCTTTTCAAAGATCTATGTAAAGTTAGCCAGGGCCAGTGGTGCATGTTTGCAATCCAAGCAGCTTGGAAGGCTGAGGCAGGATGATTGAGAGTTCAAAGACAGCCTCAGCAAAAGTGAGGTGCTAAGCAACTCAGTGAGACCCTGTCTCTAAATAAAATAGAAAATAGGGCTGGGGATGTGGCTCAGTGGCCGAATACCCCTGAGTTTATCCTGGATACCCAAATAAAAAAAAATCTATAATAAAATTCTTCTAACTTTCTGACTATAACATCACAACATTTACAAAATTGAAGCCCAGATAAAAGTATCTGCCTGAAGCTAAAATAGCAGCATTTGGGGACAGCTTACCAATTCCTTCTTTGATTACATTTGGGATGAGGGAATATCTCCCATAGAGAGCTTTCTGCTAGAAAGTGAATCTGTTAATAATTAGAGAACTCTTGAGTGATACCACAATCATGCTGGTGATTAACATATGATTTTCCTTTCTTGGATCTCTGAACATCTAATGAGCCAAAGGTTATAGCCTCTGGCTTTGTCCCCATGGGCACACCCTGAGTAAATCCTTTGGGTGTCATCAACAGCGTGACCCTCTCTGAAACTGAAGCTAACAAAGCATTACAGGAGTTTGTTGTTGAAATTGTCCTCTGTCCTGCTGCAGTACTGAGGTAAATTTACCCTTTTGTTCTTCCATATTCTGGAGTAACTTCTCTTGAGAGTTTTCATGCCTGTTGCTGTTGCTGGAACAATAATGTAGCCCCTGGCTGGCTAGTGCATTAAGAGAGAGAAAAAAAACATAGATGTCTTCTGGTGCATCTGATTTTTCACTTTATCTCTTCCAATATTAAAACTCAGGAAAAGAAAAGAAAATAGTATTTCCTACATCAGGTTTTCAACTTTTGCATTTTTTTCTTTCAGCTATATTTCTTTGAATTATTTTGTAGACAACATATCACTGGGATCCTCATATGTCTCAATTTGCCCCAATTGCTTTTGGGTCAAAGAACTTTCTCAACATTTTCTTTTCCCTTTACTCTGAAATTCCTGGTTTATACCTGCTTTCCTAGTGGAATTATTAATAACATTATCCAAACATTCCTGGTTTGTAATTCGCATTTTTATGGTTGCCCTATAGATCAGGAATTTAATTCATTTTACTCTCATTATCATAGATTTACTCTTTTTTTAAATTTTTTTATTGGTTGTTCACAATATTACAAAGCTCTTGACATATCATATTTCATACATTAGATTGAAGTGGGTTATGAACCCCCAATTTTACCCCAAATGCAGATTGCAGAATCACGTTGGTTACACATCCACAATTTTACATAATGCCCTATTAGTAATTGTTGTATTCTGCTACCTTTCCTATCCCCTACTATCCCCCCTCCCCTCCCCTCCCATCTTCTCTCTCTACCCCATCTACTGTAATTCATTTCTCTCCTTGTTTATTTTCCCATTCCCCTCACAACCTCTTATATGTAATTTTGTATAGCAATGAGGGTCTCCCTTCATTTCCATGCAATTTCCCTTTTCTCTCCCTTTCCCTCCCATCTCATGTCTCTGTTTAATGTTAATCTTTTCTTCCTGCTCTTCCTCCCTGTTCTGTTCATAGTTGCTCTCATTATATCAAAGAACACATTTGGTATTTGTATTTTTAGGGATTGGCTAGCTTCACTAAGCATAATCTGCTATAGTGCCATCCATTTCCCTGCAAATTCCATGATTTTGTCATTTTTTATTGCTGCATAGTACTCCATTGTGTATAGATGCCACATTTTTTTTATCCATTCATCTATTGAAGGGCATCTGGGTTGGTTCCACAGTCTAGCTATTGTGAATTGTGCTGCTATGAACATCGATGTGGCAGTATCCCTGTAGCATGCTCTTTTAAGGTCTTCAGGGAATAGTCCAAGAAGGGCAATAGCAGGGTCAAATGGTGGTTCCATTCCCAGCTTTCCCAGGAATCTCCAAACTGCTTTCCAAATTGGCCGCACCAATTTGCAGTCCCACCAGCAATGTACAAGTGTACCCTTTTCTCCACATCCTCTCCAGCACTTGTTGTTGTTTGACTTCATAGTGGCTGCCAATCTTACTGGAGTGAGATGGTATCTTAGGGTGGTTTTGATTTGCATTTCTCTGACTGCTAGAGATGGTGAGCATTTTTTTTTATGTACTTGTTGATTGATTGTATATCCTCCTCTGAGAAGTGTCTGTTCAGGTCCTTGGCCCACTTGTTGATTGGGTTATTTGTTATCTTATTGTCTAATTTTTTGAGTTCTTTGTATACTCTGGATATTAGGGCTCTATCTGAAGTGTGAGGTGTAAAAATTTGTTCCCAGGATGTAGGCTCCCTATTTACCTCTCTTATTGTTTCTCTTGCTGAGAAAAAAACTTTTTAGTTTAAGTAAGTCCCATTTGTTGATTCTTGTTATTAACTCCTGTGCTATGGGTGTCCTATTAAGGAATTTGGAGCCTGACCCCACAATATGTAGATCGGAGCCAACTTTTTCTTCTATCAGATGCAGAGTCTCTGATTTGATATCAAGCTCCTTGATCCATTTTGAGTTAACTTTTGTGCATGGCGAGGGAAAGGGATTCAGTTTCATTTTGTTGCATATGGATTTCCAGTTTTCCCAACACCATTTGTTGAAGATGCTATCCTTCCTCCATTGCATGCTTTTAGCCCCTTTGTCAAATATAAGATAGTTGTAACTTTGTGGATTAGTCTCTGTGTCCTCTATTCTATACCATTGGTCCACTCGCCTGTTTTGGTACCAGTACCATGCTGTTTTTGTTACTATTGCTCTGTAGTATAGTTTGAAGTCTGGTATCGCTATACCGCCTGATTCACACTTCCTGTTTAGAATTGCTTTTGCTATTCTGGGTCTTTTATTTTTCCATATGAATTTCATGATTGCTTTATCTATTTCTACAAGAAATGCCGTTGGGATTTTGATTGGCATTGCATTAAACCTATAGAGAACTTTTGGTAATATCGCCATTTTGATGATGTTAGTTCTGCCTATCCATGAACAGGGTATATTTTTCCATCTTCTGAGGTCTCCTTCTATATCTCTCTTTAGGGTTCTGTAGTTTTCATTGTATAAGTCTTTCACCTCTTTTGTTAGGTTGATTCCCAAGTATTTTATTTTTTGGGGGGATATTGTGAATTGAGTAGTTGTCCTCATTTCCGTTTCAGAGGATTTGTCGCTGATATACAGAAATGCCTTTGATTTATGCGTGTTGATTTTATATCCTGCCACTTTGCTGAATTCATTTATTAGTTCTAGTAGTTTCTTTGTAGACCCTTTTGGGTCTTCTAGGTATAGAAGCATGTCATCTGCAAATAGTGATAATTTAAGTTCTTCTTTTCCTATTTTTATGCCTTTAATTTCTTTTGTCTGTCTAATTGCTCTGGCCAGTGTTTCGAGAACTATATTGAATAGAAGTGGTGATAGGGGGCATCCCTGTCTTGTTCCAGATTTTAGAGGGAATGCGTTCAACTTTTGTCCATTCAGAATGATGCTAGCCTGAGGCTTAGCATAGATAGCTTTTACAATGTCAAGGTAAGTTCCTGTTATCCCTAGTTTTTCTAATGTTTTGAACATAAAGGGATGCTGTACTTTGTCGAATGCTTTCTCTGCGTCTATCGAGATGATCATATGGTTCTTATCTTTAAGTCTATTGATGTGGTGAATAACATTTATTGATTTCCGTATATTGAACCATCCTTGCATCCCAGGGATGAATCCTACTTGATCATGGTGCACAATTTTTTTGATGTGTTTTTGTATTCGATCCGCCAGAATTTTATTGAGGATTTTTGCATCTAGGTTCATTAGAGATATTGGTCTGTAGTTTTCTTTCTTTGAGGTGTCTTTGTCTGGTTTCGGAATCAGGGTATTGTTGGCCTCATAGAATGAATTTGGAAGAGCTCCCTCTTTTTCTGTTTCCTGAAATAACTTGAAAAGTATTGGTATTAATTCTTCTTTAAAGGTTTTGTAAAAGTCTGCTGTATACGCATCTGGTCCTGGGCTTTTCTTGGTTGGTAGTCTTTTGATGGCTTCTTCAATTTCATCCATTGATATTGGTCTGTTCAAATTGTGTGTATTCTCCTGTCTCACTCTGGGCAAATCATATGACTTAAGAAATTTATCGATGTCTTCACTATCTTCTATTTTATTGGAATATAGGTTTTCAAAATAATTTCTAATTGTCTTCTGTATTTCTGTAGCATCTGTTGTGATATTGCCTTTTTCATCCCATATGTTAGTAATTTGAGTTCTCTCTCTTCTTCTCTTCATTAGCATGGCTAAAGGTCTGTCGATCTTATTTATTTTTTCGAAGAACCAACTTTTAGTTTTGTTAATTTTTTCAATAGTTTCTTTTGTTTCAATTTCATTGATTTCCGCTCTGATTTTAATTATTTCTTGCCTTCTGCTACATTTGCTGTTGTTTTGCTCTTCCTTTTCTAGGGCTTTGAGATGAAGTGTGAGCTCATTTATTTGTTGGTTTTTTCTTTTTTTGAGGAATGACCACCAGGCGATGAATTTTCCTCTTAAAACTGCGTTCATTGTGTCCCATAGATTCCGATATGTTGTGTCTGTATTTTCATTTATCTCCAAGAATTTTTTGATTTCCTCCTTTATGTCTTCTGTAACCCATTGATCATTCAGTAACATATTGTTCATTTTCCATGTGATGTAGGATTTTTCCTTCCTTCTTTTATCATTGATTTCCAGTTTCATTCCATTATGATCAGATAAAATGCATGGTATTATCTCCACCCCTTTATATTTACTGAGGGTTGCCCTATGGCATAATATATGGTCTATTTTTGAGAAGGATCCATGTGCTGCTGAGAAAAAAGTATATCGATTTGATGATGGTTGATATATTCTATATATGTCAGTTAAGTCTAGGTTATTGATTGTGATATTGAGTTCTATAGTTTCTGTATTCAACTTTTGTTTGGAGGATCTGTCCAATGGTGAGAGAGGTGTGTTGAAGTCACCCATAATTATTGTGTTGTGGTCTATTTGATTCTTGAACTTGAGGAGAATTTGTTTTATGAATGTCTCAGCACCATTATTTGGTGCATAAATATTGATAATTGTTATGTCTTGTTGGTGGATGGTTCCTTTTAACAGTATATAATGCCCTTCTTTATCCCTTTTGATTAACTTAGTCTTGAAGTCGATTTTATTCGATATGAGGATGGCCACCCCTGCTTGCTTACGAGGACCGTGTGTGTGGTATATTTTTTCCCATCCTTTCACCTTCAGCCTGTGTATGTCTTTTCCAATCAGATGTGTCTCCTGGAGGCAGCATATTGTTGGATTTGTTTTTTTAGTCCATGATACCAGCCTATGTCGCTTTATTGGAGAGTTTAAGCCATTAACATTCAGAGTTACTATTGATATATGGTTTGTACTTCCATCCATGTTTGATTATTTATCCTTTTTTTAAAAAATTTAGTTTGTTCCTCCATGATTATCTTTCCCCTCGCCCTCTGTCTTTACTGAGGCACTTCCCACTGATGGTTTTGGTTATTGTTTTTCATTTCTTCCTCGTGTAGTGTTTTGCTCAAAATGCTTTGCAATGCTGGTTTTATGGCTGCAAATTCTTTTAACTTTTGTTTATCATGAAAGATTTTTATTTCATTGTCATACCTGAAGCTTAATTTTGCTGGATACAGAATTCTTGGTTGGCATCCATTGTCTTTCAGTGTTTGAAATACATTGTTCCATGACCTTCTTGCTTTCAGTGTCTGTGATGAAAAATCTGTTGTTAACCTTATTGGTTTACCCCTGAATGTAATCTGTCTCCTTTCTCTTGTAGCTTTTAATATTTTCTCTTTGTTCTGTATATTGGATATCTTCATAACAATGTGTCTTGGCGTTGGTCTACTGTGATTTTGTGTGCTCAGTGTCCTGTATGCATCTTCAATTTGTATATCTGTTTCCTTTTTTATTTCTGGAAAGTTTTCTGTAATTATTTCATTCAGCAGGTTACTCATTCCCTTGGTTTTAATCTCTGTACCTTCTTCTATCCCGATGACTTGTAAGTTTGTTTTTTTTATGTTATCCCATAACTCTTGGACGTTTTTCTCATGATTTTTTACCAGTCTTTCTGAGTTGGCTAGACTCTTTTCAAGATGATATATTTTGTCTTCATTATCTAACGTTCTGGCTTCTACTTGCTCCACTCTGTTAGTGATACTCTCAATTGAGTTTTTAATTTGGTTTATCATTTCCTTCATTTCTAGAATTATTGTTTGATTATTTTTTATAATCTCTATCTCCTGACAAAGATGCTTAACTTCTTCTTTTATCTGTTTATGTAATTCATTCTCAATGTGTTCTTTCGCTGCTTGAATTTGCTTTCTTGTATCCTCTTTAAGGTTCCATTCCATCTGTCTAAGGTGTTCCTTGAGTTCTTTATATGACCATTTATCTGATGACTCTAGGTCCTCCTGAATATTTAGGCTGTCCTGCATTGTTTGTACTCCTTTTCTTCCTTGCTTTTTGAAGCTGCTCATGTTACTTCTTGTTCTGTTTGACTGCTGAGTTACTGTTTACTCGTATAAATTTATTTGATGCTTGGGAGGAAAGGTATTAGAAGGGAAGGGAAGAAGTCACTAAAGAGAATGAGAGTAAGCAGGTAGAATTCAAGGAAGGGGGGATAAGATAATTGAAAAGAAATGAAAAGACAAAAGAAGAAAAAAATGGGAAATAAAAAAAGAAAAAAAATTTAAAAAAAATAATAAAAAAATTAAAATTAAAAT
Source organism: Spermophilus citellus (assembly GCF_964194105.1). Taxonomy (NCBI): domain Eukaryota; kingdom Metazoa; phylum Chordata; class Mammalia; order Rodentia; family Sciuridae; genus Spermophilus; species Spermophilus citellus. The sequence continues at coordinate 180,402,711 of NC_138183.1, forward strand.
TAGAAGAAAAAAATTTAAAAAATTGTAAAAAAAATAAAAATAAAAAAAATTAAAAAAACAACAAGAAAGAAAAATGAAAATGAAAGAAAAACCCAAATCAAACAAAAAGAGAAAAGAAAAAAAAAGAAAAAAAAAACTAATAAATGCAGTCTTAGAGTTTGATTAACTTCTCTTCCAGTAGGTGGCGCTGTGTCCACCAGGCCAAGTTTCTCCTGTCTATACGCGGGAACCAATCACTGTGCAGCAGCTCCTCCCAGACTGGGCGAGTCTCCAATCCAGAGTGCCTAGGGTCTCCTCTTGTGTCTAGTAATTTCCCACTTTTCCTCTAGCCAGGCCCCTCTCACCTGTGCCGCTCACCATAATACTGGCTACACGCCAGGTCTGCTGCTCCCGGGAGCCCTGTTTTCATGAACGACTGGACACACTCTTCCAGTTTGCCATTCCCTCAGACCCTAAGTTTGTAGAGCTTGGGGCTGAGAATCCTCAGCGAATTTTACTTGCCCTCCGGTAGCCACGCCCCCGGTAGCTGGTGCAAGAGACATCAGCTGTCAGCACTGGTGGGAGCGGTAGTTCTGCGCCGCGGGTCCCGCACCACCTCTGATTCCCTCGGTCTGGCTATCGCGCTCACGGGAGAGCTGCGAGGGGCCCTTACGGTAGAGCTGGGAGGGGCCCTTAAGGTTTCCCAGATGTGTGGAGAGGGAAGGCTAGGGAATTACACACCTGTAGCCGCAGGTTTCAATGAAGTTATCTCCTCCGCAGCAGTCTGATGACGTCAGATCTCTGCCATGGTGGTATCTCTTGCAAATGGTGACAGTTTGTTTCCCTTTGCCGGGTGACCAATGCAACGGGTGGGTCCTTACTGTCTTTCCCAAGCCCCGTTTCAAACCTGTGGCCACTACCTATGAAGGCTCGGTTGGCATTTACCTCCGTAGGATCAGAACGGCTGACCAGTTGTTTCAGCCGGATGGATTAGTGCTGAGTCACAGCTGTTTGTCTGCGGGAAGCAGGCGAACGGGAGCTTGAATTCAGCCGATCCGGCCTCAGTGTGTGTTCTGAGAGGCCCAGACTGTTCGCCCCAGATCCACGTCAGCTCAGCATTGCCTAGTGATCCTGAGCAAACAGATTTAGGTTGTTTAAGACTCCCTATGCCTGCACATCTGACGAGGTCAGAGACTTGATCTCTCTGCGCCCGCCGCCATGTTGGAATCCCCCCATAGCTTTACTCTTAAAATGAATATTTTGTGTATTCCTATGCTTGTGTGTAGACTTCATAACATGCTTTAGTATGTATGTCTTTCAGGGTTATTTCCCTACCCTGTTCTTGTTAATGAATCCTCAGAGTTTGGAGTCTTGTCATCTGGGCCCATTTCAGAAGACAACTAGAACCTGCTACCTGCTAACCAATTTACATGGTTAATTCTTGATGCACCTAGTCTGAATCTCACCCAGGTCCAGCTTTTGTGTATTTGATGTCTAGACACCCTTACCCACCTTCTAGAGTTATAAATACTATGAGAATGTATGTGGAGTCCCCAGATGCATTATGTCTGATCCCACAAAACACACACACACACACACACACACACACACACACACACACACAATCTACTGTACCCATAACCTATCTGCTGGCCTGAGTTTTCTCATCTTAGTGGGTGCTGATGCACACAACAACCACACTCCAGTGGAAAGTCTGTTTCTATATTTTAGCCTTTTCCAGTTTATTTTATTCTGCTCATAAGGTGCAGTACTTCAGGTGTGGCTATGTTCAGAATTAAGGATAGCAAGGAATTACCAGTGTAGCTGGGAAATAATGGAGCAAGGTATATCTAGGTAACAGTGAGAACAAGAATCAAATTCACAGAAAGAATCTGCAGTTAGCCCTGGTCTTGCTTCCCTCTACCTCAATTCCTACCCCTGAAAGATGCCCTTGATTATTTCTAACATCCTTATACTGACTTTTTAGGTATACCTTCTCTCCCAGAATGTTCTGAGAGCTGTGGGTGTTCTGGTAAGAAACCTTCTTACATTAAATTGTACTCAATTTTGGTCTCTCCTCTGAAGCTAAAAGAAAAAAAAAATATTGATGTGTGTCGTTCTGCTGTGAATAATGAATATGCTCCATTGTGTTCTCACTGAGATGGCATTAGTCGTTTTAGGGGCTGCAGTGATCATTTCAGACTACTGATTTTTGACTTTCTAGCAAATTTTAAACACATTTATTGTATTTGGGGAATTTCTAGCTTACCTGCATAGGAAGAACCCATAAGACTTGTTACTTTTGCTTCATTTGCTACTATGGCACAGACATATAACCTAAATTCCACCAATTATATGAGTTTGGAAGTAAGCCACTAGATGAACAAAGCAAATGCAGAGTCCATTTCCTGGGGGAAGGGGTGGCAGAAAAGACCTCCAGTTTTGAGAGACAGCAGAGTTTATGAGGTCCTGTGCGGAACACAGAAACAATCACGGCTACACCCAGGTACTCAAGTTGAGTTCTTGGAGCTTCACAGATAACAGGACCTAGTGTTCCATGGTGGCTGGGAGCAGTTTTCTTCCTTCTTAGGACTCTTTCCTGTGGGTTTGACTTTTCTGCAAAGTTACAACTGAAGCTATTTCTCTAGATGTCTGAATCATTCTATAAGCTACCCAATCTTCTTTGAATAAACTGTTATATTTAATTATCCAGCATCAGCTTTTTACTTCACAAATGAGAATTTGGGTTGCTATACATGGTGCAATCGATTTTTAGAAAACTAATTTAAACCACCACTATACTTACTGTAGGGCTTCCTAGGACTTGAATATTCCTGATGTACATTCTCAACCTACAGTAATAATATGGCTGTTTTTCTTGAAGTTTGCTATATGTTACCTTTGTGCAAAAATTTGTATGTTTAAGAATTCTTTCAATCATTATCACTGCCCTATAGAATAATAATATTATTGTTTTAAAGAAAAAGAAAGAATTGAGGTTTAGGAGACTTCCTTAAAGATATATATTTGCTATTTTATTTCTTTGATTCTAACATTCACTTTTTTTTATTCATTCCTGTGTTCATCTTTCAAATTCAAGATGTGCTCTATAATCAATCTGTATTTCTAAAATGATGGTGTGACTTACAAATGATATCTTGGTTTTGTTTTTTTACTGTCTCCTCCAAGAGGAGACTATACCATACAGCGGTTCCCAAATGTTTGGGGCATGTTGAATGCTTAACAGAGTAATGGGAATTCTGGCCTGGAATTCTTTTGTAAAAGAAAAGTTTTCTGTGTTTCATTAAGTTTAGTGAGCTGTTTTATTACTATTTTTTAAATTGCTCTGCAAGCTGAAACACACAGCAGTTAAAATTGGCTAGTTTTCTAGAAGCTACTTGAAGGGCAGTATCACACATCATTTATTTTATAGGCTTCCAGAAAATATACAGTTATAAAATAATGCATTTATACAAACTGGAAATGCATAGATAATTGCATTTGGGTATGGGTAGATAGTTATTCTAATTCCTTTTTTAATGGATTAAATATGGCACATTATTTTTAAAAATTATTTTATGTTTAAATTGAGTAGTGGTCCGTCTCTGAGTGTTTCCATTTTGTATACGTCAATATATGAAAAAAACCCTTTATAGTCACTGTGCATTCATTGATTAACACGATAGGCATGAAGTGACTTTCGTTTCTGCATCTGTGCTGTGAGTGATGTGTATTATACCTACAGTGTATTTGAAGAAAGGTGCTTGCTCTACTTTTTATCATGTCACTGTGTAAAATAGATATTCCAGGATTTAGGTATCTCCAAAGAATTTATATGGGGTTGTAGGATGTGACTTTTCTGTCTTCTTTGGCTACAGCATTTTTAACCTTGTATTTTTAGCTTATCTGGTTGGAACTGGTAGTACTTAAGGACATTAAAAAACGAGAGACCCAATATGAAATCTAAACTCAGAGAAAAGTTAGAAGGCATAATTTAAAGGAAACTATGGCTGTGTTTAATAGTCATGATCAGTTCACATAATGACCAGCAGTCTGTAGTACAACTATTTGAATCATTGCTTCTGACAGCTTCTTAATGCCCTGCTTGAAAAATGGAAACATTTCCTGATGTTGGAAATAGCTTAAGCAGAAAAGTCTCAAACTCAGGCTACTCATCCGCTTAAGGATCAATATAAATTAATGATAATATTTTTATTTATATCTTTAGCTAATTGGTTCTCTGGAGATGATCTAGGCCTATGCTTATAATTTGCTAGGTAATATGAGATCCAGCTATGAATAAGGCATTATAGGAGACTAGATATGTACCGCCAGAAGCTATAACTATAGCTTGGTGTATAGAAAGAAGGTGGTGTTACATAGGTCATTCTGTCCTGTGTGCTTCACATTTTCATAACTTTGAGCTCAGATCTTCCATTTCATGATTAGACAATTATAGTAATGCATTATCAGACTTCACTAAGACTACACAATTCAGTAGTACGTGTTGCTAAAAACTTAACATGCCAAGGGATCATTTTGATTTTGTTAATGTCTAGTTCAGAAACCTTCAATGGGTCCTACTTCTTAATTATTAAAATTTATACAACTTAGGATAGGTATCAGCAATTTTGGTCTATAGGTCAAATATGGCTTGCCTTCTCTATTATAAGTAAAATTTTATTGGAGCTCCTCTATGCTCATTGAAAACAACGATACATATTATCAATGGCTACTTTTCTGCTATAACTATAGAGCTGAGTAGTTTCAACAGAAGCCTTGTGACCTACAAAGGCTAACTCATTTACCATTTGATCCTTGGCTCTGAAGTTTGTCACTGATGTCTTAGAATACAAATAGCTTCTTTTTAGCCAGGCAATGTTCTGTGGCTTTATATGCTTTAGTTCATCTCACAAACTTCTATTAATTTTCCTCTTTACAGATGAAGAGACTAAAGATTAAATTAGAAAATGTAAACAAATAGCTCAAGGGCTCATAATTGGTATGTAGTAGGCTTGAGATTTTAAGACTAATGTGCTAGCAGTACCACCCTACCACACAGTCACCACCTTTACTACCATGTAATTTGTCCCTGTCTGAGCTTACACCATAACTATGTCTTGAGCAATTGTATGGTAGATCAAGGACTAGGATAGGTATGTGAAAAAAAAAAAAAAACGTGGAGGCATAAAGTCTAGTGAAAAAGAGAGATGTAAATAGGTCTTCTAGAAAATGTGATAAAATAGAGCAATTCACTTGGAATTGTTAATGGGCAAAACAAGGAAAGCCTTTGCCCACGTGTGCTTTTTTTTTTTTCCCCAGCTATTGTCAGACATCTGCCTTTTCCTCATCTCTGTGCTTATGTTCATAGTACTTTTTCCAGCATGGGATGTATAAGGTGTTTGATGTTATGTTCTAAGTTCAACTTTTCACAATGAAGTTCATTTTGGGTATGAAAAAAGAAAGATAGAAATCCCCTCCCCTTCTACCCACTGACTTTAGAAATAAGGGGTGTTCAGAAATTAAACCTCAGTGCACTCAGAGACAAGCCAGTTCACTTTCCAGATGTCTCCTTCCTCCCAGAGACATTAGAGAACAGGTCTATGAGGATTCTTTGTTCTCAGAGAAGATCAAGACAGGTTTTTCACTGCCCCCACAACTCCCAACAAGAAAGAAGCAGACCCAATGGGGCACAAAACACTTTTCAATGGCTGTTTTTAGTATTATTTAATTGTGGTCCAGTGGAAATGATTTTACTCATCCCAACAGGGGATATTTTCAATGTCTACAAATATGTTTGCTCATTAGCACCTATTAGGGTATGGAGTCCTACTGACACCCAGTGGGTAGAGGCCAGGGCGTCTACATTTACACCCTTCTGAACATCCTACTTTTCACAGCATATACCTACCTTGTTCCCACTCAGCAAAGAATTATTTGGCCTGAAAGGCAGCAGAGCTTAGTTTGGGAAACCCCAGATACTATGCTTTATATTAGAACTTTGCAAACTCTCTAAAGATACTATTTTTAAGAATTTTTTTGTTACTTAGCATTTTTGTTTTAAGAGAAATTAAATAGGGTCATCCTTTGATTTTTTTATATCATTACTAAAATACAGTTGAGTCTTGGGCTTAGAATTCTGTTGTCTATCAAGGATTTTCAGACTGAGAGATTCATGCCAAGGGACATGGTTGGATGCAGAGCAGAGCCTTGTCTTTTTGGTCCTCACCCATCTTATAAATCATCCTCATTGAACTTTTGCATTTTTAGCAGTGTTATTCATCACCTCCATGCCTTTTTATATGGTGTTCCTTCTGCTTAGAATACCTTTCCCCTTCCATCTCTGCTGTTAGAAATTCTACAAACTTTTTATGTCTGTTTTTCTCTTCCACCCATATTATATGGCCTCTAAAGATTTCCTTAGGAGTTTCTTCTCTCCCATCTATGAGGCTGGGATCAGCAAGAAAACATGTATTGCAAGCCAACCAAATGGCTTAGCTCAGCCTTCTCTTCTGATGGGTCCCTGCCTAGAGATGAAACTGAAATGTGGGTACCTCTAAGTGACTGCATCCTTCTGCCCTCAGGCTTTTCCTCTTCTGGACCTGGACTTTAGGATCATTATGGGATCCAGAACCTGAGAAATAGCACTAAGAAGCATGAAGAGAGCTACTTTATCAAAGGTTGAAATGTGGGCTTTGAGCCAGGCAAATATAAGCCAGTCTCTGACATAAGTCTGTGGCCTTGGGCATGAAATTTAATCAGGCAATACCTAGTTGTCTCAATGAAAAATAGGAATAATGCTTCATAGTGGTGTTGTTAAATATACATATTTAGTATGCAGTAAATTCCTGGTCTCTAAAAAATACACGTACCTACAGTAATCGCAGACAACAGATTTCAAGAGCTCCATCACAGGTTATGTTAGGCTGCATAAAGTCCCCTGTTGACCTTGATATTCCGAATGGCTGGGAATAATCTTTTCTACCTTATGCACCTGCCTGTCACTCTTCCTCCAGGTCTCAACTTGAGCATCCTATTACTGACTTTTAAGTGGTCTTCCCTCCCCATACCACACTATGTCAAAATTATTTCTTTTAGGGCCTGGACCCTGAACTACGCTGAGTGCTTCTGGTCATCACCTAGCACAATCGCTTGCACACAGAGGGCAATTGCTTGGTCAGTATTTATTGAATGGAACGGGATTGTTTGCTGCACTGCCTTTCAAGGATTCTTTCAGAAGATTCTTTTACTGTGTTATTCTTTCTCTTGCCCTTTGTGGGGTATTTCTGTCCTTAGAGAACTCTGCAGAAGCAGAAAAATTAAATTACTGCTATATTTCCCAGAAGGACTCCAACATTATATAACTCTTTTCATCCAGAAATCTCTGTAGGCACATTGCACAACAAAGAGATTATAGTGCCCTGCTGTGTGGATGGGGAAATAGAAAAGAAAAATGAAGGTGAGCTAAGCAGCCACCCCCCTAATGCCCTAAGTTTCCAATGGGGGACTTCAAATTCTTTGTTTGGTAATGCCACATAGCACCCCGTAAGATTCTAACATTAGCCAGTGGCTCTGATTACCCAACTTAGTCCATCTTCACATTTCAGGACCAGAATATTGCAGTATTTTTTTAAATTGAAATCCTTGTTGTTTTATTTTATATACATACCTCATTGTTTTCAGCTATTATCATTTGAGCCACACACAATGGCTATCATGTTTACCTTTTTTATTAATGATTTAACAGTGTTCCAGGGAGGCTTTTTGATGTTTTGCATTGAAGAAATCAAGCCTCAACTTCAGATATAATCAAATGCTCTATCAAATGACAGCAGTCTTGAATAGGCTTATGCTTCAGGGTCACCTGAGATGCTTGTTAAAATTGCAGTGCCTTGGTTCAACTCAGATATTTCCAGAGGGGATTAGAAATATTTTTGAAAATACTTTTTTTTTGGTGATTTGGATTAATGAACTGGTTAAAATGCATTGTGCTGGATTTTATTGATTCATTTATTCAAGCATGCATTAATTCCAAAAGCATTCCTTGAATATCTACTATGAACTCAGGCAGGCACTTCACTAAGTACTGGGACACTGATGATAAAGGGCCCGGTTTCTTTTCATTAAAAAAACTTCCAATCTTCTAAAGAAAACTCATAAACAAGTAGCCACAGTACATTTTGATATTCCATAAAACTTGGTGGCTTCTATAAGAGCTGTGAGAGCACTTGGAGGAACAGCTGATACCTCTACCTGAGAATGAAGCAGTTTCCTTGATGCTCAACCAGGGTCACTAAGGATGAGAGATGCTATAAGGGAAGACTCAAGGGCTGCTGAGAAGAGCTTCTTTAATGGATATTGTGCAGTGAGACATTAGGAATCATCTTCAGGAACCCCTGGGTTGTTTTCAAAAGCAGACAACAAGCTTTTCATCTTTATTCTAAGATATCTTAGCAAGAACATGTTGCTATTGCGGAGTTACTAGCTTTATGACTCATCAGAAAATTGTCAGTACAAGGCCATGATGAATCCATACTAATAAAAAGTTGCATTTATAAAATGCATGCTTATTTTTAACTAGATGTTGTCCTAGGGTTTTATTTCTTCCTTTCACTTAGTTCTCACAAACCCTCACAAAATAAATTTTGTTGTTATATCCATTTTACATATTTAGAAGTTAAGGCTTAAAGAAGTTAAATGATTTAACTGTAATTATATGGTTAGCAAGTAGCAGAGTTAGAATTAGAACCCAGCTCTCTGGTTTTGAATCCCACCTTCTCTACTTTGCTTATTTTCAAGTGTCTAAATAGTACTTGTATATTACTTTTTCCTTATTTATTAGATTTAGACATATTGATAACCTAATGATTCCCTGATTTGATGTAACATCCTAAACTAAGTCTATGAACCTTCTTTGTTTCCCCCACACATTTTCAACACTTTGTAAGTTTTGTTTTATTCTGTATATTTATTTGACTTATTTTTCAACTATTTTAATATAATTTTAATTTTGGCATTCATAATTTTAATTTTGAAGAGCTCCTTACTGTTCTTTTTCATAGCATCCTGTTCTTAGTTAAGAATGTAATAGTCTTTGTGAAGATACTAATTCATTTTTCTGAAGTTTCTTTTATAATTTATTTCATGAGTTATTTTTGTTCTTCTGTTATTTTCAGGTTTCTTTTAAATCTTTTGATGATCCTTGGCAGAACATTTCTAGGTAGGAGCAAGACCATCAAAAGTAGACACTAAATTCTGTGTGTATAGGTGGGCTAATAGATTGTGGTTTTGTTGATTTTTGCTATGTGGGTTCCACTTTACCTTAGTAGTCACTGGAGACTTCTAAATGTCAGTTGGAGGTCTTTTCTCTAGAGAACGTTTATTTCCCGGTAGAAATAAAGATACCAGAGTTCTAAGGGTGGGGAGTGCGGCCCAGTTGCCATATTGGAATACTTTTAGTGACTTTTTTTCAACTCCACACTATCTGCACAGGCACACTAATTGATATCTCCTGAGTCTGATGTCTCTTTTATTTATTCAGAGGATAAAGGCGTATTGATTTGGGGTGTAGTTGGTCTAGCTGCTTCATTTTCTATGTGGAAAATGAAGTAGGAATGGGATTGGTATCCCTATTATGACTTTCAATCAACCCCCCCTAATTTACTTTTAATATGTTAGTGTTGGGGCTCTTGGGTTCTTTGAATGTGAATCAGCTCTCTTACTGTTCATCTCTCTCCCTCTTGTACTTTTTATTCTTGTGTCTATACACTAGGAACTCAATACTACTTCTCCATTACTACCATGTTTCTAAAAAAGTGTTAAAAGCCCTTGAATGCTAATAGATAATTTATTATTCTCTTAATCCTTGAGATTCTATTTGAAATATTATTTTTTGTTTGTTTGTTTTTGGTACTGGGGATTGAAACCAGGGACACCTAATGATTAAGCCACATCCTCAGTCCTTTTGAGACAGTTCTCCTTAGGTTGCTTAGGGACTTGCGAAGTTGCTGAGGCTGGCCTTGAACTTGTGATCCTTGGGCCTCAGTCTACTGAATTACTGGGATTACTGGTGTACCACCATGCCTGGCTGAAATAATTTTTGAGTTTTTGTAAGGAAAAAAATGAACATATTTTCTGCTCTCTTTAATTGGAAAGTTCCCATTTTCTTTGAACGCTTATTGATTGTGCACCTTACTTTTGACCCAGTCCTAGTCAATCAATATGTAATTGAATTATTATTTTTATTTTTAATTTATTTTTTAATTTATTTTTATTTAGTTAGTTTTTATTTGTTTTTTATTAGTTTTATTTTTTAATTAGTAGTTTTTTATCCTCATTTTATAATGTAGGAATTAAAGTATGGTAGGATTTTAATATCTTACCCACAGTAATCCAGCTAGTGAGTAATGGAACTAGGATTTAAAACTCACATCTAATTGATTCAGCTTTCTTTCTTCTTTTCTTTCCTTTTTTATGGGTGCTAGTGATTGAACTCAGGCACATCTTTTAACACTGAGCTTTCTTTTTTTAAAAAAAATTTTTAGTGCATTATAGTTATATATAATAGTTGGGTTCATTTTAACAAAATTATACATGCATGGCATTTAATTTACTCCATTTTAGTCCCTAGTGTCCTCCTCTTACCCTTTCCTCCTTCCTGTCCCTATTCTTCTTTTCCTATTCTACTCAACATTCTTTCACTCATTTTTATTTATTTTTATTAGTGCTTTATAAATATACATAAACATGGAATTTGGTCAAATTCCTTCTGCATTTCCTCCCTTTTCCATCCCTCTCTCTACCTTGATCTCCTTCCTCTACTCCACTGATCTTCTCTATATCTTTATGATATCTGAATCCTCCTTAGATGAATGGATTAAGAAAATGTGGTATATGTACACAATGGAATTTTACTCAGCCAAAAGAAAAATGAAATTATAGAATTTTCCAGGAAATCAATGAAAACGGAGATCACCATGCCAAGTGAAATAAGTCAGATTTAGAAAATCAAGTCTTAACTTTTTTTTCTCCCCTTTCTATTTTTTAGTTTGAGACAAGGTCTTACTGAATTGTTGAAGATCTCACAAAGTTGCTGGAGGCTGGCCTCAAATTTTTGATGCCCCTAACTGGCCTCCTCAGTTCCTAAGATTACAGGTGTTGTTTTAATCAGCTTTTTTGCTGCTATGACTGAAAGACCCCATGAGAATAACTGTAGAGGAGGAAAAGTTAAGGGCTCACAGTTTTAGAAGTCTCAGTCAGTAGACAGCCATCTCCATTCCCCAGGAGAGGCAGAACATCTTGGAGGAAGAGTGTGGCAGAGGGAAGCAGCTCATATGGTGATCAGAAAGCAGAGAGAGAAAGACACTTCACTCTCCAGACACCAAATCTATATCCCATAATCACAGTCCCAAGGAACCACTTCCTCCAGCCACATGCCACCTGTCTCCAGTTACCACTCAGTTAATCCCCTGAGGGATTATTTCACTGACTACATTAAGGCTATACCCTGCCATCCCAATCATTTCTCCTCCAAATCTTCTTGTATTGTCCCACACATGAGCTTTCGGGGGAATACCATGTCTAACCATAATAGGTGTGCATTACCACATCCAGCAGCGAAGCTTAGTGGTTTTTTTTTTTTTTTTTTTGGTTTTTTGGTTTTTTTTTTTAAAAAAGGAAAAAAGCCCTATCTCCTTTCTCCTCTGTCTGAATCTATGTCGATTTCCCTTTCTTTCAACCCAGGCAAAGTCATCTCCTTGTTTCGGGAGGTCTTTTTAATAAGATGGGTTTGCCTTCTCCCTCCTTCTGTTTTTTCATTGTTTCCTGTATCAATTTTGCTTGTCCCCTGTTTTGTGATGCTTTGACTTCCTTGATGTGTCTTTACCGTCTTTGAGGCATTCTTAGACTTGTGGGAGACAGCCCTACTACCATCTCAAGGCCTTCCATTTCATCTCCATCTGCTTCACTGCTGGTGAGGTACTGATTCCTTAGCCTGTCAGGACTGGGGAAATCAATATCCCATTAGAATAAGTGAGGAGCAGCAGCATATTCTGCTGCCCGTCCACTTACCTAACATGCTGGGGCAGTGCTCAAAGACCAGATACTGTGTCCAAAGATAGTCAGAAAGGATTAGATCATCCTGGGGATAATGTAGAAAGCCAATGACAGGACAATCAGGAGTTGTAAATCCATTAAATCCATTTTGCTGAACAAAATGACATGGAGTCATTTTGTGAGAATAATTTGCTTTTTAAAGATTGCTCTAGAGGAAATCTTAGAATAGTTTTGAATTGCATTTCTCTAGTTGCTAGAGATGTTGAACATTTTTTCATATATTTGTGGATTGATTGTGTATCTTCTTCTAAGAAGTGCCTGTTCATTTCCTTGGCCCATTTATTGATTGGGTTATTTGTTTTTTAGTGTTAAGATTTTTGAGTTCTTTATATATCCTAGAGATTAGTGCTCTGTCTGACGTGCATGTGGTAAAAAATTTGTTCCCAAATTATAGGCTCTCTATTCACTTCACTAATTGTTTCTTTTGCTGAGAAGAAGCTTTTTAGTTTGAATCCAACCCATTTATTGATTCTGGATATCATTTTTTTTTCACTATGGGAGTCTTATTAAGAAAGTTGGGGCCTAATCCAACATGATAGAGATTTGGACCTACTTTTTCTTCTAATAGATACAATGTCTCTGGTTTAATTCCTAGGTCCTGATTCATCTAACTCCAGTAAGAATGTCAACTATTAAGAATACAAATAACAATAAGTGTTGGTGAGGATGTGGGAGAAAAGGCACACTCATACATTGCTGGTGGGACTGCAAATTGGTGCACCCAATATGGAAAGCAGTATGGAGAATCCTTGAAAAACTGGGAATGGAACCACCATTTGACCCAGCTATACCTCTCCTTGGTTTATACCCAAAAGACTTAAAAATAGCATACTAAAGGGACACAGCCACATCAATGCGTATAGCAGCACAATTCACAATAGCTAATCTGTGGAACCAACCTAGATGCCCTTCAATAGATGAATGAATAAATAAAATGTGGTATATGTACACAATGGAATTTTACTCAGCATTAAAAGAGAATAAAATCATGCCATTTGCTGGTAAATGGATTGAGGAGAAGATAATGCTAAGTGAAGTTAGCCAATCCCAAAAAACCAAATGCCGAATGCTTTCTCTGATTTAAGGATGCTGATTTATAAAATGGTGGTGGGGAGGGGCATGGGAGGATTAAATGAACACTAGATAAGGCAAAGGGGAAAAGGGGAGGGAGGGGGCATGGGAGTAGGAAAGACAGTGGAATGAGATGGATATAATTATCCTAAGTACATGTATGAAGACACAAATGGTGTGATTCTATTTTGTGTACAACCAGAGACATGAAAAATTGTAGTCTGTATGTGTACTATGAATTGAAATGCATTCTGCTGTCATATATAACAAATTAAAATTTTAAAAAATGAAAAAAAAAGGATTGCTCTAAAGTAAGGAAATTCTCTCTTGGAACTTTTATAATTCTTTGTCATTTTGAATTTTCTAGTATAGACAACATCTTTGGTTTTAAGTCCAGGCTGCAGATACATGGTTGGGTGTTATGAACATATCGATGGTATTTTAATCTCCATTGAGATTACCTTGGGAGTGAGTGCACAGAGAAAAGGGAAAAGGATCAGAGATTTATGTCTTGGCACTTTCACATTTAGATGGGAAAATGAGACCACAGAGAAGGGAAGTGTAGAGGTAGAGTTAGCATTATTGCAAAAGAGCTAAGACTAGAACTCAGTGGACCTGCTCACTCTGCAACGCATAATAAGATCCTGTTGAGTAACCTGAGTTTCAACCTTTATTTGTGCTATTCTCCTGAGGAGTAAACTGGGAAGATGCTAGAAAAAAACACTCGATGACAAAGCAGCATTGATTCTCTGTCTGAATCCTCAAAACTTGGATTTATTTACCGTGTTTCTGACAGTTAGTGGGTCTAAAAATCAAAGTAGGAAAATAAGGGATTTAAATGTTTATTTCCTTCTATGATGCCAATAGTATAATTTCTTTTAAATTATTACTAGTTCTAATATAACCAGATGTGTGTCGGGTATGTTAGGAACAAGGTTTGTATACAGGTATTAAATCTAATTCAGAGTTTAATGTGCAAGGAAGTTTCAGGTCTACAAAAGAGCCAAAGTAATAAGAAACCTTGTAAATACACTCTTCATATAGATCAAAAAGTCAGCTTTTGTTGTTTGCCAAGAATGTTCCAAATTATAACATATGAAAGTTGTATGGAACTTTCAAAGTATGAGTTTCTGACATCTATTTTCTTATCTGATTTTTACAAATCCCCAGGAAAGAGCCATCTTTTGTTATTTTGTAAGACTTCTCTTTGTTGAGAATTCCTCAATTACTCATGTAGAATACAAGAACCCTTACCATTCTAGTTGCCTTATCTGGATACTCTCATCTGTCCATATACTATTTTGAGTGCCCAGATCTGTTGACAGATATAGACTGAACAGAATATGACAAAAAGGATGGGGCTCCAACCTACTTTGCCTGGGTGACAAAATTTCTATTTTATATAGTATTACACTATATTAATTTATTTTTAAATATCTATATCAAATTATTGACATATTGTACTATGGTAAACTAAAAAGTACCCTTATTTTTTCAAATAATATGCTATAAGATGAAGTCTTATATATTTAAGCTACTGATAATTTAAACTCAAGAGTAGAATTTTATGTTAGTAACTACTCACTTTTTTTGTGGTACTGGGAATTTAATCCAGTTGTGCTGTACTACAGAGCTACATCCCAGCCCTTTTGATTTTTGATTTTGAGATAGGGTCTCACTAAATTATGGCGACTGGCCTCAAACTTGTGATCCTCCTGCCTCAGCCTCCTGAGTCACTGGGGTTATTTGGCTATGCTACCATGCCCAGACCTACTGACTTTTATTCTGTGATTTTAATGTATTATTCCAGTTTCATTATTGATCTATTATTTTTGTTTATAAAAGTAAACTATCCATTTTTGTTAGAGTTGTGTTAGTTTTGTTAGAGTTTTGAAGAGAGACTAAAAATCTGATTTACTCAAAGTAAACTTTATTTTGAACATGCAGCCAATATAGAGACAGTTCGATGATATCACAAGGGCTCAACTTCTTGATTCACTAGCCTCAGCACATGGCTGTCTTCCTCATGGTCATAAGATGGCAATTGGTGTTTGTTTTTTATTTCTGTGTAACAAATCACCATAAACTTAGAATATTAAAACAACACACCTTTATGATTTTAATTTTCACGGGTCAGAAGTCTTGGCACTGGTCAACTGGGTCCTCTTCTTGAGCTCTTGTCAGGCTGAAATCAAGATGCTGGCTGTGGCTGCGTTGTGATGGGAAACTTGGGCTCCTCTTCCATGCCCATTCAGTTATTTGCAGAACTCCATGTATCTTTCCACCACATGGCAGATGACTCTTCAAGGTCAGAAGTAGATTTCAGTCTGAGTCATTAGAGTTCTGTATGAAGTCACCTAATTAGGGGGTAGCTATCTCATCATGCTCATAACTCTATCTGTATTTAATGGGCATGCACCCCAGGAGGTGGGAATCATGGGAACATCTTAGAATTCCATTCTGTTGTGCTCTGGAAAGGTTGAGAGTAAGAGGCCTGGAACAACTGAGGTTACCCTATCCCTTTTCTTTTTTAAAGTTCAGAAAACCTGAGCTAACATATATTTGCCAACAATGAACAAAGTGTCCATCTCTCCCTGTCAGAACATTCTGAAGTCCTGATTTCATCTGTCATGTCAGTTTTATGTCTCACTTTTGTAACTAACAAAAATTTGGTTAAGTATGCCTTTTATAACTTCATCCAATCTTCTTATAAATAGGAGGGTAGTTCTGAACTGGTTTAATGTAATTAAAAACATTCTGGTCCTCAATTTGAGCCCATACAAATAGTCATTTTTCTTGAGAGCCAACTCAGTCACCTGTGGCCAGGAGCATTATGAAGAGCATTATTCTCAAGATAAATGCATAGAGCAATCTCCTGATTGCTCAGTTTGAAATCTTTATTAGGGAAGAAAATGAAGTTAGTTTATTGTGTATGGTCTTTCTTTTTTGTGTCTTCTTTTAAACTTGTATTACTTTTGCTCTGAATAAACCCCAAACTGTCTTTCCCTGCCATTTGTAGTTTGTTTAAACTAGTCCTTATATTTGGTTTGAGTTTCCTGACCATTTGGATGAGTTCAGACCTCCTTTGAATCTATCTAAGTTCACTTCCCTTCTTCTTATATTTTTTGTACATGTTATTTTTAAACCTGATCTTACCTTAGATGTTCCTGCAGTCAAAATGGTTTCTTTTATATCTCTTTCCTCTTTCTTCTTTATTGCATTACTCATGATTGTGTAGTTAGAATTTCTGTTTTTTGAGCTTCCTGTCCATATTCTTTCTCTAGACTCAATCTTGCAGACTCTTTTCCACCTGTGACTTGAACCTACATGTCGTTTTCCATTCATCCTTATATATTTCTATTTTCTAGTTCATGGAATATTTATTCTAGTCTTATTCTTTCTTTCATATTGTCTGGGCCTCAAGGGGGTATAATAAAGATATTAGGACTTCCTATATAATTCATGGTTCAAAATTTAGTATTCTTATTTTATTTGTTCCACACCTTTAAATGTGAATATTAAAATAGTATATTTACCGTATAAAGACCTTAGAGAATAACCAGAAGTATAAAAAATTGAAATTATCTGTACTCAAACTACTAATTGATTTAACTGCTAATGTTTTATTTTGTTTCCTACTAATAAAGAAAATGTGCATTTAAAAATAACTCCATCTTATTTTAAGCCATACTTACCCTTAAAGTTTCAACCCATAGAACTGATTCATTATCTCTAGACCTACAGCAGCATAATATGGTAACTGCAGAAGGGAGAAAAGAAGCCATGAGTGCACAGGACCAGTGGTCAAAGTAGTCTTCTGAATAGTGTTTTATAATGAAGAAAGATATATCATAAGTTGTTCTCAGCAATAATGTTCCAAGTTTTAAAGCTTACATTTGAAGCAGAAGTATCTTTTAGCAGGCAAAGGTATTGCCTTTTTGCATCTACTTGAGTTGGTAAATTCTGTGAAACAACCAGAAAATCAGAACTGAGTTTGATTCTTAAGTTCCAAGAAAGCTAATTTTTCTTTATATTTTCTCAGAAAATTTATTGAGTAACTACTTTATGCCTTTCTCATTAAGGTAGCTCTTTTAAAGTCATTTATGTTCAACTCTACTTTCCTCAACTTCCATTTGTGCATATTCAATTAGATAGCCCCAATTATCCACTTAACCTGCATGTTTTGAGGTTATCAGATGGTACCTATTTGATTTGTTTCTATTTGGTAATGCACAAATTTGTGGAAATTTTTTTTCTAGTTCTGTCTAGTTCTGTTTACATATTGCTTATGTCTATCTGAAATATAAATATATACATCAACATTGGTCTTGATGAAATGTTTGGAAAGTGATGCAGCAAATACAGCTGAGGGTTTCTAGATTCAAAATTATTCAGCCCTGTTAATTGTGTTCTCCTATTCCCAGCCATCCTTTTCTTCTCCCCCTACTGGTTGTCTCAGTGGAAGTTGCCACTTCTATCATGTGATCAAGTCACTGTAATTGGCTAATAGTGTCCATGTGACTAAAGTAATGCTACTCCTGGTGTTGCTGTCTCCTGGACTTGGAGTTGTTCTAGTCTCCTGTGTGAATTGTGACTAAAGCTAAATTCCTGGAGTCCTTCCTCAGGGTTTCTGAACTGAGGTTGACTGTAGGAAGCCTTTTCTCTTTGGTGGCTAAAGTATGAACATGTGAGCCCAAGCCTCTTTATATGCAAATAATGACTGGCAGATGAAGAACAGAAAGGTGACCTGATGGTGTTTGCAAGTCTGATTTTATTTTCTAAGGTTCATGGAGTAATTAGCCTGAATTTTTTAGTAATTTTGTGACTCCTAGAAGCTACCCTCCATATGGCCTAGGCAACACCATGGTTTTCTGATTTTTTTTTGCAACCAAAAACTTATAGCTAATCAAGTTGATATAGTGCAGTCACTTTAGTAACTGGTCTCTTAAACAAATGCTTTATACTTAAACTCTCACTTTGAGAAATATTTCCTATTAAGGGAGCATTATTCTCAGATCTCTGCAAGTTTAACTACATTAGTCAAGAGATAGAGATAGTCTCAAGAGTCATCTTCAATTCTGCTTGGAAAAAGGCAGAGTATAAATTCTGTCCCTTCACAGTTGATGAAACTGATACCAGAGAAAGATCTTGATTTGCCCCTAATGACCAAGAGAGTTTGTAGCAACATCAGGACTAAGGCTGAGGTCTACCAGTTTCCTGTTCTAAGCTGTCCTCAGTTTAAAAGAACTTCACTATAATGAATATCAATGTAGAACTGCTCACAGTGTTTTTCTAATTTTTAATTGGAATTAGTTCAGTTTTCTCTTTCACAGTTTTCTCTTTCCTTGAAATAAGTTATATTTCAAGGATCTATGGCCAACAGACCCTGTGTTAGCTACAGGCAATACTCCGAGTGCTTAAGTGCCATTTCTTTTCTCTTCAAGCTTATTATTCAGTGAAAATGTAATGTACATGATAATAGCAATTATAAAGCACCACTAGGAAGCTCTGAGGAGAGGCACCCAATCCTGTTTTGCTCAAGGGAACAATATCTGGTCATAACCAATTAGGCCAATTGTTTCCAACTTTGCATTGTGGGATCTTACTCTGTTAGCGTTATATTTAAAAAAAATATATGTATTTCATCTTAGCATATGCTCAGAAAGGCAAAAGTGGAGGTAGCACTACTGAGGTAAGGTTGCAAAAGCCCAAGGGCAAAGCAAAATCAGTTAACATGTTTATTCCCCGGCCCCTTCATGCACAGACACTCCCACATATACCATTACTAATTCAGGCCACTAATTGCCAAGTTGTTTAGAGGAGGACTAGGCCTGAGAGATAAAGCATTTGAGAAGAGTTCTGTGATTAGGTCCAGTTGACTACTTGTCAACAACTTCCCTGTGTTGGGATGGGAAAAAGAAAGGAAACAGTTCTGCTCTAACCCTCCCATCACAACTTGAAGTTCCCTTTTCCTGGTTCACACATTACAGAGGCACATCTTTCTCTATGCTCCCCATTTTGCCATGTCACTCTGGTTCCTCATATGTCATCTCACCAATGATACTAACCCACTTTTCCATTTAATGCAAAAAAGTTAATCACATGCCTCATTATGTGATGCTCCAAGATTCTGAAACATTTCTTAGAATTATTTAACCATTAGATGCTCTTTTCCCCATATAATCTTGTTTTTCAATTTCAGATAACTTATAATCAAAACGAAATATATATTCTCATATACAACATAATAATAACTATGCAATGTTGTGTTATTCTCTAAGTGCTTTTTTTTCAGTGTCTCTTGTGCCCCTCAGTATTGCTGAGTTATCACACATATCTCATTTCATTTTTTTTTTAATTGAAGGATCTAATATTTATTTATTTATTTATTTTTTAGTTTTCGGCGGACACAACATCTTTTTATGTGGTGCTGAGGATCGAACCCGGGCCGCACGCATGCGAGGCGAGCGTGCTACCCCTTGAGCCACATCCCCAGCCCCTCATTTCATTTTATACACCTCCTCAACAAATTTGTATTATTTTTATCATAGATTATAAGTTAAAAAAATGAGGCTTCCCTGAGGTTACATGGCTAGCAGCTGGCAGACCCGGGACAGTTCTGGTCATTCTGCTGTATATTTCCCCTTAATATTAAATTTATACACACAAACAATAAAAATTCAAGGTACAAGAAGATTCTGAAGCTGGAGAATGTACCTGAATTTCATCCAAAAGTTCAAATAAGAGTAAAATGAAATGTTCATGAAACATATCAGCACCTAAATCCCTCCATATTAGATCTTTTTGGTCTGGATAAGTAGGGGATTTAGACATAGAAATGGAGTAAGAATCACACAGGCAAAGACACATTGTGGATCTATAGATAGGGATGGGAGTAAGACTCAAGTGAAGGGCACAGTGAAGGAAGGGCCTATGGTCCAGCTCAATTAGAACCTAGATAAGTAAAGGAAGTCAGTAGAGACAAGAGAATTAATGTTGGTTAGCTCACAGTTTAGTGGCCTGTACTTACTATGCCTAGGTGGTGTGAACCGATAAAGTATTTTAAACTGGCATTTGAGGATGAGATATGAATGTAACTACATTTTGTGTGTGTGTGTGTGTGTGTGTGTGTGTGTGTGTGTGTACGATACTAGGAATTGAACCCAGGGGTGCTTGACCGCTGAACTATATCTGTTGCTTTTGTTATTTTGTATTTTTTTTTAATTATTTTATTGTTGGTTGTTCAAAACATTACATAGTTCTTATTATACCATATTTCACAGATTGATTCAAGTGGGTTATGAACTCCCATTTTTACCCCGTATACAGATTGCTGTGTCACATCAGTTACATTTCCATTGATTTACAAATTGCCCTTCTAGTG
Organism: Spermophilus citellus; assembly: GCF_964194105.1. NCBI lineage: Eukaryota > Metazoa > Chordata > Mammalia > Rodentia > Sciuridae > Spermophilus > Spermophilus citellus. The sequence continues at coordinate 180,423,259 of NC_138183.1, forward strand.
TTATTTTGTATTTTGAGACAGGATCTCACCAAGTTGTTAAAGGTTTTGCTAAGTTGCTAAGACTGGCCTTGAACTTGTGATCTGCTCATCTCAGCCTTCTGAGTCTCTGGAATTATAGATGCATGCCACCATGCCCAGCTCATAACTACATTTTAATTAGAGTAGCCAGGAAATAGTCTGGCAGAAATGTGAAAAATGGTTGTACTTGGAAGAAACTGAAAGCACATAGCCAGAGAAGAGATTTCACGGGGCCTGAACTAGATTGGAATGTTACAGTGACTGTGAGAAGAAAGCATATCATGTTTATCATCAACTCTAAGCAGAAGAAGAAGAGTCTTGGACTAATGAAACAGTCATACAATGACTGACTCCAATGTGTACCAAGGCACAGAGCAGAAAGCTTTGATAAATACTGCCTGGGACATGGAAAGTGCTCAATAATGGTTTGCTGGATAACAAATTATTTAAATTAGTTACCTTCTATTTCAAGTATTAGAAAAAAATTCAAATTCATGTATCTCCTCTTTCTTTTCTTCCTATTATAAGTTTTTGAAATAAAAGAAACATGTTATTCCTTATCAGAAAGGGGGGGGGGAACTATGTAGCATGTGTTAACTGCTGGCTCAGGGAGATATCCTCAGACTGAGAATGACTTCTTATCTCACTGTGGAATTTAGGACTTAGACATCAGGGATTTGGTAAGGTGAGGAGACTTAGGGCCCAGAGTTGAGGCCAGAGTCTTGGTGGTTAATTAGTTCATTGACTTTCCAAATGTAAAAAGGTGGTTGTTTAACATGTGGATTTGTTTAATTTTAGAACACATCTATTCTTATATACACCTCTTTTTCCTATTTGCTTTCACCCAAGCTAACATTATTCAAATAATTGTGGCAGAGGTAGTTTTGCTTATGTTATCCAGAAAAGTAAGGGCTTCAAACACCCTCCTGAGGAATTAGTTGAGGGCTGGATGAAAGCATAGTATTTAAAGAAAAAAATAAACTAAAGATCTGGAAGGAAATTGTCAGACTAGAACTGGCCATGCATTTAGTCATCATCAAAGTTCTTAATGGAAGAAGAGGATGTTAAAATAATCATAAATAGAGTAATAATGTAAGCTGTATTAATATCTAGTCACTTATAGAAGGTGGGAATATATATATAGAGAGATATCTATATGTATAGATATATAGATATAGATATATCTTCTACTTTTGCCCCAAATATCATATTTACAATTCTCATAATTCCATCAAGTAGATATTATTATATCTATCTTAAAAGTAATTGCCAAGAAAATTAAGAATTTTACCTGAGTAAATCCAATTATTAAATAGCAAATAAAATAAAATAATCCCCCAAACAACAACAAAAACAAACACTTGAAATAATTTTGGAGCATCGGGCCATAAAGTATTATTTTTAAAACAGCAAAATTAGGATTCCAACTTAGGTCTGCCTTACTGCAAAGCCTAATTGCCAAGTTGATTTCAGCTTAGTATTTATAAACTCTTCAAGCTGTTGTCCTTCTATTTCACCTAAAAAGCATGGTGTCAAAGAGTAAATGAAAAACAAAATAAGAACAGACAGTTTGACTTACGAAGTAAATTTTGTTGTGAACATGTTTTCTTTTTCACTCTACAGAAGTCACCCACATCTAAAATTATTTTCAGATTGCATCCTGAATTTGCACTTCTGCGAGGACCTTGTTCACTCACTCATTCATTCAGAAAGTCATAAGTTGATCATTAATTTATACATTTACCATCTGCAGAAACCATGTTAGGCACCACAATATAGCAAAGGACTCCCCAAGAACCCTCAGTCCAGTGGAGGTTCCGTACAAGCAAGCCATCACCTGATGGCTAGGGATAGGTATCCAAGTGTAAGGGTGCCTGTCTGTTCCAGTCTGGGGGAAGTCAGAGGAGATTTCCCATAGGAAGGGATCACCAAAGAATGACCTAAAAGAAGAAGGTACACAGAATACCGGAGAGGGGCCTTGTATTGATTGGAGCAGTTATGTAAAGTCTAGGTCCTTTATCTGAGTATTTCATTTAACTGTAAGAAGAACCCTATAAAATATAGTTATGATTGACTTCATTTTCTAAATTAGAGTAGGGGCAGAGGCTTCAATTTGTTTCTGGCCCCACAATAAAACCAGATGATGAAGCTTGACTCCAGACTCTCTCTTTTTCCATTACTCCCTGGGACAGTGAAGCTCCAGTCTCAATTTGCAGTCTTGGCACACAGACATGCCAGAATAAAAACAGTTAATCATGATAGAAATCATTGTAAATCAGATCATTTCTGTCCATAGTTACCATTCAGTATATAACACTTTAAATTGAAATAAGCCCAGCAAATATTTGTGGCTAAGTAGTTTATTCTATGTGTCTTGGTCTCTTCCTTTGTAAAATAAGGTTAATAGCATATCTACTCTTAGGGTGTGTTAAGGGTTAAATGAGATTATGCATGTAGTAGAATATACAGCATAATGCTGAGTAAATGTTCAGTATTAAACGTCCAACAAATGTTAGCAATTATTACTATTAATATTTTGTGTCTGGTGGGTCATTTATCTTATCATACTGACAAATGGGAAAGTATTTTAACTGAAAGCCGCTATTCTTCATGAATGGGCTTTATTAAGTCTGGCAAAATGATAGTTTTTGAGCTTGTGTTTATTATTTCTTCTCTTTTCAAAACCCATTATTGGGTGCTCTAGCACAGCTTCGGTAAAAGACTCACAGTGAGGGCAATTAAAACATGACTGAGTTGAAAATGAAGTGTTATTAGAGGAAAATCTATGAATGCTCTGATTCTCAATGGTCATTCATGCTAAGTCAGACATTACATATTGGCTTTGGCAAATATGTCTCAGGAATGCTAAACTAAGAAAGACTTGGGAACTGTGTCTGCCTCATATTGGGATTATAGGACTTAGTGTATAGGAGGAGAGGTAAGGAGGATGAATTAATTTTTTCAGGTGCCATGAATTTAATAGGAATGAATAATGAGGCATACTAGAGAGTGCACATATATCACTTAAAGATTTTTAAAATTAAAAATCACCAAATTAGTTAATAAAATGGACTTAAAAACAGAACACTTTATAGACTCTTAATTCATAATTTTTTATAGAAGGAAAGAAAGCAACAGCCAACAAGTTAGGAGGCCTGATGCCTCATATCTTCAACAAATATTTATGGACAGCACCCGTTGAAGGGCAGGGACTCTGGACTTGAGTGTGGCTCAGTCATCTGACAGCTTTGGAGCTTGCAGGGATTACATGACTAGTGGCAAAGTGCTGAAAGTTTGACTTGTTGGCTGTTTACTTTTGGGACAGTTATTTAACTTTGGTTTCCTTACCTAGGGTTTTGAGAGGATTATCTTAGTTGATGCAGATAGAGTCTTATGATAACCTGGTTTATAATAAGTTGTCCATAGGTATTATCTATATTTGGTAATATTATGGTTTAGAGACATCTTACCATACTGGAGGTCAGGAATAGTAACATAATTAGATATAATACTTCAGTCCAGGCTGCAGGCAATAAGGTATAGTAATCATGTCAACTGAGGTGGATACTAAGAGCCAGAGATACATTTCAAAGTACTGGGAGAAGACTTTCTTCTTTCTGAAGATCTTTCTGGAGACATAAGGTACGCAGGCAGCAAGAACTAAAAAGGTCGGTTACACTTTACATATTTCTCTGTAAGTTTATAAGATGTCAGGCAAGTCACTTGCCTTCTCTTGCCTTAAATTCCTAATGTGGAACTCCTTAAATTCCAAACAGCAGGTTGAATTAGTAATGTCTAATTTCCCTTTCTGTTTTATACTTGATGATTCTAATAAGCTTGAGATATTTGATGCCTGAAATAGGCTACTAAAGGCTGGGTAATGGAAAGAAGGCTCATTAGCAGGTAAAAGAAAAGTGATAGATGGTATGAGGCTCTGCCACTGGGTGGAAAGGAAGTTTGAAATGGACTTTAATATCTGATGAATAAAGGACAGGCACTGAGGTGAGGCTTTGGTGGACATAGAGGAAACATAATTAGAGGGACACAGTGTTAATCAGCTTTTTGTTGCTGTGACAAAATTGTTGAGAAAAGCTATATAAAGGAGGAAAGATTTATTTTGGCTCACAGTTACAGAGATTTCAGTCCAAGGTCAGCTGGCTCCATTGTTTTGGGCCTATGAAGAGTCACAGCATCATGGCAGAAGGCCATGGCAAAGGAAAGCTGCTCACCTGAGAGTGGTTAGGAACCATAGACAACAAAAGAGGAGGGGGCCTGGATCAATATGTTGTCCCTAAGGGCACTCCCCCAAGGACCCACTCCCTTCAACTAAGTCCCACCTCTTAAAGTTCACATTATCTCCTGATAGTCTATTCAAGTATGAATGCACTGATGAGGTTAAGGCCCTCATGATCCAGTCACTTCCCAAGAGCTCCATCTCTTAACATTGCTGCACTGGGAACCAAGTCTTCAACTCATGAACCTCTGGGGGGCATTCCAATTCCAAACCATGGCAGACACAATCTTTGTAGTTGGCTTTATTTGTGAACTTTCCTTCTCTGCATCCCATTTCCCCATGCTGACCATGTGACTGTGCTCTGAATTAAAATCAGTGACAGTATGGCTCCATCTGTCTTTCCCAATGCCGATTAGACTAAAGTCTGGTAATATTCAGATAATAGAGCATCATTAAGACCTGATTACTTGGCATCACACTCTCCAGTTACACCTTCCTTTATGAAGAAAATGTGGCAGAGTGCCAAATTATGGGCTTTGGATGCAGGTGGACATTGTCTCAGGCATGAACAAAATGTAGGCCATGGACTGTATATAAGAACACAGCAAGGAAAATAAAAATAGGAACATATTGGCCCTCTGAGGAAAGGAATTTGAAGTCAGTTTCTGACCCTTACTATCCCTGAGACCTTGCACACATCATTCTATGAACTTCATATTTCTCATGTGTAAAAATAGGGCAATAACATGGACTACAGCATTATTGTGGAGATTAGTGAAATGCCACATTCTGAGAAAAATGCCTGAGAAATAGGGCTCAGTTTGAGGGAGCCCCAATAGAAGCTCAGGATCACAGTGGGAGGCAGCAGTTTCCCAAAGGAAATGGAAGGGAATGGTGATTATTAGGAAGGGGGAGGACAGACTTGCTTAGCAGACAAAATTCCAGGTGTCCACTACACTGGCACTCAGATATTAACTTAAAGCAGACAAAAAAATCTAACAAAATGTTTGGCACTTAGTGCTCAGTGAACAAGTGCTGAATCTTCTCAGAGGAATTTAAAACCCCTGTTCTATGCAAGACTTGTTTTAGTGCTGTTAATCTCCAGAAGGCCAGTGGCTCTGATTAAAATATCACAGGGCTGAGGAATTTAGTGCCCTAACCCTGGAGCCTCTGGTACACTTGTTGTTTTGTTTGAGGTTGGTGTATTTGGAAAATTATGAGAGGATGGATTCTTTGCCAACCTCTAACTAGGCAGATGTGCAGATTTTCTACTATAATTTTTTTTTTTTTCACTCTGGTACTGGGGGTCAAAGATTAAATAATTTGCCTCCAGATGGATGTTCTGAAGAGCTAATTAAAAAACTGACAAGTGCTCAGGACCTCAGCTGATTAGATTTGTATGCCTTCCTCCATCAAAAGATCAGAAGTACTACAGTTTAGAATCACTGTATTAGAGTATATTTCCAGAAACTCAACAATAAAAATAAAAAGGACAGTGCAGTGTCTTTAAAAACATTCTTATATCATATGAGTGTGTCTCAGAACTGGCTGAATGTTTTAACTAAGTGAAGAATTTTTTTAAAAACTTCCTATGTTGGGGTACTATGCCAAACCAATTAGATCAAAGTCTGGGTGAAGGACCCTGGTAATGTGTTTTTAAAAACTTTTTAATGACATGAATATTCAACCAGAATTGAGAACCACTGATTTAGAAATAAAACTATTTGAGATATCTTTTTAAATCACGGGAGACGTTGTAACATAACATATAGGAAGAAGCAGGCTGGGAATTTGTCAACAGAGCCATTTTGGTTGACATGTCAGATTGGTAAAAATCATACTCTATTCTGAATAAGTTATATAACTTTTTTGTTGCTTCTTTACTTTTAACGTGTCTATCAGCTTTATAATAGATTTTGGTGAGGAGTAGATGTGAACGTTATTTCATAAATAAAGTACTTCCTTAATTTGGTAGTTACTATCATTTGTTTTTAGTAAAATGCTTTATTAGTCATTTTAAGCCTGTTTCTCAGGCTTACTTATTGATATAAATGAAAAGATTCTTAGCAGTGGCACAAACATGAGCATGCATCAACCTAAAACAGTCAGCACAATAGTACATCTTGTCATATTGGAGATATGTGAATAAATCACAGTCAGATCCAGTCTGAGTGTACGTGACTTGGAAGTTATAGAATGTGTAAATGTCCTTTCTAGCAAAAGATGCTTTTGGGGATTTTGTTGCTACTCTCTATAATAAATGCAAATGAGAACTCCCAGGTATTATTTTACACTTGATCTGGCAGCTCTGTTTCTACACAATCACCCAGAAAATGTGAGCTGGCTATATCAACCTGTATGCCAAGTAGCTTAATCAATCATACTGCAATCTAACTGCTCACAGGATCTGAAATTGTGGTTTCATCATGCAGGGTTTGATTATCCATGCTAGCATTAGGATAGAAGGGGAGAGAGAGGTTTGCTCTGTATTGCCATTCCTTCTCCCAGTCTGGGCCCTTTGGCTGTGACTTCAGTGGTGTATAGAAAGTCAGAGAGAGCAGATATATTTGGAAATGTGTCAATAATATAAATCAGCTTTGCCTGAGGTCCTGAGTGTATGCTCTTATACATTTTTTCTGCTGGAACAAAGGGCCCTGTCCATTCTGTTACTTTATTTATTTTGGTTGACAAAATAGGGAAACTGAAATGAAGGTTTGGCTTTAACCTGTGCTTTAAATGATACACATCTTACTCATATTTTTGTAGAAAGCATGTGATCAGTCTGTTATTTAATACTTTCCCTGAGCTCACAACTGGCCCTACCTCTTACTAGTGTGTGACCTGGGGCCAGCCACTTATTCTCTTTCAACCTGAACTTCCTCAGCTGCCAAATGAAAGAAAGAGCACACATATTATTGTTGAATACACATCATTATTGACTAAGTGAGGTGTTGTATGAGGAGAATATGGATATAACATGTATCGAATGTGTGCTGTATGCCCTTCACTGATGTAGGTATTTCACACATTCTATGTAGTAGCTTGTAATTAATTCATAATCATTGGTGAGGTAGATTTTAAAAGTTTTCCTTTTAAAGATGAGAAAACTGAGGCAAGCAGTGATCAAAATAAGTTTCTCAAGGTTACACAAGCGAGAAAGTAGAGGAATTGAGATGAGGGTTTGACTTCAGGCCTCTGCTCTAAACTATACCCCTTGCCTATTTCTAGAAAGCATGCAGTAAATATAGTGGTGATAATAGCATGTGCTTTTCTTCATGATGTCCTCTTAAAATTCCTAATCTGAAATTGGTATACTGTGGCATCTACCACAATGGGAAACATTGTAAGTGTTCACTAAATGCTTATCAATATACTAATTGTCAAAACAGAGTGCTGAGCATCTGTACAGTCCTACTGATATTGGATTTGTGTAGTACTGTGTTTTCCAACACTTCACCTGCAAGAACAGCTCAGTGACATCACTTGACCAACTGAATATTCAAGGCTTTACTGTGATCTGTCCCTGATATGCCCTTTCCTCTCTTTTAAAAAAATGTCTTTGTTGTTTATACAAATCTTGCTCCTTTTCATATATTATGATAAAATGTTTAAGTGATGCTCAGTGAGGAATGGGACCGATTTTATTATCTTTATCTCTGTGCCTAGTACTTAGCAGAAATCTAAATTGTATTAATTAAAAGAATTAATGCGGCTCATTCACCATAAACTGCGCTGTATTCGTATCTGCCATTTCCACACACACCCTCCCACTACTTGTCTTTGCCTGTTCTTTGTTCTGAAGCCCCATCCTCAGAGACTTCATTCATGTCCTAGTCCTAACACCAAAGAGCGTTTACTTGGTGTAAACAATTTCACCAGCATCATCTTATATTTCACTAACATGATTCTGCTAGGCTTAGATTTTTTGTTGTTTTTCTCATAATGATGATGGATTTTTATTTATTTGCCCATGCTAGCATTTAACTCTGCTCTGAGTAGATTTTACTGACTTACATGCAATATACCTATTTAAGTGGAACATTAATAGATGAGCAGAGACTTAAAAAAATACTAGTGACAAATCTAATTTACATTGTATGTGAAAGAGACCTTTTTAAATGTTTAGAGCTTTTTTTCCCCATCACTTAAACATTTTATCATAATATATGAAAAGGAAAGGAATTAAAATTTATTTAGTACATATTGGTTCTAACATTGGGAAATGTTGTGTGTTTTTTTTTTAATTTCCTTTTGTTCATGATTCTAAAAACAATTTTTAAAAGATATTTGGCTTAGCAATAAAAAGACATTAATGTCAGAAGGACCTGGGTGTGAGTTCTGGACCACCAGCCCACCTGCTTTGTGATTGTAAGGAAGTCTCTTGTCTAAACTTAATTTTTCTTATATGTAAACGTATATGATGCTCTGTCATGGTTGGTATTTGGGGTAGAGTTTTATTCTATCTTTCCACAACACACAGGCAATAGTCAAATGGAAATCCAAGTCTTAATTTATTAACTGCTGGTCAAGTATGTTAAAGTCATTCCAATCAATATAGGGCTTTTGCTTGCCTATGGGGCTGAGGCTAGATGGTGAGGCAAGGGCTACCCATCCCCACCATCCTGATGGTGAGACAGTAGAGGACCATTGAGAAGGATTCTACTCAAACACATAAACAAGTGGTTGGACTCAGGAGCAAAGTGTCAAACTGGGTCTGTCCCAAAGAGCCATGCCATGTCTAGGTCGCATTATTGCTTGGGAGCAGGTACTTCAAATGTGAACTCTGGGCATGACAGTAGGAAGAGAAAGAATGACAAAAGGTGTGTCAAGCATGGGCAATGACTTAAGGCACAGGAGCCTGCTCAGCAGGGGACAGGGCACAAGCACTGCTAGTCTCTGCCATTCATGGAATAAGTCAGACACCTGAGTTGAAAGAAGAAACACCACCTTTACCTCCATCCAACAATAACAACAAAATCAGTAAGAAGAAAAATCTAATCTTTATCTAGTAGTGTTTAATATGAGATTAAATACTATAAAGTGCCTAGCTTCTTCCCCCTGCGAAGGCGTCAATAAACACAACACCCTGTTAAGAGAAGCAGGTTAACTTTGTTAGGGAAGTGTTATCAGCCAGGCCACTTTATAGTTGAAGAAACAGAGGCTCAAACACCTCTATACTGTTTAGGTACAAAAATCACAACAACAACCTAGCACAAGCAAAAAGGTAACAAGACTTTTATCTTGTGTTTTGGATTTAGAAACGCTCAGAAGCATTTTCATTAAAGCTCTATACAGCCTGGGCCTCTAGGTTACCTTGTGCTTTCGCATCAGGTAAAATCAGGATTGGACTTGAGGCAGGGGAGCATGCTAATGAGTATTAGCATGTACAGCTAATGCCATTAGCCAAGGGTGCATTTAGAAGCCATCACTGCCTCTTGCATTTTCCATGTAACATGACTTGATGCAATGATCTCAAAATACATAAACAGTTTAGACATCCACACAAAAATTAAGGGTAAGTAGTTCTATTTCAGATTGGTTAGCAAGGTAGTGTAGTAAAACAGTTTGGTAACAAGAAAGTGCTTGTCTCCTCATACTGAATATGAGGAAACACATCAGAGAAGTTCTAAAAATTGTGAGAAAAACAACACAATTTAATTTTACTGGAGATCTTCACTCTACTACTTTTCACCTGAGAAATGATATGATTTTTTATTTAGCATACTGGTAGCAAACATTCTGTATTTCTCTTTTCTGACTAGCGGGAAGACAAAGCAATTTATTCTAAAGTAATTAAATACATAACATATTTTGGATTCAAATGCTTGCTCCATATTTTCTCTAAATTAAAGCTTGTTTATTTCTTGAAACTCTATTTGTATTTCTGATTTTATATTTTCCTGTAAAGAGTTATATCCATCTGGATTGCCTAGGTAATGCCGCAGTAAAAGACAACTTCAGGTCTCAGTGGCTTGAAACAATGAATTTATAATTTTCGTATACACTACAAATAACTTTATGGGCTGAGGGGAAATTTGCCTCTGCTCCATCCTTCACTATAGACCTAGGCAAGAGAATTCCTCTCTCTGTTTCCATGACTGCTGAGACAAAGAAAAGAAGATGGGGAACTGAGCATTCACTTTTGTTGCTGCTATATAAGGGTGAGACTCATCAGCTCTCACATTTCACTGATCAACAAAAGTTAGCCAGCCAGGCCTAATTTCAAGGAGGTCAGAAGTAGTGGACACCTACCATTTGCTGAGTAGAGAACCAGAAATTTTGTTAATCCACTAATGACCACTGCAAAACATGTTCCATTATTTTTATTTCATATCAAGACCACAGAAGTAGAATATAGCAGAGGACAAGAAACCTATGCTGGATTGAAAACCTGTGCTTCTTCTGCAGTATTATGTTATAATGTAAGAGTACATGCAAATAGGAAAATTACCCTCTAACAAATTCTATCTGTTAAGTGAATCCATCAAACACTACTCCTGTATCACAAATTAAAATAAGTACATGTACTTTTATGAGAGATCAAAAGGTAAATTTTTTTGAAGGAATAAATGAGGATGAGGGGAAATAAGAGAATTTATAGGTAGTATATAGAAGGGTATACTTATGAATCATCAAGTAACTGTCCTTTTGTCACATGTGGGACTCTGCTTCATTTTACAATGTTCAAGGTCATTTTAGAATGTTGACTAAGAAAAGCTGTTTTTTGTCCTTAGGAAAATATAAACATCGACGAAGCCTCCAGGTGCCTGGTGAAGCACATACTTGCCAATGAGTGTGATCTAATGGAGTCCATAGAGCCGGACCTGGTGAAGCCCCATCTCACCTCACCCAAGGCTGTCAGCTGCTCCAGCTGTGCCAAGTCCTAGTTGGCTCCTCTGCTGGCCTGTGATGAAGATAACCCTATGCTCCCATGAATTGTGCCTCAATTTTTACCATTTTGGGTAAATGTCAGGATAGGGAAACATATGTGGCAAGCCAAAGATCTCTGCCTGTATCTTTTCTGTAAAAGAGAAATAATAAATATTTGTTTTATGTTTGTTCGCCACCATCAGCACAGTGTTTACAAGCTTTTTAAATATTTAGTCTGTTACAAAATTGTGTTGAATAGCTGAGCAAAATGTTGCAGGGTCAGAATCAGCCCTGGTATTTGCTCCTTTAAATCAGCAAAGGCCTCAGGACTTAAAGAGAAGGGGATAAGAGCAAACTAGCTGTCAAGTTAAGCATTGGTGTTTGCTTGCCCTGGTGTGTCTTTGTTCAGACTTCAATACATTCTGTGATGGTCTGACAGGCCTATTAAATAGAAATGGTATTTTCTCCAGAGATGACCTCCATTCTTGGCAGACCTGGGAGTTGTCTATGATTTAGCTCTTCAGAGTCATGTACACAGGCTTCCTGTGCTTTTGTTGTCTGCATTGTCATTTGCCGTGCCCTGGATGTTGGTTTAACTGAAAACTTTATGAAAAGACCTGCACTCTCTATGTGCCTTTCTGTTAGCTTTCTCTGAATCTGTGGGACTCTTCTGTACATGTAATATATATATATATAAAATATATATTTTCAGAAGCAAAAAATAAAACATAAAAGATGCTGTTTCCCTATTTTTGGAAAGTGCTTTAAGTTTCTTAGTATTGTGAACCCCCCACCCCCACCCTTTGGCAGTGAAACCATGCTTCTCAAGATGCATTTCTAAATTTTGTTTCAGAAAAGACATGAGAAATTGGTATGAGTCTATTCTATTTACATCTGCTATTCATATCAGTATTTAGGCCAAGAAAATAAGTAGTATGTATACATTTTTGGTTAATCACAGAAATATATCCTCAATTATCAAGAAGGTGTTAGACCAATCAATGTAAAAAGAAACAACTGAAACACTTATGGTGCTGTCTTGCTTATCACAAGGCTGTGGTGCTGATATTCTGCAAGTAGCTTGTATTGTTTTCCTCTAATAATCATATCAGTGGAATACACTCACAGCAGCCTTGTCTTTTGTAACAGATATTTTTCCTTACATAGTCTTGACACTCACTGTTTCTATAAGTACCAGCAACATAGCTTCCTATGTAAGTCTATATAAGCCCCCTCTTTGGACATTCTCTGGCTCCTGGAGCAGCCAGTCTGCAAGTTAGGCCAGGAGTGCCATGGAGTCAATGTCTCCAGGAACAACTCTCAGCCAATGATAGCAGATGCTGGAAGATAAATACTCAGGGTTCCTTATTGCTCAAATTGAGCAATTCTGAGGCATGCTCTGTGGACTTTCAGAGGTCTTCAGTGGAATTAAGTCCCTGGTTCCCACAAGGGTAATCTTTCCACATGTCTCACCCTTAAATTTGCTTTCTATCCTTTCATCCCTTATCTCCTTACTCTTTTACCTTGATTCATTTTCCAAATAAATGGCATTAAGTCAAATCCTTGTCTCTGGGTCTTCTTACTAGGGAACACAACCCAAGTTGGGTAAGACAGAGGAAACATGAAGCTTCCTAGGAAGCAGATCCTTAATATCAGCTTTCAGAATTCAATCGTTCACCACCCAGGTGATAGAGAGCAAGGAACCATTTCTGGTAGACAATGTTGTAGAGCTATAGCACCATAATTGTGAAGAATCTTGCTTGGTGGTAATGCTATTGCTCTTGGGTTTGAAAGATTAAAATATTGTGAACTTTGTTAATTGCTATAGAAATTCTAAAGGAAGAAGGGAGATACTTCAAAACATTGGTATAGGCAGTGATATTTTGGATTAGATCTCAAAAGCACAAGCAACAAAACCAAAAATGGACAAATGGAATGATATTAAACTGAGAACCTTATACACTGCAAAGGAAACAATCATTAGCCTGAAGACCCAACCTACAGAATGGAAGAAAATATTTGTGAACTATTTATCTGATAAGGGATTAACATCTAGTATATATAAATACTAAAAATGTTCAACAGCAAAAAGCCCCCCCTCAAAAAATTAGAAAACAAATGAATAGATACTTCTCAAAAGAAGATATGCAAATAGTCAACAAATATATGAAAAAATGCTCAGCATCATTAGCCAACAGGGAAATGCAAATCAAAACCATAATGTCATTTTACTCTAGAATGGTGAAGTCAGAATGCTTTTTTGCATCTCAAAAGCAAAAAACAACAAATGCTGATGAGAATGAAAAGGTAACTCTTATACACTGTTGATATGAATGTAAATTAATACAGTCATTGTGAAGAACAGAATGGTGGTTCTTCAAAAAACTGTAATAAGAACTATCATATGATCTAGACATCCCATTTCTTTTTGTTGCTGTTGTTTATAAATTCATATCTTTTATTTTTTAAAATTTTGTATTATTCTTAATTTTAATTTGTTATATATGACAACAGAAGGCATTACAATTTATATTATACATATAGCACAACTTTTCATATCTCTGGTTATACACAAAAGTAGAGTCACAGCTTTCGTGTCTTCATACATGTATTTAGGGTAATGATGACCATAGCGTTCTACCTTCTTTCCTACCTGTAAGCCCCCTCCCTTGCTCTCCCTTCTCTTTTCCCCTTTGTATATAAGAACACAGCAAGGAAAATAAAAATAGGAAAATATTGGCCCTCTGAGGAAAGGAATTTGAAGTCAGTTTCTGACCCTTACTATCCCTGAGACCTTGCACACATCATTCTATGAACTTCATATTTCATTTAATCCTCTCATCCTTACCCCACTGCAGCATATTATGAATCAGCATTCTTAAATCAGATAAATCATTTGGCATTTATTTTGGGGGGATTGGCTAATTTCACTTAGCATTATATTCTCCAACTCCATCCATTTACCTGCAAATGCCATGATTTTATTCTCTTTTAATGCTGAACAATATTCCATTGTGTATATATACCACATTTTCTTTATCCATTCATCTACTGAAGGGCATCTAGGTTCGTTCCACAGTTTAGCTATGGTGAATTGTGCTGCTATAAACATTGATGTGGCTGTGTACCTTTAGTATGCTGTTTTTAAGCCCTTTGGGTATAAACTGAGGAGTGGGATAGTTGGGTCAAATGGTGGTTCCATTCCCAGTTTTTCAAGGATTCTCCATACTGCTTTCCATATTGGCTTCACCAATTTGCAGTTCCACCAGCAATGTATGAGTGCACCTTTTCCCCCCATATCCTTACCAACACTTATTGTTATTTGTATTCATAATAGCTGCCATTCTGACTGGAGTGAGATAAAATCTTAAGAGTAGTTTTGATTTGCATTTCTCTCATTGCTAGAGATGTTCAACATTTTTTTCATATGTTTGTTGATTGATTGTATATCTTCTTCTGAGAAGTGACTGTTCAGTGCTCTTTTGTCACTAGACACCCCATTTCTGGGTATATACCCAAAGAAAATGAAATCAACAAACTAAAGTCCCATCTTTATTGCAGCACTATTAACAATTGGCAAGATGTGGACTCAATGTAGGATGAATGGCTAAAGAAAACACTATATATAAACAATGGAATATCATTCAACCATAAAAAATGAAATTGTGTTATTTGCAGCAAAATGGATGGATCTAGAGAACATTATATTAATTAAGATAAGCTAGATGTGGAAAGACAAATGCTACTTTTTTTCTCATATATGTGGAAGCTAAAAAATTTAATCTCAAAGAAGGAGAGAGTAAAGTAGCAATTACTAGAGGCTAGGTAGGCAGGGTGAAGAAAGGGATAGTAGATAATGGATCCCAAATACAATTAGATAGAAAGAAAATGTTGTGGTATTTCACAGCACAGAAAGACTGTTATAGCTCACAGGAACATACATTTCATGATAAATATATTCATGAAGGCTCATACATGGAAAGGAGATGAAAATGCTTATTACCCAAATTTGATGAGTGCATATTGTATATACATATTAAAATATCATACTGTACCCCATATATGTGTATAATTGTTATGTGTTAATTTTAGAAAAGAAATATAGACTGGCAATGTAGCTTAGTGATAGAGCAGTTGCCTAGCATGTGTGAGGCCTTGGGTTTGATCCTTAGTGTGCACACATGCACACACACACACACACACACAAAGAAGAAATAAATTATATAAAAAGGAAAAGAGACTCTGAAGGAAGAAAAATATATGTACTCAGATGCACCAATAGCACCAATACTTCAATTAGGATGTAGTGTGAAAGCTGAAGTCCTTTAAGCAGCAGCCAAAATTACCCTTCTTTTCTTCATTTCCAGCACAGATGATGCTGTTAATCAGTCTTTAGATTTCATTTCAGGAGAAGCTGAGTAGTAAAGGAGGCTAAATTCAAAGTGCTCACAAATGTCTGCCCCTAAAGTTAGTACCTTATAGGAATGGAAAGGGACACTGAAAAAACAGGATGAGATATTTGGGGGAACATCTTTGAGTCTTGAAACCCTAGGTCCTTTTGAAGAGTGGAGAATGGATAATTGTCCTGTAAAAGCCTCATCTAAGTAGTATATTTTAGGTATTGCTTGCCTCTTTCAAGTTCTGTTCTCATTTCCCATTATTGCTTCTAGACAAATAATTACGGCCAAGGTTTGGCAGGACGTGAGTGGAAAGGGATGATCTTTGGTTGCTTGACAGAATGGATTATTCATCAAATGAACTACAGAATCTGGCTAATAAATACCAGTAGCAACCTGGAGAATATTCCAAAGAGTTGATTTTGACATATTGAGATATTGGATCAGAGAGGAGAGAATATAAGACCAGATAGTAGAAAATCTATTTCTATAATGGCACTCCTTCGTGAGTTAGATTTCAACATTTTGGCAAGTCCACCTGTAGTCTATCTTACTATGCTACTGAACTTGAAGTTTGCAAGTGATGTTGGCCTAAATTAAATGATGTGGAAATTCTAGAACTACCCTGGCAAAGTATCAGAGAAGAGATCCAACTTCACACAGAAATGGAAGTATTAGAAAGTATCTAATTGAAAGGCCAGAGAACCTGAGAGCTGGTTATTTTCTCCAGCTGAGTTTAGAAGATGCTGTCTTTACAAAAGCAATAAGAGGTCTTTCAAAAGGAGAGATGCAACATCAAGAAGAAGCTCAGTAGTGGCTGTTGTCTATAGACTTGGTTCAAGATTGTAGAGATGTTGCTGTATTTTGATAGGAATAACTCTCCCTACATGGTTAAGAAAGATGTGGTGCTGAAATGAATGTGGTAAATTGTAATGTCCTAGGAAAGCTAAGAGCAAAAAGCAGAAGCACCCAGGTAATAACTATGGAATCTCTAATCCACTTTCTTTTTAAATATTCACTGAAAGGTGCTTTTTGAGATATGCATTTTAAAATGAGAACTGTCTTCTAACCCTCTTCCACCTCTGAAAATTATATGTATAACATGTATAACAGTTTTCAAAATGAATATTCATTGATTCAGTGCCCCCCTCACTCCCCAAACAAATATTTATTAAACAATTACTATAATCCTAACACTTGGGGTAGACCCTGTTGTACAGATATAAATGACCAAGATATGATCCTAGATCATTAGGTATTTTGGTCAGGTAGAACATTCAAACATATAAACAACTCCCCCAATTTAAGAAAGAAGTCTAATCTAAACCCAGGTATTTCTTCCAAAACAAAATTTGTTTCTTGATGCAGGAATTGGAGCTGAAATTATGCTTCAGGAGACAAAATATATGTTCCTGCCATTCTCTTCCTAGAACAGAGATCAAGTCACTGTAGATAAGTTCATTCAGCAGACAATAGCAAAGGAAATGCCCATATGCCCTCAGCCCTTAGCATATGGCCTGTTGTTTGGAATATTGTTTTTTTCTGAATATTTTAGCTATCCTCAGAGATGAGTAGCCTGACAGTTTGTTCATCTCTGTAGAGACAGTGAGTAGAGTTACCAAAGTATACATAGGAAACCAGTAAGCAAAATAAAGATCCAAACTGCAGCCAAATTCCAATATCCATGCTCCTAAACATTATGATAAACTATCTCTTCTTTTTTTCATTTTAATTGGTATAATAAAATTATACATAATGGTGGGATATATTGTTACATATTTGTACATGCATGCAATATAACAATATAATTTTACAAGTATCATTTTTTAGCATTTCCCCTTTCCCTTCCAACCATCTCTACTTAGATTTCTGAAGGTGACAACAATCTCTATGCAGAATGCAGCACTCAGCCTAGAAGATGATAATGGAGCTTGCCATATACAAGATACCTCTAAGCACTTCTCTTGATTATTAGAGGTATTGTCATGAGATAATACATATAAAACACTTGACATAGTGTCTAAAACATAGCAAGTAATCAATGTGATTTTTATAAATTCTGTCTACTTATTAGTAAAATTGAAATAGTGTAAACAAAGCTATCTGATAAAAATGGCATATATTTTTGGGTGTGCCAAAAATGAGCTCCAGGACTAGCCCAGAGGCAAAAAGTTGATTGATAGTTGAATAAGGTTGGGGGCATTGGTGGGTGACAGGTGAAAATATGTTTTCTTTTTAAGGTGATAAAAATATTGTATAATTAATTATAATGACAATTACACAACTTTGTGAGTACACTAAAATCCATTGAATGGTATACTTTAAATAGATGGAATATACAGAATGTGAATAAATACTAATAAAGTTTTGATAAAAAGCAAAGTCATAGAGGACACAGCAATATAAAATTATTGTTTTTCCCGGTTAATTAATTTGGCATAACTGGACTATTGTCCTGGTGTTATTCCACAGGAAGGAATATAAGAGGTGCCTTTTTACCAAGCCTGTCATCTGCCTCATTAGTCATCACCTCTGAATTCACAACTTGCTCTCAGATGTTGAAACAAGCATTATGCATGGGTTTAAATTCAGCTGCATCTGAGCTGTTTCTATCTGAAAATGTTTTTGACTTTCTGAGCTCAGCAAACAAAGATAATGCCTTGATGCTAGAAGAAAAAGAGCATGAGACATTCCAAAACAAAAGGTCACAAGTGCCCATAGACAAAAGCAGAAGTCTCAAACGTGAGGGTAAAATGCCTCTGGGAAGTATGCCTTCAAGTATTCACTGCATAGATGAGTCTGAAGTTTTCCATTTCAACAAATCAACTTATTTCCTTCAATCTGACTGATTTTTCACAATATTAATCCCCAGGCACAGACCGTATACTCCTAAATGGAATGTACTCACTGAAACAGTAATGGTAGACTTAAGACTGGAATTTAAAATTCCAGATGGCTCAGATTATGCTTTCCATTAGAACAAAATTAACTTTCAGAGGAACTCAAAGAAACCTTATGGAAGTTGTTTTTAATGTCAAATACCAAAGAGTTGCTGTTACTTGTAATAAAAATAAAATACCTTCTGAGTTGTCTTGAAGTGAACTTTTAAGAAATTTCCTCATGCCAGATGTGAAACACCAATCAATTTGTATTTATTGAACTCTTTAAATCAAACAGCTATCAAGTTGCTACTCTGAGCAACTTGCTGTGTCTGGTGCATTAAGTAGGTCACATGTCAAAGTCTCTAACAAAATGCATAGTATTAATATATGTTAGTTTCCATTCTGTGATAGTTGTTGTCATGGGAACATGAGGAATATAAAAAGTCATGGTCCCCTGCTCTTTAAGTTTGGAATTTCCTTAGAGGAAGAGGGAGTGGATTAATAAAACAGACAAAAGATACAGTTAAGGATCAAGAAAAGATTGTTTCTGTTCCTACCACATGACATTCTTCATTTTTCTATCTTTATCGTCATAATAATTGTTAAAAGCTATTTATTATTCATAGCTAGATCCCATATTATGTATTTTTCAAATATAAATGTCATTTAATCATCATTACCACTCCATTGGGGATAAATTTCAAATGTCATAGATAAGAAAACAGGCTTATAGAAAAAAAGTCCACATGTATCATATAATTCTGGCAGAATTTCTGGTCAGTGTACCTGTGCTCCTGGCGACAATGGACTAATCCAAGGATTTTATTCCTCCTGGCAAATGTGACAGATCTGGAGGTGTGCCTGTGATCTAAGCTGCACCATGCAGAGTCTCTGTGCCTTTTCCCCAAAGCTTTAGAAAGGGAGTTATAGGGATGGCCATCATTTTCTCATGCCATGGGCAGTTAGATGAACACATATTAATACATAGATCCACTTCAGGCAGTGAGAGAGGAGGGCAGAGAGGAAGGACAACCCCATCTGAGTCTTAGTACAGCTATGTGTGAATTTTGATTCAACTTTTAACTTCCTTGCTACAAGAAGCAATGAATTCCTCTTTGGTTTCTTTGTTCACTGCTTAGGGGAGACTGAGTTGATTTTCTGCCACTTGTAAATCAAATGTTCCTGACTAATACAGCCAAATGGCCATTAAAGGTGGAGCTGTATTTGTATCCATATATCTATCTACATGGTCTGCAAGGTCCCAGATCTTGACAATAGTGTTTATTAAAAATAATAACTGCCCAATTGATCAACAAACATAGGAAAAAAATGTTCAACATCTCTAGCAATTAGAGAAAAACAAATCAAAATTACGCTGAGATTCCATCTCACTCCAATCAGAACAACAATTATCAAGAATACAGCAACAATAAATGTTGGGGAGGATGTACGGAACAAGGTACACTCATACATTGCTGATAGGGCTGCAAATTGGTGCAGTCATTATGAAAAGCAGAATGGAGATTCCTGAGAAAACTTGGAATGCAACCACCATTTGACCCAGCTATCGCACTTTTTGGTTTATACCCAAAGGACTTAAAATCAGCATACTACAGAGGGGAAGATGGCGGCGAAGGGAGTGCATCACCCCAGTGCGCCGCGTCACTGTGCGGGAGAAAGACGAGGTGAAACAGCTGAAGGCTATCTTGTTGGGAATTTCCAGTGAAATTGAGCTGCTCCAGAATCTAGTGGACGGATTTCCATCGCGCGAGGTTCGGCTGCGGGGGCTCGGTTGCGGGCGATTTCTCCGCATGGAGGGTCACATTGCCTGATCTGCGGACCGCCCCGCAGCTGGAGTCTGTGGTGCGCGCTGGGAAGCGGCGAGGTGCCGGAGCGGAAGTGCAGCGATGCGGATTCTGGGGGCTCCTGCCAGTGGTGCAATGGCCGTGCTTAGTGCTGAGTTCTGGCTTTGAGACAGAGGAGAGAAGCGGTCCAGTTCGATTCTCGACACCAGTCAGACCACGGAGGAGGACAGCAGCCGCCATCTTGGAGAGCTGATGTAATCATCCCTGTTTTCTACTGATCTCAGCTCATTCAGCTACGGAACAGGTGATTTCAGGCTGGTATTTGCCTGCATCTCACAGACAGATCGCTCAGGCTCGGGGCTGGAGAACCTGTGGAGAATACTCCTTGGGGCTCGCTCCTGGCAAGGCGTGCACCCGGCTCTGAGCGGCCGGATTCTGGTTCCCCGGGCTGCTTTGGCCCAGGGCTGGGGAACCTGCAGAGACTGCGTGTTGAGGCCAGCTCCAAGTGGAGCGTGCACTGAGCTCGGGGCGGCTGGGCTCTGACTCCCGGAACAGTTTGGGCCCGGGGCTGGGGAGCCCGCGGGGACTGCGTCTTTGAGCCTGCTCCCAGGGGAGCGTGAACCGAGCACGGAGAGCTTGGAGCGGCTGCGGCCGGGCTCTGGCTCCCGGGGCTGCTTTGGCCTGGGGCTGGGGAACCCGCGGGGGTCGCTCCTTGGAGCCTGCTCCTAGCGGAGCATGGCCAGGATCGGAGAGGCCGGGTTCTGGCTCCTGAAGCTGCTTTGGCCAGGGCTGGGGAACCTGCGGTGACTGCTTCTCGGTCCGGGTCCTTCTGGGTGCTGTGGAGGCCAGGGGGGCAGAGTGGAGCTGCTGCCTGCACCCAGAGCAGGCCAAGTGACCCGCTGGCGTGGTATCATGACACCCCCAACTGCAGCTGGGGCCGAAGAGAGTAGCCGCCCACGCCTAGAACAGGACCAGCGACCCGACGGCGCAGTAGCCAAGTCACCCCATTTGGAGTAGGGGCTGTGCAGAGCCGCCGTCTGAGCCTGCAAGGTAGGCATACCTGCAACCCACTGGCAGGACAGGCCCGGTAGCCTGCCAGCGTGGTGGACAAGTAGCACCTAGGCAGTCACGTCACACTGGTTGGAGTGGGGGTGGAGCAGAGCCGCCGCCCGTGTCCGGAAAAGGCCCAGCGACCCGTTGGAGAGGCAGTCAGGTACCCCCACTGGGAGTGGGGGCTGAGCAGAACTGCCGCCCGAGCCCACAAGGTAGGCAGACCTGCGACCCACCGGCGGAACAAGCTTAGAGGCCTGCCAGCGTGGTAGACACGTCACACCAATTGGAGTAGGGGCCGAGCAGAGCCGCCGCCCACATCCGGATCAGGACTAACGACCCGAGGGCGTAGTAGTTACGTCACCACAATTGGAGTGGGGGCAGAGCAGAGCCGCCACCCGCGCCCGCAGGGTGGGCAGACCTGCGGCCGACCAGCGTGGTAGACAGATCACCCTAATTAGAGGAGGAGCACAGCCACTACCCGCCCTGCAAGGGAGATTTCCCAACTATACAAGAGCAATATAAATAAATAGGGGGAAAATTTCAAAAACACAACAGTTTCACCAAGCAGAAAGAAATGCGAGCAGTATGAAACGACAAGGAAAGAAAGGACCACAAGCAATGCAGGTCAACTCAACTTTAGAAGAGGTAATAGCTGCAACAGATGGAATGTCAGAAAAAGAGTTCAGGATATACATGCTTCAGATGATCTGGAGTCTCAAGGAAGTCATGAGACAGCAAAATCAGACAATGAAAGATCACTTTGACAAGGAACTACATAAACAAATCCAGGAAGTAAAAGATCAATTTCACAGGGAGATAGAGGTAATAAAAAACAAACAAATAGAAATCCTAGAAATGCAGGAAGCAATAAACCAACTTAAAAACTCAATTGACAATACTACCAGCAGAGTAGATCACTTAGAAGATAGAACATCAGACAATGAAGACAAAGTGTTTCAACTTGAAAAGAACATAGACAGCTCAGCAAGTCTGCTAAGAAACCATGAGCAGAACATCCAAGAAATATGGGATAACATTAAAAGACCAAACTTAAGAGTCATTGGGATACAGGAAGGCACAGAGCTCCAAACCAAAGGAATAAACAATCTATTCAATGAAATAATACGAGAAAACTTCCCAGACTTGAAGAATGAAACAGAATCCCAAATCCTAGAAGCCTACAGGACGCCAAATGTGCAAAATCATAAGAGATCCACACCTAGACACATTATAATGAAGATGTCCAACATACAGAATAAGGAGAGAATTTTAAAAGCTACAAGAGAAAGGAAGCAGATTACATTTAGGGGTAAACCAATCAGGATAACAGCTGATCTCTCAACACAGACTCTGAAAGCTAGAAGATCCTGGAATAACATATTTCAAACACTGAAAGAAAATGGGTTCCAACCAAGAATCATGTATCCGGCGAAATTAAGCTTCAGGATGGAAGATGAAATTAAAACCTTCCACGATAAACAAAAGTTAAAAGAATTCGCAGCTAGAAAACCATCTCTTCAAAAAATCCTCAGCAAAACATTACAGGAAGAGGAAATGGAAAATAACATTGAAAACCAACAGTGGGAGGTAGGACAGTAAAGGGGGGAAAGTAATCAAAGAGGAAAACAAATCAGGTTTAGTAACATTAATAAACAAATATGGCTGGAAGAACAAACCATATCTCAATAATAACCCTAAATGTTAATGGCTTAAACTCACCAATTAAGAGACACAGGCTAGTTGAATGGATCACAAAACAAGACCCAACAATATGCTGCCTACAGGAGACGCATTTGATAGGAAAAGATATACATAGACTGAAGGTGAAAGGTTGGGAAAAATCATACCACTCATATGGACTGCGGAAACAAGCAGGAGTGTCCATACTCATGTCTAATAAAATAGATTTCAAGCCAAAGTTAATCAAAAGGGATAAAGAGGGACACTACATACTGCTCAAGGGGACCATACACCAACAAGACATAACAATCATAAATATATATGCCCCAAACAATGGTGCAGCTATGTTCATCAAGCAAACTCTTCTCAAGTTCAAGAGTCTAATAGACCACCATACAATAATCACAGGAGACTTCAACACACCTCTCTCACCACTGGACAGATCTTCCAAACAAAAGTTGAATAAGGAAACTATAGAACTCAATAACACAATTAACAACCTAGACTTAATTGACATATATAGAATATACCACCCAACATCAAGTAGTTACACTTTTTTCTCAGCAGCACATGGATCCTTCTCAAAAATAGATCATATATTATGTCACAGGGCAACTCTTAGACAATACAAAGGAGTAGAGATAATACCATGCATCTTATCTGATCATAATGGAATGAAACTGAAAATCAACTATAAAAGAAGGAAGGAAAAATCATGCATCACTTGGAGAATGAACAATAGGTTACTGAATGATCACTGGGTTTTAGAAGACATCACGGAGGAAATTAAAAACTTCTTAGAGTTAAATGAAAACACAGACACAACATATCAGAATCTATGGGACACATTGAAAGCAGTTCTAAGAGGAAAATTCATTGCTTGGAGTTCATTCCTTAAAAAAAGAAAAAACGAACAAATAAATGATCTCATATTTCATCTCAAAATCCTAGAAAAAGAAGAGCAAAACAACATCAAAAGAAGTAGAAGGCAAGAAATAATTAAAATCAGAGCTGAAATTAATGAAATTGAAACAAAAGAAACAATTGAAAAATTGACAAAACTAAAAGTTGGTTCTTTGAAAAAATAAATAAAATCGACACACCCTTAGCCATGCTAACGAAGAGAAGAAGAGAGAACTCAAATTACTAGCATACGGGATGAAAAAGGCAATATCACAACAGACACTTCAGAAATACAGAAGATAATCAGAAATTATTTTGAATCCTTATACTCCAATAAAATAGAAGATAGTGAAGGCATAGATAAATTTCTTAAGTCATATGATCTGCCCAGATTGAGTCAGGAAGATATAGACAACCTAAACAGACCAGTAACAATAGAGGAAATAGAAGAAACCATCAAAAGACTACCAACTAAGAAAAGCCCAGGACCGGATGGGTATACAGCAGAGTTTTACAAAACCTTTAAAGAGGAACTAACACCAATACTTTTCAAGCTATTTCAGGAAATAGAAAAAGAGGGAGAACTTCCAAATACATTCTACGAGGCCAACATCACCCTGATGCCTAAACCTGACAGAGACACTTCAAAGAAAGAAAACTACAGACCAATATCTCTAATGAACCTAGATGCAAAAATCCTCAATAAAATTCTGGCAAATCGGATTCAAAAACATATCAAAAAAATTATACACCATGATCAAGTAGGATTCATCCCTGGGATGCAAGGCTGGTTCAATATACGGAAATCAATAAATGTTATTCACCACATCAATAGACTTAAAGATAAGAACCATATGATCATCTCGATAGATGCAGAAAAAGCATTCGACAAAGTACAGCATCCCTTTATGTTCAAAACTCTAGAAAAATTAGGGATAACAGGATCATTCCTCAACATTGTTAAAGCAATCTATGATAAGCCACAGGCCAGCATCATTCTGAATGGAGAAAAATTGAAGGCATTCCCTCTAAGATCTGGAACAAGACAGCGATTCCCTCTCTCACCACTTCTGTTCAACATAGTTCTTGAAACACTGGCCAGAGCAATTAGACAGACGAAAGAAATTAAAGGCATAAAAATAGGAAAAGAAGAACTTAAATTATCACTATTTGCAGACGATATGATTCTATACCTAGCAGACCCAAAAGGGTCTACAAAGAAACTATTAGAGCTAATAAATGAATTCAGCAAAGTGGCAGGATATAAAATCAACATGCATAAATCAAATGCATTCCTGTATATCAGTGACAAATCCTCTGAAACGGAAATGAGGACAACTACTCCATTCACAATATCTCCCCAAAAAATAAAATACTTGGGAATCAACCTAACAAATGAGGTGAAAGACTTATACAATGAAAACTACAGAACCATAAAGAGAGATATAGAAGAAGACCTCAGAAGATGGAAAAATATACCCTGTTCATGGATAGGCAGAACTAACATCATCAAAATGGCGATATTACCAAAAGTTCTCTATATGTTCAATGCAATGCCAATCAAAATCCCAACGGCATTTCTTGTAGAAATAGATAAAACAATCAGGAAATTCATATGGAATAATAAAAGACCCAGAATAGCAAAAACAATGCTAAGCAGGAAGTGTGAATTAGGCGGTATAGCGATACCAGACTTCAAACTATACTACAGAGCAATAGTAACAAAAACAGCATGGTACTGGTATCAAAACAGGCGGGTGGACCAATGGTACAGAATAGAAGACACAGTAACCAATCCACAAAACTACAACTATCTTATATTTGATAAAGGGGCTAAAAGCATGCAATGGAGGAAGGATAGCATCTTCAACAAATGGTACTGGGAAAACTGGAAATCCATATGCAACAAAATGAAACTGAATCCCTTTCTCTCGCCATGCACAAAAGTTAACTCAAAATGGATCAAGTAGCTTGATATTAAATCAGAGACACGGCGTCTGATAGAAGAAAAAGTTGGCTACGATCTACATACAGTGGGGTCGGGCTCCAAATTCCTCAATAGGACACCCATAGCGCAAGAGTTAACAACTAGAATCAACAAATGGGACTTACTCAAACTAAAAAGTTTTTTTCTCAGCAAAAGAAACAATAAGAGAGATAAACAGGGAGCCTACATCCTGGGAACAAATCTTTACCACACACTTCAGATAGAGCCCTAATATCCAGAGTATACAAAGAACTCAAAAAATTAGACAATAAGATAACAAATAACCCAATCAACAAATGGGCCAAGGACCTGAACAGACATTTCTCAGAGGAGGACATACAATCAATCAATAAGTACATGAAAAAATGCTCACCATCTCTAGCAGTCAGAGAAATGCAAATCAAAACCACCCTAAGATACCATCTCACTCCAGTAAGATTGGCAGCCATTATGAAGTCCAACAACAAGTGCTGGAGAGGATGCGGGGAAAAGGTTACACTTGTTCATTGTTGGTGGGACTGCAAATTGGTGCAGCCAATTTGGAAAGCAGTATGGAGATTTCTTGGAAAGCTGGGAATGGAACCACCATTTGACCCAGCTATTCCCCTTCTCAGTCTATTCCCTAAAGACCTAATAAGAGCATGCTACAGGGACACTGCTACATCGATGTTCATAGCAGCACAATTCACGATAGCAAGATTGTGGAACCAACCTAGATGCCCTTCAATACATGAATGGATAAAAAAATGTGGCATTTATACACAACAGAGTATTACTCTGCATTAAAAAATGACAAAATCATAGAATTCGGAGGGAAATGGATGGCATTAGAGCAGATTATGCTAAGTGAAGCTAGCCAATCCTTAAAAAACAAATGCCAAATGACTTCTTTGATATAAGGGGAGTAACCAAGGACAGGGTAGGGACGAAGAGCTTGAGAAGAAGATTAACATTAAACAGGGATGAGAGGTGGGAGGGAAAGGGAGTGAGAAGGGAAATCGCATGCAAATGGAAGGTGATCCTCAGGGTTATACAAAATTACATATAAGAGGAAAGGAGGGGTAAGAGAAGAATAATACAAGTGGAAGAAATGATTTACAGTAGAGGGGGTAGAGAGAGAAAAGGGGAGGGGAGGGGAGGGGAGGGGGATAGTAGAGAATAGGATAGACAGCAGAATACATCAGACACTAGAATGGCAATATGTAAATCAATGGAAGTGTAACTGATGTGATACAGCAATCTGTATACGGGGTAAAAATGGGAGTTCATAGCCCACTTGAATCAAAATGTGAAATATGATATATTAAGAACTATGTAATGTTTTGAACGACCAACAATAAAAAAAATAAATTAAAAAAAATCAGCATACTACAGTGATGCAGCCACATCAATGTTTACAGCAGATCAATTCACAATAGCTAAGCTATGGAACCAATCTAGGTTCCCTTCAACAGATGAATGGATAAAGAAAATGTGGTATATGTGGTATATATAAACAATGGAGTATTACTTATTGTTTAAAAAGAATGAAATGGTGGCATTTGCCAGTAAATGGATGTAGCTGGAGAATATCATGCTAAGTGAAATAAGTGAATTCCCCCAAACCAAAGTCTGAATTTTTTTTTCTTCTGATATGCAGATGCTAATTCACCGTAGGTGGGGATAGGGAAGAATAGAGGTACTTTGGACTAGGCAGAGGGGAGTGAAGGGAGGGAAGGGGTTATGGGGGTAGTAAGGACAGTAGAATGAATGGGACATTATTACCCTATGTGCATATATGACTACACAACCAGAGTGATTCTACATCATGTACAACCAGAATAAGAAGTTATACTCCATTTATGTATAATTTGTCAAAATGCATTCTACTGTCATATACAACTAGTTAGAACAAATAAAAAACAACAACTGTCACTGCGGAGATTTTTTCTAGGCATTGGAGCCTTTATTTCAAATATTCTATTAGCAGACATAAGGTACATAAAGACATGGTTGGTAGAAGAATATATGTCTTTTGATAATACAGATTAAGTGGTCAGTAACACAAAATAAGTAGATAAATGGTGGCCTATGGAATAAAAACAAAGCACATAGATACTTTGGGGGGAATAAATGACATGATATTACTTTAAAGAATAGTGTAATAGTCATAAGGTCTCATAGACAGTATATCACCTAATACTTAAAAGTTAATATAAAATGTCTTAACTAGAGTATGTTCACATATAAGAGTCAGGAAGCAGGTTTTCTTGAAAGTTCATAAAGTAAGGTTTGGAAATCTATTTTAAAGAGAGAGCAAGAGAGCGAGAGAGAGAGAGAGTGCACACGTGAGAGAGAATATTGAGAGGAATTAAAGAAGGATGAAAAATGATTTTGTACAAGTGCAAAATGATATGGGGGTATTATAGAATACACAAAAGGAAGCACAAGAAGGAACTTGATAAATATTTTACACATTGGTTAATTTTAAGAAACGTATTTTTTTTTTCTATTCTCTCTGGCAAGGGAAACAAAATAAGAGAACATAGGATAGCAACATTCAGAAATGCTCTGCCTAGACCTAAGTACACAAAGAACAACAGTGAGCATACTGGGGAACACAATCATTTGAACATAACAAATAGATAAAATAATGTTTAATCATGGTACAGAAAAATCATAGTGAATTAATATTCAAAATTCTATTTATTTATTACTGGCTTTGAATCAGCTACTTGGCCTTTATAGCAACACTACAGAACAATCATTATTAAACTAGTTTTAGAGATGAAGAAGCGATTGTGGGAGACTGTTCCAAGGTTATACAGCTAAAAAGTGAATGAGACATTACTCAAATTCAAGACTGGCTGACTCAAAAGATCCTGCTTTGCTATGACTCAAAAGACCCATTTTCCAATGACTCCATGTGACCATTTATTCTTATGACCATAATTTAGATGGCACAAATTTTTAATTATATTTTTATTTTGTGTATCAGTTTCAGTAAAGAGACGGACATTATACAGTTAAGTGAACAAGGAACAATTCATATAATGAATTATTCACTAGTAAATGGATATTAAGAGGAGTTGGTTGAAGAAAACAGTAAAAGGGTTCAAGAAAAGCAGATATGGAGGAAACCACCACATCTATGCTTGAGGGAAAACATTCAAAGAAGGAAAAAGCTTAGTTGAGCTTTCCCACATTCCACCCATTGCCTGGGGCTGATATTCAGGCTTTCTTGGTGAAGGTTTGAAAATTCACTGGATGATGGTGGAAGTTCTCTAAAGTACTTTATTCCAGGGAGAAGAGAAGGAAATGACTTCCTGGAGTCACTGGCTGGGTGCTGCTGAAACTAGAGGGTGTGCACAACTTGGTCTCCTGCCTTTGGTGATGCCTTCTGGCAAGAAATCTGTCTGCTGGTGAGGACTGTGTCCTTGGGTAACACGCCATAAAGGAAGAGAAGAGCATTCAATTCAGAAGAATCTGTCTTCCTTTAGTATCTCTCTAGCACCCTCTACTGACAAGACCTTGCATTGTGCCTGCTGACAAAGGAGAAATGTTCACAGCGTCCAACTCTCAACTGGAAAAGAAGGAAAATAAGGGTAGGTTTGGGGCAGAAAAGGAATAAATTGATAACTGGCACAGTGTATTAATTAGGGTAAGTCATGACAACTGGAAACAAAGAGCTACAAAATGTTTTTATAAGGGTTTCCTTCTCACTTAAAGCATGATCTGGTACTGGTCAGATGACTTCTATAAAGCTCATCTTCTACAAGTAGAAATTCAGCTCTTTAGTTGAATTAAAAAAATCATCTGTGGTTGAGATATTTGGAAGTTAGATGGAAAGCATGAATTTGCAAGGGAAAGGGAATGGCAAATGGTAGTAATACATAAGAAAAGGTAGAAAGGGCACTGTGTGAAATGGCTTATCAGAAACTGGCATTTATGAGAGCAGAAGGAGGGAAAGTAAAGGGAACGATGAGGTAATATTTATTAGAAGACACAGGGGATAAAGAAGGTTGAGAAGTATTATTGTAAGAGCTTATTAGGCACCTGCCTGAGGTATGTGCCTGCCTGTATCATCATACCTATTGACTGAACTCACATGCTTAGGATGAAATGTGAGTGCTTTGGCTCTGAAATGACTGCCTACATTCAAATTCTAGCAATGTTATTTAATATTCATGTGCCCTTGAGCAATCTCCTCAGCCACCTGTGGTAGAGGCTGTTGGTTGCCACAGATTTTTCTCCTTTTTACTTGATGATATAATTTTCAGATGGGCATTTGGACACACAGACAAACAGTACATTTCCCTATCTTCTCCTGTTGGGAGTATGGACATGTGATTACATTTTGGAAATTAATGTGAGTGCCCTCCAAAGAAAGGAATATGTCTTTCATTTCCCCTTTGAAATGTAGATAGGAAGTGAGGAGCTGGAACAGGCTTCATGAACAATAACACAGAAGCCTCATATTGAGCATGAAACGGTAAAAAGAATGATTCTAGTTTTTGGATAATAGTGAGTTGCTCTACCACCTTCTTGAATATCTTTAAGACAGAAGAAAAGAAATCTATCATGTTGAAGCTTTGATATGGAGGTGTCCTGTATAGCCTAGCATGATCCTGAGTGTCTAGTCTGCAAAATTGAGATGCCCCATGACATTCATACTTGCCTGTTCTTGTGAAGATTCCACAGCAACAGCAAGGCAGCAATAGAGATTTCTGGTGTTTATATAGCACATATACTGTGCTAGGCACATTTATGAGTACTTTACTTGTAGAAAAACATATCTAGTACCTAGTAAATCATGGATATTTGCTATTGTTATTTTCCTACTTCCTTCATAATTTCAAGGATAACCATTCTAATTCATATTTTACTCTAGCTTCTCTGATTCCCATGGGAATTACAATTAATATCCAGTATGTTCAATTATTTCTATGTGGATAGCAATATAAATATGCAAATAGCATATAAAATACAATTATCAACAAAATATAGCTTATTTAATATCAACATTATGTATATTATTAACTTTCTTTGTTGGACAGCTGATAATGAGTTGTTGAAATATAATATTTATGAATATAGAAATAAAACCCAGCATTTTTATTATAATGTGAAAGAGCAACAAAATCTTTAAAATAAATTTCTTCTTATAGCAAATACAAAACATATATTATAGAAAATAAAACTGCTGTAAAAGTTAAAAGTGATATCACTACTCAAACTTAACAGCAAATTTCTTTAAATGGAATTGTATTTAATGTGGTGGTTTGGGGCCTAATTTTTTCTTTACTGAATATCTAATTCATCAAATATTTTTATATGGTATGAATTTTGGGGTAAATTCATAGAAATTGCATTGTATTAATACATACTATTGGCTTATTAGTCAATCCTCATTTATGTTTTCATCAATACTTTTCCTTTATATGATATGAAAAGATAAATTTTATGTACATCCATGATGGTTTCCTTAGAATAAATTTCTAGAAATGATATTGCTTCACCAAATTTATGAGAAATTTTAAGATAATCTGAACGTTACTTTCAGAAAACATGTAAGAATTTCCTATCATTGGCATTTGAAAATACCCTAAGAGCACAGCAATTTATGATTCGTTCTTCTAAACATACTCCTAACTATACCAGATAACTTCAGAAAGCCTTCCTGAGTTTGTGTGTGTGTGTGTGTGTGTGTGTGTGTGTGTGTGTGTGTTGGTACATGTATGAGGAGAAGGAAAAAAAAGCTTGCCTACATCAAAAACATGATGTCACACATCATGTGCATCCACAAGAATGCGGTCCTTATTAGAATAAGATATATTCCATGCTTGTATAATTGTATCAAAATGGATTCTATTATCATGTCTAACTAAAAAAGAATCAATAAAAATGATGATGTCAGATTATAGCAATGCCACTTTCAGTTGGAGAAGATATTAAATTAAAATTTTAAGACCCCTTCACCATCCCTTTTCAGTACCTTTGAGAAAGTTTAATTTCCTCTGTAGTAGTTGGGGAGAAATTATGACATCAGTAAATAAAACAGAAGTTTAGGTAAAAAGTGTTTACTAAGAACTATTTTGTCTACTTGAAAGATGTAACCTGCAGCCTCCTGAAAAACCTTGGCATTATTGAAACCAAAGTGAAACCTGGTATTATTTTTAGAGTGTTATATTTATACTACACTTTGAACTACTAGAAGAATCAACTTTGTTTTAAATCTGTGGCAATAAATTGTACTTTCCAAAATACTATTGAGGTTGTTTAAACCTTAACTTTGTATGAAATAGAAATCTAATGCCATGATAAATCCAAACATGAAATTTTCTCCCAGAAATATTTAGTATTATATTTTAAATCACAGAAAGAGCCAGATTCTTTGGTATATTGGATTGCTGAAATATAAAATAGGAAATATCAAGAACTATTAGAATATAAAATATAATTTTAATCTGTTATTGTAAAGACTAATTTCTATGATTTTCTTGTTTAAAGCTATACATAATCTCACTATCACCTCCTTTATTTTTATAAACTTAGAAGAATACTAGGCTCACATGAAAGGGTAATTCCTAAAATATTTTGATTTATCTTGTTTGACTTAAATCAGAGTTATGTTATATTTCAATGTTGTACTAATCTTTTTCTTGGATTTGGGGTAGGCAACACAATGATATTTTAGTTCTCTTTTCTCTTTTCTCCTTTTCTTTTTCATTTCTTCTTTTCTTTTCCTTCTCCTTTTCTTTTGGTGTATACAGTGTGCATTTTATTAAAGCGAGCCATTAAAAATTACTTAATGATTAAACACTTCCTGATATAAATGTAAAAATGAAGTTCCTAATCACAGAATTACCAATTCATTAAAAGTGATAGTCAATTTGATGCATTTAGAAGCATCCTTGGCATTTGAAACTGAGAAAATGTTAGCTAGTATTATTCTGATAAGAACAGAAATTCAAATATCACAAACAAAAAGCATGCCTTGATTCTATGTG
This sequence comes from Spermophilus citellus, assembly GCF_964194105.1. Taxonomy (NCBI): domain Eukaryota; kingdom Metazoa; phylum Chordata; class Mammalia; order Rodentia; family Sciuridae; genus Spermophilus; species Spermophilus citellus. The sequence continues at coordinate 180,456,077 of NC_138183.1, forward strand.
CCCATAGTACATTCTGAAGCAACCATATATTTATATTTAGAAAGATTAGACCCAACATCTTTGTTCGAGGAGAATATCAGACACTATCAGCGTTGGAAAAAACTGATCTGACACATCTTAACATATTCTATCATTCATTGGACTCTCTCAAATGAAGCTCTGTGTTTGAGGTGTATGGTACACTAAAAAATATACCCTGTGTTGTGTTTTATTTAGGTATGCATACACCTTGGATTGGTTTCTTCTCCTTAGGAGACTCTTATTGATGATAGTGGAATATTAATGTAATGGAATTTCTTTCTGCATCCATGTGATATTCTTTTTTCCTTTGTCAGTTAGCTTTTCATCACTGTAACAAAATATATGAGAAGAAAATATTTATTTTGGATTATGGTTTCAGAGGTTTCAGTTCAGTCATTTGACCCCATTGCTATTGGCTTCTGAGGCAAAATATGATAAGAAGGAGCACCTGGAAGAGCATAATTGTGGCCTTATGGTGGCCAAGGAGCAAGATAAAGCATGCTGAGGACAAGATAGAGTCTCCAAAGGTAGGCCCCAAGGCTCTATTCCTTTCAAGTGGACACCACCTCCTATAGTCTCCACAATCTCCCATTATTCTGTTCAGCTACAAACTCATCAAGAGATTAATCCATCTATGAGGGTCAGAACCCTCTGTGGGACACTCCAGATTCAAGCCATAATACCCCTCCTTTCTTTCAATTTTTTGAAAATGCCATAAAAAGAAATCCTAAGACTCAAGAAGAGGTAATTAATTCTGTGAACACTGGAAAACAAAATAACAATGAAAAGGATTTCCTTGAGTTCTAAGAAATAAAGGTCACTGGATACTTAGTGACAAGGCAGGTTTGATTGTAATACCAGCATTTTTTTCATAATTTTATTGCATTCTATATATTATACATATTCAGTTTACATAAAAGAAAAATATAGAGATAAATTTCTTTTTTAATTTAGATTGTTTCAATAATTTAAACATGAGACATAGTTCTAAGTGATGTTTTAATAAATTGCACAACAAATGGAAATGGTTAAAAACCTTATTTGAAATAATACATAAGGCAACATTTTTATTTCATTTGCTCTGCTCCATGATAAATCAGAAATAAAATTATTGATGCTCCGAGAATTAACTTTGTTAAAAAGAATTCTCAATGTACATACAAGAAACAGAGACTTGGAGAGATTCAGTAACTTACACAAGGTCACACAGAGTAAAGATGGCTAAAAAGCCAATTCTGATAAATTTCTGATAAGATGGACAGCCACCATCAAAAAATCTGCATACATGTGTATTTGTACAACTGCTTCTTTAATACAGCTGATCTGTACTGTCTCAAAATGGGGCTCTGGGACAAATTCCAAAAGTGTTTAACCATTTATTTTCACAAATCAAATAAAAAAGACCGGTTATGGCTGATTAGAAAGTTTGACTTCACAAAAAAGAAGCAGGAACAGCAAAGCATTAACAAAGTAATATTCTTTTGTAAATTGACCTCATATACATCACTGTATTAGATCCTCACAACCATCTATTTTACTGATAACTGAGGCCTGGAGACCTTAATATATTATTAAAGACCTCAGTTATCCAGAGACACGATCAAGACATAGCCTCCTTTAGAGCCCCCATCCTGTCCCTTCTACTTTTCCAGGTCTTCCTCTTGTGTAGGAAATTCTTTAAATTTGGGAGTGTGAAATTCTTTAAATTTGAGAGTGTATGAGTGGGGTGTGAAAATGTAGAACTAACAGGGCATTAAAGGATGAAGGAACTCACATGATCCATGCAGTGGTAGATGGATTTGGCCCTGGTGTGTTCATCAGGTCCCATCATACATCCTTTGTGAGTCACAAAACTGAGGCTGCCACATGGCACACTGTTCAAGGAGGGGATGGAAGAAAACCTGGGGCTCCCTGGCGGTGCCTTGACAGGGTTCTACTCTCATCTTGTTTACTCTTTGCTCTGTGTTCCTGCAGAAGTAGGCACAAGCATTATTCACAATCAAAGACTACTTTGCTTTCCAAATGCAGACTCAGTGTTCTCTTCCTGACAATTTCTAAACTCTTGAGGGGCACAGATGGGTGCTTTGTTGCCTCTGGACTTAGCTCATACCAGGCAGGGGCTTGCAAGTTGTCTGAGTTTGTCCAAGATGTGCATACAGAATTGGGCCTGAGACACTCCATCCCTAAAAGGTGACAGGCACTCCAGTGGATGATGAGGGATAGCTGTTGGGAAAAGTATAAACAGCAGCCGCACCCCAAAGGAAAAAACCCCAACATGGCGCCTAAGGACCTCTTCTTCCTACCTTTCTCTTTTCTGCAGTGGCTCGAAAATTTCCCGCCCGTGTGAACTCTCCTGCCAGCGCCAATTTCAAATCTCGCTGGCGGGGAACTAAGGCCAATAAGAACTAATTCCTGGAATCTGGAGCTGATATCTGGAAGAACTTGCCAAAAACGGGTGGCCTGCCATTTATCTAAGCCCTACCATCTCCCCTTAGTTCTATATAAGCACACAGCCTTTTGCAATAAAATTGGAATTCTCCCGGCGAAGTGTCTTTGCGTGGGGAATTCTTTCAATAGCCTCATAGATAGATTTCTTGGGAAATGGAAGAGGAAAGCAAAGTCTCTGCTCTTTGGGTAAGCCCGTGTCTACTTTAATTAATCCAGTGTTTGAGCTTACTGTGTAGAAAATGAGCTTTAAAAATGAGCATGGAGTGTACAACCAGAGATATGGAAAATTGTGCTCTATATGTGTAATATGAGTTGTAATGCATTCTGCTGTCATATATAGCAATTAAAATTTAAAAATAAAAAAAATGAGCACAGGGATATATTTTTTCTTTCTAATATCTAATTTCTCTTAGTAAATGTCTTCTCATAAAGAATTTTTCCAGAGAGAAATCTCTTCTTTTATATATATATATATATATATATATATATATATATATATATATAAAATTTCATGCCCTCCCCCCAGAATCCCCCACTGTAGTCACTTTGTTGACATAAATTTCATTTATTGACATGTTTCTAGACTATTTTCTGTTTATACATGTTTTTTATTTTTAACATTAAATGTTATGATATCAAATGCATATATATTGTGTCTCCAAATAATAAGAAAATATTTTCAATGTATAGAGTTTTGTTTTTAAACATAGTAGCTCCTTCCTCAATCCCTCCTTTTTTTCCTTCCTTCCTTAAATGTTTCTTCTTTATTTTTGTTGCAATAAATCTTTTCTTCAAAAGCATTCATTTATTCAATAACTAGTTAGTATCATTGAAATTACAAGGGCTAAAGCAGCAAATAAAGCTGGCAGCATTGATCTTCCATGACCAAGGTACACATAAATACATGATATGTAAGGTGTTAATGAGTTTCATGGAGAAAAGCAAAGGCACTTAAGAGGCAGAGTGTTCATTCAGGCACTATTTAATATAGGTCACTCAGAGAAGACTTATATGATGAGTGACAAGTGAGAAGAGCTCACAGGGAAATTCGAAACCATGCTATAAAAATGTCTTGGAAGCGAGAATTCTAGACAGAAAGGATATATAAAAAAATATAAAGGCCTTGAAGTGGAAACATGTTTGGAGTATACCAGGAATCCTACAGAATCCAGTGACTTGAGGACACTAAGGAAGGGGAAATAGTAGGGAATGAAGTAAGAGAGGGGTGGGAAGGATGTTGATGATGTAGAATCTTACTTACCTTGACTTTTAGTGGAAGAGAATGGGGGACCATTAGAGGGTAGTGAGAAAAGAATTGTGTGATCCAACAGGGCTTTTGTGAAGACCACTCTGGGTGCCTTGTGGAGAAGTTTTACAGGGCTCAGAAATAGAAGCAGAGAGATCAGACAGGAGACAGCTGTGATCTTCTCCAAGGTAGTGGCAACACAGCTTGGATCTGGGAAGCCATGGATGACATGGTGGAAATCAATGAGTTTTGATTTGAATAAAGATCCAAAGAGATTTCCTGATGAGTTGGGCATGAGGACTGAAGAAGTCAAGGAAGACCCAAGGCTTTTGTCTCAAGTTAACTGAAAGCCATGGGTAGAATGGGAGGGTGGTGGTGACAGAGGGGAGATCAGGAGTTAGATTTAGGGATTGCTAAATTTGAGATACCAAGCAGAAATAGGTAGTTGGAGTAAGATATATGACATTAGAATGGAGAAGGAATGCCAGATTTAGTCAAAACTTTGGGAGTAATCATCTTATACACAGTATTTAAAATTATGAGGTTAACTAGGAAATAAATGTAAAAAGAAGAAAGAAACAATCCTAGGATTAATCTTTGGAAAACTCAACATTTAAAGTTTTGTGCTGAGAGCCATAGCCAAGTTGGAATGACACATGGCATTTTTGCCAGAATGGAGTGGTTGAGAGGTGACAGCAAGCCATTGAGATGATAATGGTTATGTTAAGCTGTGTATTCAATTGTATATTAGACCCCTGCTGTCCAGCTTGGCCTGCTACTTTGGAGTTCTGGGGTGGGGGGGATTCCTGGAGAGTTCCCATTGGTTGGGGAAATGCCGGAGGAAGGATTTCCGGATGGTGGGTGGTGTGTCCTGGCAGAAGGCTGCATGTGTGGCATTCGCTGGACGGAGAATAAAGGAGTTCCTGTTTTGAACCTACAAGGCTGTGTGGTGGCTTGGTTATTTTGTGCCCAGCTAGACTGTGGCAGTTTGGAAAATGAGAAGGAGCATCATGAAAGATGGGAGGAAATGGCCAATTTCTTGGAGAAAAGAGTGATATCTTGGAGGCTAATGGAGTGTTTTGAGAAGACAGATGGAATGATACCAAAGGCTGCTGATAGGCTGAGGAGGAAGACTGAATCTATCAGTAAGGGGTCTTTGTAATTCTGAAAAGTTGAGTGTCAAATGAGAAAGCAGAGAGGAGATCCATATCCATAAACATGAATAGTTCCCTGTGAAGCAGAAAAATGTGATTGTAGGAGCAATGGTGCTTAGATAAAATAATTTTTTTGTTGTTGCTATTTCTTTTGTGTTTTGAAATTGAAAACTTATAGCATGTTTGCACATTGAAAGAAAAAAATCAATAGACTGGGCAGTGGAGGAAAAGGTGACATTGCAAGAGAGAGAAAGGAAATTCTTGGACTGATGTATCTGAGTGAGAAGAAGTAGGGTGCATGAGTGGATGAGTTGGTTTTAAGTGAGGCAATGGCTTTCTGTCCACTGTAACTGGCAGAAAGCAATGTTTTGCTTCTATTTGTCTGTGAATTAAGAAGTAAGGCATAACTGAGAAGAGAAAAGCATATGTTGAATGTTCGAAAAGATATGAAATAATCTTCTAAGAAATAAGGAAGACAAATTGACTAAGAAAGTATATAATTACCTGTCAGCACAAAGAACACACTTGCAGTTGGTGGTTATGAATTTTAAATGAGATCAGTAAGTACAGTTGTGCTTCTTTCTCCAGTCACATTTTGCAGTGCAAGCTCAGGTTAAAGTAGATGGATATTTAGATTCAACTTGAGTTGAGTACAGTAGAGGAAAAGAGGAGCAAGGGACGCAGGTATGTGTAAGAGAGTTAACCTCATGTTTAACAGTAGAATTAAGTGGATAAGAAAGAAAATGAAGGCAGGAGGAGTGGAGAGATGGTGCAGAGGTACTGGCATCCATTTATTGTAGGTATAGGTGAGAACAAAGGATGGTTCATTAATAGTGAGACTGGCTATTCTATGGACAAATCAAATAAAGACCTCACAAGTGAGTGGTTGAGGTATCTGGAAGAATGAGATCATTAAAACATAATAAGGCTTATGGTATATCAAAAGTTGTATGCATATCAAAATAAGAGAAAGATTATTATACAAGTGGAATGGGACTATCCTGGTGAGCCATGACAACATCATTAAAGAGTGAGTTCTGAAAATTCCAGGAATTGGGGTACAGAGAGGTATGTTGGGAAAAGCACCAAACCTGACTTCATTCATTCTCTCAGTATTCATTGAGTATTCTGATATATCAGGAAGTGAAGATATGAACATATGATGGATAAGGATCCTACTTTCCTGAGGTTTCTACTTGGTGGAAGAGACAGGAAACACATCCTTAAAGCCATATCTTGCGTGCCCCTAGTAGTCATGGAAACAATAACGTAGGCATAACCTCTTATATTCAGGAGCTGGAGTAACCTCTGAGGTAAGTTAACAAAGAGCCCTTTGAAGGATAAGTAAATTTTTCAAGACAGAAAAAGAGGGTAGGAAATCTGGCAGAGACATTATATGAAAATGAAGTGAAAGTCAAGTAGGTTACCTGGCATGTATGAAAGATGTTTCTGGTGTAAGTAGAATAGATTTCAATGAAGCTGAGGTAGAGGGATAGGATGAAGCCATGTGACCATATTGTACATTGTAAGCAGTTGAAATGACCAACTTCAGATCTAGATTTTAGAAAGCTCATTCTGGCTGTAGTATGGAAAATAAATTGAAAATCTTGCTGGAAGTAGGATAAGTTAGAAAACTGATTCAATAATCCAGATTAGTGTAAGGGTCTCAGTCAACAAGAGGAATGTCTACAATTAAATAAAGTTGGGATTTATCTTTATCTGTTTCTCTATTGAACTGGAGTAACTCTATACGTATCTAAAGGTTGATATAGATAAATCCCAACTTTATATATAAATATACACATAAGTAGAGATATATAGATAGATGATTATTCAAAGTATAATTCAATTATTTTTAATATGTTCACAAAGTTGTTTGACATTGAACACAGTTTTAGAACATTTTCTTTACCACTGAAAGAAATCCCTTATTCCTTCAGTCAGTCCCAATTATCACACTCTCAACTCCCAGCAATCTCTATTCTATTTTCTGTCTATGGATTTGCCTATTCTGGATATTTCACATCAATTGAATAACAAAATATGTATTTTTTTTACTGATTTCTTTGACTTGGTGTCTGCGTACAAGTGTGGTGTGTGTGTGTGTGTGTGTGTGTGTGTGTGTGTGTGTGTTTTCATTTCTCTTGGCTATACTTATAGGGGAATTGTCAGATTATACAGTAACTTTAATTTTTAATGCAATAGAAAATGTTTTTTTTCCAGCATAGATGCACCATTTTCTTTCCCCATCAGCAACCTAACAAGGTTCCAAGGACTCCACATCCTCACCAACATTTGTTATTATCTGTTTTCAATAGCAGCCATCCTAAAGAATGTGACATGTTTAATCATTTTGTTTTTCATTTGCACTGAATTTAATGTTGAGCCTCTTATCATGTATTGATAGGTCACTTGTATATCTTCCATGAAGAAATACATTTTCATATCATTTGACCATTTTAAAATAAAGTCATTTGTATTTTTATTAATAAATTACAAAAAAGTTCATCATGTATTCTGATTGTTATTTCTCATCAACATGCAATTTGTAAATATTTTTCCCATTTTGTGGCATCCTTTGAAAATTTGACAAAGTCTTAATTACCTATTGTTTATTCTGTCTCTTGTGTTACTATTAACATGTCTAAAAAGGTTTGACATACCCTGGAATCCTAAGGATTTACTTCAATGTTTTCTAAGAGTTTTTGTACTTTTAGCACTTATATTTAAATGAACAATCCACTTTGAGTTAATTATTTTTTGTATAGTATGAGGAAGGGCTCCAACTTCATTCTTTGATTTATGAATATCCATTTGTCCCAGCATCAGTTGTTGTAATCTATACTAGTACCTGATTTTGCCTGAGAGACTAAGCTTCCACTAAGGCCTGAGTTCCACTACCTTCAAGGACCATTGCTTTCTCATGGACAAGCATATGCTGCTGCTATGTGAAAATGTTAGTGGAATTAAAGATGGTGGGGAGTGTAATAAGAAGGGAATAGGTTAAAAAATAGCTCTCTTCACTCTTCCTGTCTTTCTCCACTTTGGGAAGGTACAGAGAACACTAGCCCAGGAGATGGATGAATAAGGGAAAAAACAGACACCAAGATGATATGTGGAAGCTGGGCACAGTGGCACATACCTGTGACCCCAGCTACTTTGGAGGATGAAACAGGAGGATCTTAAGTTTGAGTCCAGACTGGGTACCTTCTTAAAACTCTACCTCAAAATAAAATAAAAGGACTCTGGTTGCATCTCATTGGTAGAGCATTGCCTAATGTGTGCAAGGCCTTGGGTTCCATCCACAGTAGTGGGGTGGGGGGAGAAAGAAGGAAAGAGAAGATGACTATGCCCCACTTGGACACATTAATGGAGCACATGGAGCTCTACTTACTTTTTTTTATTGTTGGTTGTTCAAAACATTACATAGTTCTTGACATATCATATTTCACATTTTGATTCAAGTGGGTTATGAACTCCCATTTTTACCCTGTATACAGATTGCAGAATCACATCAGTTACACTTCCATTGATTTACATATTGCCATACTAGTGTCTGTTGTATTCTGCTGCCTTTCCTATCCTCTACTATCCCCCCTCCCCTCCCCTCCCCTCCCCTCTTCTCTCTCTACCCCCTCTACTGTAATTCATTTCTCCCCCTTGTATTATTTTTCCCTTTCCCCTCACTTCCTCTTGTATGTAATTTTGTATAACCCTAAGGGTCTCCTTCCATTTCCATGCAATTTCCCTTTCCCTCTCGCTTTCCCTCCCACCTCTTATCCCTGTTTAATGTTAATCTTCTTCTCATGCTCTTCGTCCCTACTCTGTTCTTAGTTACTCTCCTTATATCAAAGAAGACATTTGGCATTTGTTTTTTAGGGATTGGCTAGCTTTACTTAGCATAATCTGCTCTAATGCCATCCATTTCCCTCCAAATTCTATGATTTTGTCATTTTTTAATGCAGAGTAATACTCCATTGTGTATAGATGCCACATTTTTTTTTATCCATTCATCTATTGAAGGGCATCTAGGTTGGTTCCACAGTCTTGCTATTGTGAATTGTGCTGCTATGAACATCGATGTAGCAGTGTCCCTGTAGCATGCTCTACCCCAACTGCAGTAGGGGCCGAGCAGCCAATTTGGAGCTCTACTTATGACCAACCCCTTCCAAGATAGATGAAATTTCTCTAGGTAGGGGAGGGTAATCTTAGGCTCATGGGGAACAGACCTCCTGGGCTAGGTACCGCCTATGACTGAATCCTTGTTTGGCACAATTTTTAATTGTTTGTATTCTGACTTGGATATCATGTTTGAAATATTCTAAAACAAGTGCTTTTTCACTTTTAGTCTTTTCTCCAAATACATGTCTTGCCTTTTCACAATTTTAAAAATGAATTTTGGAACAGTAAACATTTTAAATTAAGTTGAGAACCAGTTGATTTTTTTCTTTTATGTTTCATGTGTTTTGTATCCTTCAAACTGCTCTTAAACCCAAGTTCATAAAGTTTTTCTTCTATGTTTATTTATAATCTTAGTTATTTAAAATTTCGAGATCTATGATACATTTAAGGATTTTTTTTTGCAAAAGATGTGCAGCAAGGGGACGCAACAAACCAAATTTATGTCAAAAAGTCTTTATTAAAATGAAAAGTTTAAAAAACATCCCTACTTTGTACTGTAGATGAATTGTAGAAGCCCATAATTTAGCCAAATGACGTACTACTGCTCAATGACATTTAAAACTATTGATAACCACAGTGCTGTCTGAGGAGCTGAAAGGGGCCTTATCAGGCTGGACACCTTGTGATTCTTGGAGAAGGAAGAGCAATGGAAGCTCCCACCATTCTCCCAAATACACAGAGCTTCATAACAATGTTACTTGTAACAACTTGATGCAGCCCAAATGTCCTTCAGGTGAATGGTGAAGCAGTCTGTGGTATAATCATAACATGGGCTACTATTCAGTTGTAAAAAGGAACTATTATGGTGAAATCTTAGAAATAGAGTATAGATGACTATTTTTCAGGGGTGAGGGATAAACATGGGATGCAGTTGCAGGCTGGCAGGGGAGATGAGAGTGGTTATAAAGGGGTAACATGAGAGAACTTTGTAGTATTGAATATCTTCAGAACCTTGACTAAGAATGTGCCAACCTATTGAAGTAATGAAATTGTATAGAATTTAGCTTACACACATGCATGCACATATACAAAAAAAAAAAAAGACTGGGGAAATCTAAATAAGACTGATGGACAGTATCAATGCAGTGTGCTGTGTGATATTCTAATTTTGTAATCTGTTAATATTGCTGGAAATTGAAAGCTACTGCATGTGGATCTATAATTACCTCAGTAAAAGTTTCTTTTTAAAACAATGAAAAAAATGAGATAAGAATTTTAACAGACATGTCACTGAAGAGATAAATATAGCATAAATACATAAAGAGATAGTTAAAATCATTACTTTTTTGGATACTTAAAACTTCAGGAATATGTTGGAAAGCATTTGGAGCCATTAGAACTCACACACTGCTGAGGAAAATAAAAAAAAATAGTACAGCCACTTTGGGAAACAGTTTTATAGACTTTTATAAAGTTATCATATGAATCATATACCTTAATTCTAGGTCTTTGCCCAAAATGAATGGCAAATGTTCATAACAGCTTTATTCAAAACAGCCCAAATTGGAAACAACCTAATTATTGTTCAGCTGATGGGTACATTAGGCATAATTTAGCCAAATGATGTAATACTGCTCAATGACATTTAAAACTATTGATAATGTGAAACACCATGGGTGAACTTGAAACTAATATTAAATGCAAAAAGCCAAGGGCAAGACACTATATACTATAATCATTCCATTTATATGATATTTAGAAAATACAAAACTATGATGAAATGAATCCGATCAGTAGATGCTAGAAGCTTAGATTAACTACAGAGAGACATGAAAGGACTTTGGGGTCTGATAGAAATGTTCTTATCTTAATTGTGACAGTAGTTACACAACCACAGTTGGCTATGAGTATCCAGGGGTTCCAATCTGTGGATTCAACCACTCAGAGATAAAAAATGTTTTTTTTTAAAAGCTTATTTCTGTATGTTGAACACGTGCAGACATTTTTCCTTGTAATTATTCTCTAAAAAATAGAATGTAGATACTATTTGCATAAATTTATGTTATATCAGATAGTATAAGCAATTTAGAGATGATTCAAAGTATACAGGAACATGTGGATAGGTGATATGTTAGTAATATGCAATTTTATGTGAAAGACTTGTCTACAGATTTTGGTTTCCATAGGTAAGAGAAATAAAAATCCCATGGTCCACTTTCAGAATATAGTATTTACCCTTAAATGTAAAATTGAGATGTAAAAAAGACAACTAGTAGCCTATTTAAATTCCTGGTTTTAATCTCCAGAAGAAGGCCTGAATGTATCCAATTGTGGCATTTAACTATAGCCCTTCCATTTGCCTTTTTTAATTTTACAATTAGCCATTAGTGTAGATTGTAACTCCGAGCTCCTCCTTTTAGAGCAAGGGGCAGTGCTGAGTTAGGGATAAAAACAGGTGGACTGATCGCCCAAGTGTGCTTGCTTGCCAGACTTTGTTGGGTAGCATACACTTCTGCAGAAATAAAGTTTGCCTTGCTGAGCTACTTCTGAGAACGTGTTTGAGACATTGTGGAACCCTGGTATTTCTTTCCATTTTTAAATTTGTTATTTTAAGATATACATGACAGTAGAATGTATTTTGAGATATTGTACACACATCAATTATAACATTAAAAAATCCCTTTCTTGTACATGATATGGAGTTTTACTGGTGGTGTATTCATATGTAATCACAGGAAAGTTGTGTCCAGTTAATTCTACTATCTTTCCTATTCCCATACACCTCCTTTCCCTTCATTCCTCTTTGTCTATTCCATTAAACTTCTGTTCTTCCCTCCTCTCCCTTGTTGTGGGTTAGCATCCACATATTAGAGAGAACATTTGACCTTTGATTTGGGGGGATTGGCTCATTTCATTTAGCATGATAGCCTCCAGATCCTTCCATTTACCAGCAAATCTCATAAAGTTATTCTTCTTTAAGGTTGAGTAATATTCTAATATGTATATATACCACAATTTCTTTATCCATTCATCTGTTGAAAGGCACTTAGATTGATTCCATGGCTTAGGCATTGTGAATTGAGCTGCTATGAACATTGTTGTGGCTGTACCACTAGTATGCTGATTTTTAGTCCTTTTGGTATATGCCATGTAGTGGGATAACCAGGTTAAAGATGATTTTATTCCAAGTTTTCTTAGGAAACTACATACTGCTTTCCAGAGGGTTTGCACCAATTTGCAGTCTCATCAGCCATGCATGAGTGTACCCTCTTCCCCATATCCTCATCAACATTTATTGTTACTTGTATTTTTGTTAATTGCCACTCTGACTGGGATGGCATATCAGTATAGTTTTAATTTGTATTTCTCAAATTGCTAGACACCCTGAACATTTTTTCATATATTTGTTGGCCATCTGTATTTCTTCTTCTGAGAAGTGTCTTTTCAGTCCTTTTGCCAATTCATTGATTGGGTTTTTTTGTTTGTTTGTTTGTTTGTTTTGGTGTTAATTTTTTTGAGTTCTTTATATATCTTGAAAATTAATGCTCTACCTGAGGTGCAGGTGGCAAAGATTTATCCCATTCTGAAGGCTCTCTCTTCACATTCTTGATTGTTTCCTTTGCTGTTTAATTTGAAACCATCCTATTTATTGTTTCTTGATTTTACTTCTCATGCTTTAGGAGTCTTGTTGAGGAAGTCACTTTCTAAACCAACATGATGGAAAGTTTGGCCTACATTTTCCTCTAGTTGGTGCAGGGTCTCTGGTTTAATGCCGAGGTTCATGATTCACTTTCAGTTTTGTTATGTGCAGGAAGACAGACAGGGGTTCAATTTCATTCTCTATGTATGAATTTATAGTTTTCCCAGCACCTTTTATTGAAGAGACTATCTTTTCTCCAGTGTGTATTTATTGCTCTTTTGTCTAGTATGAGATAACTGTATTTATAGGTTTGTCTCTGTATCTTCTCTTCTGTTCCACTGGTCTTCATGTCTGTTTCGTGCCAATACCATGCTCTTTATTGTACTATAGCTCTGTCGTTTAATTTAGGGTCTAGTATTGTGATGCCTCCTGCTTAACTTTTCTTGCTAAGGATTGTATTGTCTATTCTGGGCTCCTTGTTTTTCCAAATGAATTTCATGATTGCATTTTCTATTTCTAAGAAGAATGTCTTTGAGATTTTAATAGGAATTGCCTTAAATCTGTATAGCACTTTTGGTTGTATGGCCATTTGGACAATATTAATTCTGCCTATCCAAGAACAGAGAAGATCTTTCCATCTTATAAGATCTTCTTCAATTTCTTTATTTAATGTTCTGTAGTTTTCATTGTAGAGGTCTTTCACCTTTTTTTTTAAAGATTTATTCCCAAGTTTGTTTGTTTGGTTTTTTTTTTTTTTTTGAAACTATTGTAAATGGGGTAGTTTTCCTAATTTCTCTTTCAGCTGATTAATTATTGGTGCACATGAATGCAATTGATTTATGGGTGCTAATTTTATACTCTACTACTTTGCTGAATTTGTTTATGAGTTCTAGAGGTTTTCTGATGAAGTTTTCTGGGTCTTCTAAGTATAGAATCATGTTAGTAAATAGGAATAGTTTGAGTTCCTCTTTTCCTATTCATATCCCTTTAATTTCTTTATTATCTTTCTTCTTCTTATCTCTGGATACAATTTCAAGGATTATGTTGAAAAGAAGTGGTGAAAAAGCATCCATATCTTGTTCCAGTTTTTAGAGAAATGATTTCAATTTTTCTTCACTTAGAATGATGTTGTACTTGGGTTTAATGTATAGTTTTTATAATGTTGAGGTATGTTCCTAGTATCTATAGTTTTTCTAGTTTTTTGAACATAAAGGGATGTCATATTTCATCAAATGCTTTTTCTGCATCTGTTGATATAATCATGTGATTCTTGTCTACTGGATATTTCTTTAAGTACTCTGATATTTCTAACAATGGGGATCTTGGAAATCAATCTCCCAAGGTACAGAGGGACTACTATGTGTGTGTGTGTGTGTGTGTGTGTGTGTGTGTGTGTATATAAATATATAACAACTATATATGTATGTATATATTTGTTAAAATGATGAATTATAAACTTAAAATTAATGAGTTGTATCTTATGTAGATTAAACAAAGATAATATGTTAATCAGCTTTCTGTTGCTGTGACAAAATACCTAAGAAAATCAACTGAGAGGAGAAAAGATTAATTTTGGGTCAGTGTTTCAGAGGTTTCAATCTATGGCTGTTTGGCCTCATTTTTGGTGGCCAGTGGAAAGACGAAGCATCATGTAGGCAGAACATGCTGTTGGAAAGTGTTCATCTCAAGGTGACTGGGAAGCAGAGAGAGAGCAAAGGGTAGTGGCCCCAATATTCCCTTCAAGGGCATGCTCCCAATGACCTTCCATTATACTCTATTTCCTAAGTTTTCCACCATCTCCCAACATTGCCATAGTCTGGTGACCAAGCCTTTAATACATAAGTCTTTCAGAGATATTCTGGATCAAAACTATAAGAGCTAATTTTAAAACACCTTTAAGAAAACCATAAGTGACTTATCCTAAAGTTAAACAGGAGGCTTCTGAGTTATGTTTTATCAGGTCAGTTAGAGCATCCATATCTTGTTCCAGTTAGCCTTAAGTATCAGAGCTGCAAATCTTAGAGATAGATTCTGAGTCATTATCTTGTTCATAGTGCCGCAGTCTTGGCTGGGCACAGAATCACGAGCCACTCAAGCAGGAACAAAACTTTATTTTGAAAAAGCCGCCAACACTCTCAGCGCCAGCAAGCAAAAAACCGGTCCTCCCACGCGGGCGTCTAACCGGAACCGCCGTCTCCCGGAACCCGGGGTCCCCCGCACCTCCCCCGGAATTTCCTCCTACTATCCTTCCCCAACCAATGGGAACTCTCCATGAGTCCCCATAACATGAGTCCAGTAGTAGGCCAAGGTGAACAGCAGGAGCCCAATTTGCATATGAATGTAAATCTTAGCATAATAATACCTCAGTGGCTAGCTGGCTTTACAACCAAAGGTGCCATACATCATATATTTTGCTTGTGGCTCCTAGCACATAGGATAAAACTGAAGTAAGGGGAAAAAGTGACTTTGTTTTGGTATCAGAGCTACTTAATGAGAATCTTGGACTAGAAGTTATTTTCTTGAATTGCTGACACTTATTCCACATTGTATAATAATCTCTTCTGAGGATACAAATGATGTCTCACCAAACTTTTCTCTTTAATTCTCAGCTACTCTTTTGACCTATTCTGTCCAGCTGTGGTCGTTTGCATATGACACTCAGTGCTGTGTATGGCATTGAATTAATACAGAAGAGTGAGAGATGGGGGACAAGGGAAAAGACACTGCCGAAGGAAAAGGAGGCAGCCTCAGTATCCATCATGTAACTGGTACCACAGTTTCACTGCATTCACATAAAAAGGAAGTTTGTTCCAGTTCTATTTTTTAAAAAATTTTAGTGCAATTGATTTAATTTCAGATATTAGATATTCAAATTCTAGAATTTTCATTTGGTTATCTTTTTTTAATGAATGTTCTTATTTGTTTTTAAATATCTTTATTTATTTATTTTTATGTGGTGCTGAGGATCAAACCTAGTGCTTCACACATTTGAGGCAAGCACTCTACCACTGATCTAAAGCCCCAGCCCTCATTTGGTTATCTTTTATGAAGTCCTTTTTAAGGAAAAAATTTTTTTGTTATTCCTTTTCTTCCACTACCCCATGGTAAATGTGCTGTAAAGTTCATGTAAGTCAACTGGAGTGAGTTGTAGTTGTGGGGCTATTTTGTTCTATGCTTTTAAAAATATTGTTCTGTGTCACGTGGTCCTACAATTTAGTACTCTTTTATTTAAATTTTTTTTGATTGCCTATTAAAATATAGAAAATCCACATGGTGTTATTTTCTGTCCTTTTCCTTGTTGGTAAATTAGGGGCCTTATTCCAGTCATGGCTATTTCTGAGTGAAGGCTGATTTGCAGTCCTGTTAAGGTTTAGTTTACTGCTGGTTCTTCCCACCTGTGCCCCAGTTTTTGACAGAGCCTGATATATTCTTTATACTTCTCATTATTGAGTTCAGAAATCTAATCTTCATTTCATGAGACTCCTGAAACCCCTGCTCAACTCTTTAGAAGCTTCCCACTTTGGTCTTCAGCCACTTGCCCCATGCAGCTATAGAATTCAGCACAGTTCTGAGGGGAAGGCTGGCAGTTTGTTTGAAGTCCCTGAGTCTCCTCCAGTCCTCTTCTGTGTACCTTTTACGGATTCAAAGCCTGAAGTGTTAGTCTTGTGTCCATGCCCAGAATTAACAAGTGCCCCCCAGGGTAAAAATAAATAAATAAATACAAAGTAATGAAGTTAGTTCATATGCCTGAGGCTCTTTGTCCTCCAAAGTTTCAGCATCTTTAATTCTAATAGCCTCAGTAGCTCTCTGCTACTGTCAAATACTTTACCCATCATTAGCTTATCCTTTGTACCCTGAAACAAAGTCCAGTGCTCATTGCATAATACTCAACAAATGAAATATTTACAATTACAGTATAAATTGCAGAAAACTGATGCTGTGATTCAGGATTTAGGAGTAAGGTTAGTGACTTTTTTCCAAAACTCAATGTTTTGTTTTCATCATTATAATAATTTTACCATTTTAATGACATTTATTTCACACCAGGAAGTGTTCTAAGGACTTTATCTACATAGTCTTCCAGTTTTTCTTCTTAACACCAGGACATGGGTCAAACTATTCTCATCTTACAAATAATGTCCTTGAAACACAGAGAGGTCACATAGCTAAAGGGAGAGATAGAAGAAATTAGAAACCAAATTCCTCTTGATTATTAAGCCAACCAGCTTATGTGAAAACTACTTTTATAAGGAACTTCTTGTTGTGTGATTTGCCACCAGTGCTTCTGACAAGGAAGTGAACTTTCCAGGACTCATGCATATGTTGTAATATAAATATCTAAATATCAACTCTTGAGCTGAGCACAGTTGTGTGTGCCTGTAATTCTAGCAACTCTGGAGGTTGAAGCATGAGGTCAAAATTTCAAGAGTCCACTTGTCTCAAAACAAACAGCAGGGAGGTTGGGAATATGGTAGAATTTCCTGGGTTCAATACTTAATATAGGGGAAAAAATCCTTGTTTCATATGAAAGGAAACAAGTTCTAGCAGGTATACTTTGTGGGAGGCCATCCCTGAGCTATTTGCATAGCCTCTACTTGGCCTTGAAGCCAAGGAGATTTTGGTCTGGCATTGCAAGTCATTTTGTGGCTTATTACACAAAGCATGTGATCTCAGTCTTCCCTCAGCTATAGACACTGTTCTCTAACTCTGGAGTTGGGCATTACCCATTGGGCTCGGACAGCCCACCTCCTACCTTATTTGGCAAAAGAACATTCCATGCACATCTTTTGAAGCTCCCTTTTGTATAAATAAAGGAAACACAGGCTCATCTCTCTCTTTCCAACATGGAAGCTTGACTCTTAAAGCCATACAGCCATCCTCCCCTGCTTTCTGGATACTAATTTCTGTGTTGTCTGATTTTTCGCCACCACCTTCTTAGCTTTATGCTGCAGCCAGCCTGTTTAAATCCAGTTTATCTCATCTGCTCAGGATGCAGTGGAGAATAGTTCTTAGGGCCTTTGCATTTTTTTTGGCCACATCAACTAAAAACTCCATTATAAAAACTTAACACGCAGGCCTCTAATGAGTTGCTGTTGATCACATTTTCCTGAAATTCATTCATCAAAGACAGGCAGTTCCAGGAAGAAGGGCCCTGTGCATTGATTTCCTGATGGATGCTTCTAGTTTGCAGGGCCCCCATGTTTCCATAACAAAGTGCTATGAGTGAATTGTTAGGTTTCCTTGAACCTCTTCTGATGCAAGAGCAGGAGACCAGAAGTAACTATGGAATAGTCCAGGTCGAGGGACCTTAGACAGCTTCTCAGAATCAAAAGGGACCAAATACTTTACCACTGTGGCCAGGCATGGTATGTTTTGTTCAAACTGATCATCAGATGGGGAAATAAAGTCATGATTTGATTTACCTCCTGAAAAGATGTTTATAACAGGATCCTAGACAACTTCTACCTGCTATATACACATGTCCACACACATGCGTATATGATGTGGTACTATGAACTAATCCTCAGGGAAATGCTGATTTTACTGAAAATCATAGAGGAAGACGGTGAGATATATATTGCCAAAAATGCTGGGGAGGCTGAACACATATGATTATTTCTTTCTTCTAGGAAAATACATTATGTGATAGAGAGAAGCCTGTTATGCTTTGAGTACCTGCAATGGTCAGAGCCTGCAATATCAAGAAATTCCTTAAGTTAGAATTGATCTGCCCAATATGAATGTCCTCCTCAAGTTATTGCAGATTGGATCTGAGATGAATTTTTCACCCAAAGTCTGTGAGGATGCCTAGTAAGAAGACTGGCCATCAGGGCACCAGAGGACACACCAAACAGTTGCTTTTCCCGCAAACTAATTAGATTTTCTCTTAGAGAGTCTGAAGTTGAGAAATAGATAGTTAATAGGTGGGAGCTAGGACAAAGGAAGTAAAACTGTGATCAACCACAGTGATAATGTGTCCCTAGACTGTCACCAACAGATGTTTTTTTTTTTTTTTTTTTTTTTTTTTTTTTTTTTTTATCTTGTACAATCCTCCAGTTTCAGAATTCTTCTATTTCTTATGAGATCTGTCTTCTTTTCTGGTCCTCTGTATCCTTAAAGTGACCTCCCCTGACTTTAAATACATTTCCCCAAACTTTGTTCATTTGTATACTTCCTCTGAAGTACAGGCTCTGTGACTTGGAATCTTACTCAGACTTCTATACTAGCCCTAATATCCAGCTCTTTGAAAGGCTCACGGCCCAGTAATTGGCCCAGCAATTGGCCCAGCATATGCCAGGTCTCATCAACCCACAACAAAATTAGGAGACCATGACACATTAGACCTTAGCAACCAAGCTCCAAGGCAGAGGAATGTCTAAGTGGTGCATGCACAAAGGAATAAACAGAAAATTAACTCTATGAGTCAGTCATCTTTGGGCAATAATGAGATTATTTTACTTCCTCAGTAGCATTTGACTTATAATAAATATTTTTGCGTTAGTGACTCTTCTTAGATTAACAGCACCTGCTGGCTTCTTAGAGAAAAGGTGAGGAGCCATATAAGGAAGGAATCCCAGCCAGGAGGATATACACATGAACAGCCCAAGTCCATGACTAAGACTGGATCCATAACAGCATTTTGCTTCATTCTGCACTTCCAGACTGTCATAGGCTGTCATTCATAAGGTTGTCATAATAGATTAGGGATTGTTTCTTATTGACTCAACTGCTAATCCTTGGTATATCAAAATATAACAACACTGTAATTGAGTATGTTTTATGCAATATTTTTAACTGAGAAATAAAGACTTTCTTTCTCAAAACAGTATTTGCAGTACTTCATGATTCCTAACTATTCTTATTCCCTTTCATTTTCCAAAGCAACAGAGTCAATCTTATGATTTAGGACTTTCGGAAATGCATCTATTATGCCATTTAATCTCACAATAACCATATTTGTTATTATTCTTAAATTAATTATTATTAAATCATATTTGTCAAGTGAAAAATGAAAACTTGTAGAGATTAAATCATTTTCTCAAAGTCATACAGTTAATAGCCTGTAAAAACTAAAATTCAAATTAGTTTATGGACTCTTGATGGTCACCATGCACTCTAGGCTGTCCCTTCTATTCCTGACTTTACCCTGAATGTACCAAGAAAGGCAGGCTCAGGGGTAAGAATAGCCTCCGTTTTTCTCCTTCTAATTAAGCAGGTGCCAGCAAACTTTGACTGTAGATCAGATACCAAAGCCTTTAGGCTTTACGTGGTTTATGGTCTCTGTATTCACTACTCAACTTTGTGGTTGTAGTGAAAAGACAACAGACAATATGTAAACAAGTAAACATTCCTATGTTTTGACAAAATTTATTTATGAAATTAAGTGACAAAAAATTTGGCTTATGGGTTTCTTTTTACTTAGAACAAGTAAACCCCATATATTCCTTATTACCTTCTGTATTGATGCAATTATTTTCTTCAAACACCTTCCCATCCCACATTGTAATCTTTAGCCTCTGTACAGCATTTAGTACAAGATAGTGACATATGGTAATGGAATGTAATTAGTTTTGGAGCCAGAAGATTTTGAGTTCGGCTTTTGTCAGTGATGAGCTAAGTGACTGTAGAAAAGCTGCTTCATTTCTTTGGTTAGTGTTTTCCCCTTGACCCTTCAATAAGACCTCTATTCTTCAGTCTTCAGGAACTGTATTCATGAGTGCCCTCGCCTTCCAACTCTTGGTTAGTTTTGACCTGTGGGAAGAACCAACAAGAGGTAGCAGTGAGAGAAGTGAATGAGTTTGGTTCTCTCCCTGCAGGATCACTGGAAGCTGGCCAATTCCTTGACAGAAGATCATTGCTCCTGCAAAGACAGACCTCGTCTTTTCAGAGTCTCTTCTTCCAGGTTCTGGCAACTGTTGATTACCAAAAGTGTGCTCTTTCCCTTGTGGTTCTTTTGCACACTGGTCTAGTTCTTTTAAATAGTCTTCTTGTTGAACTCTCATTACATTATTCACCTTAATGATCATCTATTTTCATCAAACCTAGAGTTATACATTTCTTCACACTTTAATTATTCCTTCATAAAATGTAATAAAAATAATCAATCTGTCTACTTCATAGGAATGTTTTTTCTCATTTTTATTTAGCAAATATTTATCCAATGATATCATATTCTAGGCACTATACTAGTACCAGTGCTACAAAGAGGACCGAGATGTGGCTTCACTCCTATATTATGATAATGCTACCATCAAAGAAGGAAGAATGCACTCCAATAAGAGAGAAAACTGTTATGAGAGGCTGAGGGAGAGAATCAAATAAGGGCATAATGGCCAGGCACAGTCAGCGGTGTATACCTTTAACCCCTGTGGCTTGGGAGGCTGAGGAAGGAGGATTACAAGTTCAAAACCAGCCTCAGCAACTTAGTGAGATCCTAATTAACTTTGTAAGGCCCCATCTCAAAATAAAAATAAAAAGAGATGGAGCTGTGTCTCAGTGGTTAAGTGCCTTGGGTTCTATCCCTGGTACCAGGAAAAAAAACAAAAAGGTTCAGTGTTTAAGTATGGCCTTGAAGAGTAAAATGGGGCACCTGATCAAGAGATTTAGTGATTCAAAAATCCTTCTGACCAAATGACCTAGTCTCGCTTCATTCTTCCCTTCCCTTTCTGATTAATTTCTAAATCCGTCAGCAGGTTATTGTCCTTTCTCCTCATAATGACAGTGACTGTTCAATATGATTTTTTCTCTTCTCTTTTATCTTCTAGATGAGCCCCCACTTCCTTCTACCTATCCTGTCTTTTCTGGAGAGATGGCATTATCCTCCAGACTTGACTTATTGCCTGAACTCTATCTCCAGAATTCCAGTACAACATTAACTTTTCCTCTCAGCTTCCCTATTCTTGCTATGTGTTCAATCACCTTAGTCTGTTAGTGCTGCTGTGACAGAGTATCACTCACTGTCTAATTTATAAACAATAGACATTTATTTCTCACAGTTCAGGAGGCTGAAATGTCCAAGATCAAGGTGCTAGAAAGTTTAACATCTGGGGAGGACCCTGTTTTCTGCTTCCAATATGGTACTGTTTTGCTGAGACTATTATCTGCAGAGGGAGAAGATAAAAGTGCTTACAAACCTAAACTAGCTCCCACCAACTTTTTTTTTTAATTTTTGGTACCAGGAATTGAACCCAGAGGTCCTTAAACACTGAGCCATGTCCCCAGTCCCTTTTTAAATATTTTATTTAGAGACAAGGGTTGAGTTGCTAAGTGCCTCAATAATCTGCTGAGGCTGGCT
Organism: Spermophilus citellus; assembly: GCF_964194105.1. Lineage (NCBI taxonomy): Eukaryota > Metazoa > Chordata > Mammalia > Rodentia > Sciuridae > Spermophilus > Spermophilus citellus. The sequence goes on from NC_138183.1 coordinate 180,478,003, forward strand.
TTGAATTTGCAATCCTCCTGCCTCACTCTCCCTAGTTGCTGGGATTACAGGTGTGTGCCACCATTCCTGGCTGCCACCAGCCTTTTTATAAAGCATAAACCATCCATGAAGGCAGAGTTCATTAGTTAACCACATTCTAAAAGATCACGTCTTATACCACAATAGGTATCAGTACACATTCAGACTTTTGATAGAGATGATTAGAATGTCATTCTTGATTTAAATTCCCAGGGTATTTTTCTCTTTCACACATGCATAATATAAACACTTAGGAAAACAGTGGTTGTCATGTTAGTGGCATCCATATTTGTCACTTTAGGGCAAATATGAACTTGTTGTAATATAAAATGCTTATTTGAGTTATTTCACTTATGTAATAGCTTTACAAGATATTTATTTTAATATTAAAAATATCACTGAATTTAGCTGAGCATGGTAGCACAGGCTTGTAATCCCAGTGACTTGGGAGGCTGAGGCAGGAGGATCACAAATTTGAGGCAGGAGGATCACAAATTTGAGTGACTGAGCAAGGCTCTGCCTCAAAAAAAAGAAAAAAAGTGCTGAGGTGCACCTCAGTGGTAGAGCACCTCTGGGTTCAATCTCCAGTACCAAAAGAAAAAAACAAAACAAAACAGAAAACCTACCAAACAAAAGTCACTGAATTTGATTTTGATCAAACAGAATAAATAATACTAAAGTGTATCTGTATTCATTTTAATATTATGATTTCTGCCACCCAGAGAATGTCATTATTGATCTAAATCCCCAGAGTATTTCTCTCTTTCACATATACATAAAATAAAAACTTAGAAAACATTATCCATCATGTCAATGGTATCTGTATTTTAATTTCTGGGAAAATTCTGATTGAAAAGAACAAAGAGAATAAATGCAATAACTTCTCCTAGGGGCCTGGGAATATCAATTTTTCTCTTTTCAATTCCCACTTTGCATACTTGCTTAGGAATTTACTGTGTTACAATGAGTTTTCTGTGTGTGTGTATGTGTGTGTTTGTGCTGTGAGATCTTTTTATTTGCCGCGTCCGGCAAAATGGACCGAGTCCGGCGGGAGACGTCGGGATTAAAAAAGACACAGGAGTCCGAGGTCCTTCATCCAGGGGGAATCTGACTTTATTATCTCAGCTCATCCTTATATATTTCTTGCAGATAGAATGGAAAGTTACTGGTAGGCGAGAGCAAGGACGGAGGGGGACAAGTGGTTCTTGTCGACTCATACTAAGCCTTCAACCAGGAACTTTATCAGACCCAAGCAGGTCAGGACGTTCCCACATGACTGTTATAGGCTGAATATGAAAACAGAAACCACAAATCTTTCAAGGCCTTGGGAGCTGGCCTCTTTGGCGTGCACACAAGAAACCAGGGCCGGTACCAAGCCCCGGGGGCCAGGGGGAATCCGAGCCAGCAGTTCCCCCTCTTTTGTTTGTTGCACGTCAAAGGGAATCAAGTAGCCCCTGTCTTAGGTCGTTCACTGCCCTTACAGTGCTTACCCGTCTCTGATCTAAATCCCCAGAGTATTTCTCTCTTTCACATATACATAAAATAAAAACTTAGAAAACATTATCCATCATGTCAATGGTATCTGTATTTTAATTTCTGGGAAAATTCTGATTGAAAAGAACAAAGAGAATAAATGCAATAACTTCTCCTAGGGGCCTGGGAATATCAATTTTTCTCTTTTCAATTCCCACTTTGCATACTTGCTTAGGAATTTACTGTGTTACAATGAGTTTTCTGTGTGTGTGTATGTGTGTGTTTGTGCTGTGAGATCTTTTTATTTATTCTAATTTGTTATATATGACAGCATTGCAATTCAATTTTTTTTTAAAGAGAGAGTGAGAGAGTGAGAGAGGAGAGAGAGAGAGAGAGAGAGAGAGAGAGAGAGAATTTTTAATATTTATTTATTTATTTTTTTTAGTTCTCGGCGGACACAACATCTTTGTTGGTATGTGGTGCTGAGGATCGAACCCGGGCCGCACGCATGCCAGGCGAGCGCGCTACCGCTTGAGCCACATCCCCAGCCCCGCAATTCAATTTATATCAGACATATAGAGCAAAATTTTTCATGTCTCTGGTTGTACACAAAGTAGTGTTACACCATTCGTAACTTCATATATGTACTTAGGGTAATGATATTCATTTCATTTCACTGTCTTTCCTACACCTATGTGGTCTTTCTTTTCCTTTTCCCACTGTGCCCTATCTACAGTTTGCCTGTTTCTCCCATGGCCTCCCCTTCCCCATTATGAATCAGCATTCTTATATCAAAGAAAACATTTGGCATTTGGTTTTTGGGGATTGGCTTATTTCAATTAGCATTATATTCTCCATCTCTGTCCATTTATCTGAAAATTCCATGATTTTATTCTCTTTTGATGCTGAGTAATATTCCGTTGTGTATATATACCACATTTTCTTTATCCATTCAGCTACTGAAGGGCATCTAGGTTGGTTCCACAATTTAGCTATTGTGAATTGTGCTGCTATAAACTTTGCTGCATCTGCATCACAGTAGTATGCTGTTTTTAAGTATTTGGGATATAAACTGGGGAGTGGGATAGCTGGGTCAAAGGGTGGTTCCATTCCCAGTTTTCCAAGGATTCTCCATACTGCTTTTCATATTGGCTGCACCAATTTGCAGTCCCATCAGTAATGTATTAGGGTACCTTTTTCCCCACATCCTCACCAATACTTATTGTTGTTTGTATTCTTAATATTTTGAAAATTTCTATTTCAATAGAAAATATCAAAGGCATTGACAAATTTCTCAAGTCATATGATTTGCCCAAACTTAATCAGGATGATATACATAACTTAAACAGATCAATTTCAAACAGTGAAATAGAAGGTGCCATCAGAAGCCTACCAACGAAGAAAAGTCCAGGACCGGACGTATATACAGCTGAATACTACAAGAATTTCAAAGAAGAACTAATACCAATATTCCTCAAATTATTTCAGGAAATAGAAAAAGATGGTTCACTACCAAATTCATTCTATGACACCAATATCATCCTGATTCCAAACCAGGCAAAGACACATCAACAAAAGAAAACTTCAGACCAATATCTCTAATGAACACAGAAACAAAAATTCTCAAAATTCTGGTAAATTGAATACAAAAACATGTCAAAAAGATAGTACACCATAATCAAGTGGTGTTCATCCCAGAGATGCAAGGTTGGTTCAACATATGGAAATCAATAAAAGTAATTAATCACATCAATAGAATTAAAGATAAGAATCATATGATCATTTCAATAGATGCAGAAAAGCATTCAACAAAATACAGAACCTCTCCATGTTCAAACCACTAGAAAAACTAGGGATAACAAGAACATAACTCAACATTGTAAAAGCTATCTACGCTAAGCCCCAGGCCAATATCATTCTAAATGGAGAAAAATTGAACACATTCCCTCTAAAAACTGGAACAAGATAGGGATGCTCTCTTTCACCACTTCTATTTAACATAGTTCTTGAAACACTAGCTAGAGCAATTAGACAGATGAAAGAAATTAAAAGGATGTGGATAAGAAAAGAACTTTTAAGTTATCACTATTTGCTGATGATATGATCCTATACCTTGAAGACCCTCAAAAATTCCACCAAAAAACTTCTAGAACTAATAAATAAATTCTTTAAGGTTTTATAAGTTGTTATTTGCTGATTAATTTCTAGCACCTAAGATCAGGTAATAATTTCATATATGAAAGACATAACCAAATTAAGAAAAAGTTATTGAAATCTGATAATATAGATGATATATTAATCAAAGCAACTGTATTACCAACAAGATATAAAACACAAGCCCACACATAATTTTAAAATGGGTATTTAATGAGTAAGTTTCCACCTTATTTTATGTTATATTCTCTAACATTAATTTCTGATCAAATATTCTAATCTAGTCTAAATAGTGAGATTTCAGTTTGCTCTTTTGTGGGATTCGAGTCTCTATGAACTGGGTCCTCCTAAATATTTTTTTTTTTCTTGTTTGACAGACAATGGAAAGAGTATTGACATTCAATGTTAGACAAAAATCTCAACTTTGATGCTCAACTTCTCTATATTGTAGATTTCACAAATGCAAAATGGGAAAAATAATAACCAGATGACTGTATTAAATAATGTACCAAAAGCACCAAGCTTAATGTTCTTTTACTTTAAGTATTGACTGTTGTTATCTTCCTCTCACATACATGCTTTATAATACAGGAATCATAGTGATCTACTGGGTGAACATAGCTTTAGCGTTGGAAAGAGGCATGAATTCCAGCCCTGCTATTTAGTGATGTGATAGGATATTAAGAAGTTACTTAGATTGTCCATTCTTTTGTTTGTTTTTTTCATTTGTTAAAATGGGATGATAACAACATCTATCTGAAAGTATTATTAAGATTACATTACATAAACTATTGGCATAGTGCTGGCACTCAGTGAATAGTAGCAAACAATATTCTGCTTTTACCTATTATTTTGACCTTTCTCTTTACCATTTCCTAACATTTTATCCAAAACTCATTCCCTGGATTCACAACTCATTCCCAACTCATTTGGATTTCCCTGAATATTCTCCAGTGTAGACTCAGTACCCACCATTCCTATTATAACTCTGTGCATATACATTAATCCTAATAAGAAAAATGTTACTGTTCAGTGAGTACTTACTAAATAGCAATAAATATACTTTAAGTACACTAAATGCACTTGTTTCATTTTTCAATACATTGAAGACATTGTGTCATTTAAAATTTGATCACCATTGAAGGGAAATCTAATTTATGACAAAAGAAATCAGAATGGCAGTAGTCCCTGGATTGGCACAGATTGACTAGAAAAGGACCCCAGTTGTAAAGTTAAAAAAAAAATGTACTATATATCTTGATAGGGTCTTGTGAGCATTTGAAAGTTCATCAAATCACACACAACCAATGAGAAATTTAGAGGAAAAAACTAATCTGGAAACTGTCACATAAAATAGAGGGTTTTTCCCCCCTTAATATCTACTTTTCAGACACGAAAACCAAGGACCTGAATTTTCAGGTAGTTTATTCAAATTGACACTTATTGGTGGTTGTGGCAAGGTCAGATCCAGATGTATTTTAGTACACTGTCCATTCACTTAACCCTTAGGCTCCTCTCCCTTTAGTGAGACCATTACGTCCTTCCCATGTTTTAAAATCTATGCTGTGTTACTTTATGCTTAGATACCTATCACAGAGATGGAGGCCAAGCAACAGGTTCTGAAATATCCTGACTGGTCTTATTGAAGATAGTGACCTGCATATTTTGGTCAAAACTCTATAAATGAAACTTAAGAATCCCCAAATGTTTAGCTAGGATGATAGACTCAGTGGAATCAATATGCATCCCTCAATCTCTAAGAACTTTGGGAGGGTTTGAGGTAACATTACAGCTGTAATGACTTCAGGCAGCATACATGCAAATGTGGCTCACTAAGACCTCTAGCTTCAAAACTGCTGCAGATGATGTCTGTTGTGCAGTGAACCAGCAAGGGGTCGGGAGGAACTCTAAGACAGGATTTTAGCAATCAAGTGAACTGTTCTCTATCTAACCCTCTGTTACAAAGCATACATTTAAATTTCCAAATCAAACATGTCAGCAAAGGTCCCTTGCTACTTGGGTGATTACAAAACAAAGCAGTCATCAGTGCCTTTGAAGGGCTGGAGTCACTGCATGATTATTTCCTCTTTAAATGAGGCAGCAGCTTCTAAATTTATAATATCTTGGCCCCTGTGTCACCTTCCAACTCCTCATTAAAATGCCCATAGAGACACAGAAAACTGAATCTAAAATGTAAATTTAAAAAAGGACAATTGATCAAATTGAAAAGACATTTTCCTTTGTGTCATGCTGAATATAAACTGAGAAACGTCTTATTGTGCTATAATCTATGAGTTCACCCTCTTTAACCTAATATTCATGCAGAGCACTTCACATACCCATTTAATCCTCAGAGCAACCCTGTGAGGGCTGCTCTATGAATATTTACATTTGTAGATTAATAAAATGTGATAGCTGAGTTAGTTGTTTTGCCCAAGGACATACATCACACAGTTTTGAGTGGGAGAACAAGATCCAGGTCTCTTTACTACCCTATGTCTCCTACTAAATTATCTCTTCCCAGAGGGGAAGAAAAATATGTTGATTTACTCTGCTGTCTATATATGAGGCTGTGGATGCATTGACCCACTTAATCTAGTTTTAGAGCTAGGTGACCAGGGTTATTCCTGTCCCTTTTAGCACTTCCTCAAGCCTAAACAACCTTTCAAAGCTCAGTTCCAGGATATGGCAGACTGAAGCAAATGTATTAAAATTGAGATCTCAGGCAAGAAGAACGTTAGGAATATTAGGTGCCAGGAGATGTGGTTTGTCTTTTACTATATTTACCAAAAAATATTATGTGTAAAAATCTTAAGTTTATTGAAGTTACAAAGCCCATTATTATGGCATTTAAAGGAGAGTCGATTGTAAAGTAAGTCTAGACCTAAGAATCACACCTGAGCTGGAAAATAAACACAAAACTTCCCCTTCATATCTGGATCTCAGAGGGAGATGGAACAAACGTGTTAAATGCTGGCCTTGACTGAATTCAGCCTGCATACAGATCACCAAAGACGGTGAAAAATTGACAAGAGTCATAGTGCCCAGGATCACGTGTTATGGCATAAGGACAAAAGCTTCTTCTTAGAAAAAAAATCTCCCTGAAAGTAATTATTTATAAGAACCCTAAGATTTCTCCACTAGATTGTAACTCCCAAGTGAGTAGAAACACTATATGCAACCAGTGTATTTCCCAGCACCAAAGACTGTGTTTGGCAAATAGCAGGGACCCAAAAAGAAAAAGTGTTTATTGAATACCTGTTGGAAAAAAAGCAAAGAATCATGACCAAATAATTCCCCAAATTATCAAGTGCAAAGTCAATTTCAAGTACAAAATTACCCAAATTTATAGCATTTTAATGTTATTCTTGAGAATTTGAAGATGTATGTTTTTATCCAAGGCATGAATCTAATGTACTTAATGCTAATTGCTTTAGTAACAACCTCAATCTCAGTAGCTTAATAGAATAAGGACTGTTTCTGATGTATATTATAGACTAATTGTGGGCAGAAGGTTCTCCTGTATAGCTCTCATCCAAGTGGCTACGTAAGGATCCAGACTCCTTTTAGTGTTATATTTAATTTGCAATGGTATGGGTGAAAGAGACAATATATGGAATATTACATCACATGGTATAGCAGGCTAATCCTGGAAGTGGCATTCACTACTTTCTTTCATATATCATGAACCAGGAGCCAGTCACGTGGTTCCAATTGAATATGGGAAATAGGTTTTGGAATGTTAACTTTCCATTTCCCCAATAAGAGGAGATGGAACTTGTAAATTGTTAGCCAAGTTGTTCTGTTTGCCTCTATCCAAGTTATTCTGTTTGTCTCTATCCTCTGTTCTATTTATAGACATAATACCAAAATCTGATTTATTATTTTTTGTTGCTATCCTTATCATGACTCTTTCTCTTGATATAAGTGCATCTTTTCCTTGAGAAAGCCTATTCAACCAGGACATTTTACTGGACATTTCTCAAAGTCTTAAAAATTATTATAGAAAAATATAAAAATTTTAATGTGTATAAATGTAGAGTGCATAATAAGCCACCCTAATCCTATCATCCAGGTCCAGCAATCTCCAATGAATGAGTAATCCTTACCCCCTTGTCTCACAATGCATATTCTATTACTTTAATGGAAAGCTTGCAGAGAAGACCATAAAGACTTCAGTATGCATTTTGAAAAGAGAATGATTCTTAAAAAAAAAACAAAAAAACCACCAAATATGTTTCATATCTCAAGAAAGCAGCACTTCTTATCATCAAATATTTTATAAGTGGGATATTTGTTTTTCCATTTATTTAATTAATGATCTCACAGAAACCTATTGTAATCTATTATGACCTGATAATATGATTCTTGATATTTTTTTGACCATTCATTTTTATTTATCTCCTCACAATTTAATTGGTTCTGTAGAGATTTTTATAGTTGGAGTTTTGCTCTCTGTAATCCTGTGGAGGTATTTAATATGTTCTCCTATAAACTATATGTCTATAAATTCACAATTAGATTTAGACCCTTGATCAGATTACAGTGCACCTTTTTTTTTTCTTTTTTAAAAGAATACATACTTGACAGACCAATAATTCTAATGTCCTAATGCTTGTGCCCTTGCATAATCCCCTCTTTTTGGTGTGCACAGGACTTGGGATTTGCCGCAGTCCGGCTGCAGCAAAATAACCAGGGGGTGACGAGCAACTTGTGTAGATTGATACAGCAGGAGTGGGAGCTGTTTATTGTAGGACCGTAGGGGTATATATATTACTGAATACACAGCTTATCTTAATTAGCATAAACTAGATACAGCAGTCAACCAATAAGGAATCTCTACACTTAATGCCTTGCTGGAGTTACTTCACAAACCACTTCCTCTGGCAAAATGCCAGGCACCATCCAGACTTGTTTACAGACTCTAACATTTGCCAGTGATTTGCTTCTAAACAATGGAGTATAGCTAGATAGCAGAGGTAGTGAGATGCCACTATTGCAATTAGGTGACATCACAAAAGACTTCATAGCAGACTGAAGATCCTCCTTGCACTTTTATGAATTCAGCAGCCATTTTGAGAATGCCTGTGTGTCTAGAAACAACAAGGGAGTTCTAGTAGTTATAGGCAGCCCATGTGTCTCAAAGGAAACCTTCAATAAACCACCAGTGAAAGCTAAGCACCCACTCATAAAGCCACCGGGAGATAAATTGTGTCAGCCACCTGAACAATCTTGGAAGTGGGTTCTTCCCTGGTCAAGTCTCCAGATAAAACCACAGCCCAGCCAGTACCATGATTGCAGCTTTGCAAAACTCTAAACAGAAGCTCCAACTAAGCAGAAACCAACCTTTAGGCTCTGATCCACAATATTTTGAGATAATAAAATGTGTGTTGTTTTAAACTGGTATGCTTGTAGGATTCTCTTATATAGCATAGGAAACAAGTGGAGAATATTTCACTGGAGATATTGTTTGCTATCATCAGAAATACAAATTGTCTAGTGGTCTTTCTACGGTGCTAGCAGCCAGAAAGAGTTTTAAAAAATAAAGTGAAATATATTTTAAAGAGACTAAGGCAATCCCTACTTACTTCTACAAAGATAAGTTCCCATAACTAAAATTATTGATATGATGGAAAATAATAGATCTCACTCTCCAAAGCATTCTTTTTTAATATATGTGTCATCAACAAATGATTGAAATAATATGATCTCAGCTTCCTCCTCCATTCCCCTTACTCCCTTCACCAGTGAAAGAGTACTAATGAGTCACTACTAATTCACTCATTTTAAATTTTCTACACAAGAGACTCCATTAGCTATTTACTTCTCACTGGAATGCTAAACTTCAGATATGAGAATAATGAAACTACCTAATGAGATGGAGAAAAATATATTCAGATTCTCTAGCTGTCTCAAAGATGTTATTCTCTTTATTTTATTTATTCTAATTTGTTATATATGACAGCAGAATGTGATTCAATTTGTATTACACATACAGAGCTTAATTTTTCATGTCTCTGGTTATACACAAAGTAGAGTCACACCATTCATGTCTTCATTCCTGTACTTAGGGTAATGATGTCCATCCTACAAAGGATATTATTTTCAAGAATATAGACTATATAAAGATACTAGGTTAAAATTCTGCCACTTGTAAACTTTTCTAAATCACCACTACTACTGCTACTAGGTAACATTTATTGTCCATGTTGCATGTGAAAGTAATGTTACAAGTTGGGCATTATGATGTAATGGCTGAGAGAACAGAAATTAGTAAATTCAAATAAATTTAACAGCTAGGGATTGAACAAATTGAGTCCATGGCCCTTCCATAACTGCAGATTTAGGGGACATAAATTATGCATGGGATTGTGGGATTGAAGCAAATTCAACCCAAAGAAACCCAGTGATTTGATGAAGATTACAAACTTAGGGGGAAACCTAGGACTAGAATACCATGTCTCTGAGTTTTTAGTTTAATTCATCTTTCATATTACTGTTTTGTAATGCTTGGATAAATTAAGGGCAGTGAGTACACATTAAGCAACTATGTATGTTGATCACTTATTATGTAAAACAAATACTGTATTCTGTAGAAATTTAGGGATGTTTATGAGGATCTCAGATTTACAAAACAGAAATGTTTACAAGATAGACAAATCAAAGCTCTGCCAACTCTATTTCTTCAAATATTTATACTTTAATTTTTCTATATTAAACTTTTTTCCTCTAATATATTTAGTAGTAGAAATATGAGCATGTATTTATCTGACAATTCCAAGGAGTTTGCAATGCAAAATGAAAAAAAAAATCCAGATCAGTAAAATTGAAGAAGACATATAGAGGACTAAAGATTTCATTTTAGGTGAACTGAATCAAGTCTTTTTGTACTCACTCAGCAAAGACTTGCATCTATATGAAGACAAAATGAGCCTGACCCTTTGCTCTCTTGGTGACACCTCCACATGGTGCCTGAAGGGCTCTCAGTGGAGCTATTGGCAGGTCTTGCTGGCATGCTGTGAGTTGATCACATGAGAGGAAATCAGGCCTCACACCTGTGCTCAACTGTATTCCAGGCAGTTTTCTAGGGCAAAGAAAAAAAATATGTCATTTGAATTTCCTTTCTTATAGGCAATTAGGATTATGTTTTAAAAAAGTTTCTTTCCATTGCCTCAATGCTCCTAATTTGCTCTAGTTTAATGTCACTAGTTAGAATCAACCCCCTATTTTTGAGGCAAACACATACTGTAATTTGATTCTTAAATGATCATTAAACAAAGCGATGTCTTCATTTATGATACATAAACAGGCTAATGTCTCTAGACATCTGGGATGTTTTTTCTAAATATGTATGATTAATATTCTCATTTTGCTCTGCACTTAAACTCATGCCTAATTTGCTATTTTCATATTACTTCTGAGGCTTCTGCCAACTGCCTGCACTTGGGTCTTTTGCAGCATTTGTGGCTATCCACTGTTTGATCCTCCTGAACTATAAATCAGAACCAGACAGAAATGGATACTTACCTTAGCCTTTCCACTATATAGTGCTATGACCCAAAGCAGGCTACACTATTTCTCTCAGCGTCAAAATCTTTATTTCCAAAATCAGTAAAAGTCTTGTCAATCTCAAAATTATTGTTATTACTATAATGATTACTACTCACATACCATCATATCTTCATGGTATTGATAATGTTGGTCAGATCAGTGAATGCACAACAGTTCTTTAAAAATTCCCTTCCCTAATAAAACAAGTTGTCCTCAGTTGAAGTCCTCTCATCTTTTCTCTGATTCCAATGCCATTTTATTAAGCACCTTAAAAGTAGGATATTTTATATATCTTTTCTGTCACTGACACAATGCCTTATATACTTTGAGATGACCATACTTCTTCAGGAGAGAAGATTACTTATGTAATTTGGTAAATGTTTTTCTTCTAATCTTGTATGGGCAGTGGTTTTCTAATGAAGGGAGTTTCAGTAGTATTTGGAGAGAATTCTGGCTTCACAATTGGGAGATGCTATTAACAAATGTTTATAAAGGCCAAGGATACTGTAAAACATCTTAAAATATATACTGTATACAAACAATAAAGAATGATCTAGCCCAAAATGCTCATAGTGCCAAGATTGAGATACTTTGTTGCTGTGGAAAATATGGCTTTGGAGTCAGACCTAGGTTTAAGCCCAACTCTGCTCTTCACTTGCTTTATGATATTCATCAAATTATTTACTTCCGTATATCTTAAGTTTACAGCTCTATAAAATAAAGATGTTGCTTCCATTTATTTTGGGAAATTAATAAAATAGAATAATTCTTAAAAGTATGCACTTCAATTCTTAATCCAAAGATGGTACTCAAAATTATATGAATGTTTCTGGTATGCTCACAGTCATATCAGACATTAAATGTTACAGGGATCTAGACACAGAAAGGTAGATGAAAACATATCCTTGTCTTAGTAATAGCCAGGGATCTGTGGATCTTAATACGTATGTTAACATGACTCAGGCTATTCTCTGGAGACACAAACAGAGGCAATCCTGATCAAAAGTTTGCTTATCTAAAGGGAACAAACATAGATTTCATGCCTCCTCTTATTTGTGGCCACTACCTTTGCCTTTGCCTCCCAAACACAGACTGCTTTACAAGAAATGGAAGCATGCCAAAGTACTAACAAAGCTGTTACTTCGCTCACTTCCCAAGCTCAGTAAGTATAAAGTTTGATATTTGCTTAATTGATTTTTTAGAATCACAAAGGTTTACTTTTACCAAGACTGTCACAGTGAGCCAAAACAGACTGGGAGCATCTAGAGAATCTGGTGTGAGTACAGTGGGCAGAAGCATGTGTGCACCTAGGACAACAAACTTTCGCAACCCTAGCCCAATGCAAACAGTGCTCCAGGTCAGGGCTTTGGATGTTTCAATTGTTGACATTGTGTTGATGGACCTGGTGGACTGGAGCTAAAATTCCAGGACAGTCTAGCTTGAGGCCACTGCAAGCAGGAATGTCACCTTGTTCTCTGAAACAGCTACAGAACCATAGTGCCCAGCACATAGTAGGCATTTAATAATAATCATAATATTTATTTATTTATTAAATTATTATTAAAAACAGAGACCCTGAAACAGAGTATTGAAGTAACATTTGGCTGTAAATTCTAAGGGGAGTATGCTGAGAAGAGGCCAAAATAGTCTTCTATGAGGGGCATGTGGACTGTGTTAACATGTTCATGATTCAAGACCATTGAGACTCATGCCTAAAAGATAACACCTTTTCTAAGTAGCAAGGCTTAAAGTCTGACGAATGAGGTAGATGAATGAGGTAGACCCCAAATCTCATGTTAGCCAAGGTACTCAGGGAAACCCTTATTATGAATGGAAAGAGATCACAAGCCAGAGTGAATTATGACCAAATTCAATCAAAAGAAATAACTCATTAGCAGACTTAATGATTTTTTCCCTTCAAAAATGTATTAAAATAACTAATATTTATTAAAGATTTACCATCTCCTATACACTGAAGATTTTTCATCCTTTTTAAAAATTTTATGCTCACAACACTTGATGATATAGGTCCTATCATTATTCCCAATCCATACACAAGGGAGGTTTTCTTTTTTAAAAGTCACAAAACTAATAATATATAGTTCAGTATGAGTCCAGAGGTTGAATTTTTAGCCACTCAACAGTAATATTCAGGGAGTAGATTCTCCAAGTCACAGATGTTCCATACAGAAAAAATTGGTTCCAAGAAAATAATGTTATGGTTGACTATCTGAAGATTATGCTATTCCTTTGTTTCTTTAGGTACTGTAAAATCTATCGATAGAGTGCAAACGGACAGTGGGAATGTTCCTAGATTTTGTGGTTAAGGCCTTTTTGTTGTATGCCTTTTTTGCAGTCAGGATGTTCTTGCATTCATGGTTAATTAAATTAAACAGCGTCCTCTCTCTGAGGCCCCAGAGGAATGACTCTCTGGCTTTAACACCAGAGATAATTATGCTTTGATAATGCCTTTGGCTTGCCTTTTTCTCTTCCACATCAAACTTTGTGAATATTCCCATTTCTTTCTTTGTTTTGGCAGCAAAAAAATGTATGGCCACTCACCTGTAAATTTAAAGGACCTTGCACTGCAGGTAAGTACCTCCTCTGGCTGAGGCAGACTTGCCAAGCAATATTTTTTTCATTTTAGAGGATGCTTCAAGGAATTCCCTAACCTCCTATTATTTTCACCTACTGCTCCTGGGAAACGTCAGGGTAATTGTGTGTGTAGAAGGGTGAAGATGTAGAACAGCTAAAAGGATCCAACCAATGAATCAGGGCCAGATTACACAGATTCAAAGACATATTCTTCACCTTTAAAACGTTCATATCTTTGTGGGGGAAACATATAGGTTTAAAAAAATAAAAATTGGCTGAGCACCTTGGCATATTCCTGGAATCCCAGTGGCTCCAGAGGTTGAGCCTAAAGGATCACAAGTTCAAAGCCAGCCTCAGCAACTTAGCAAGGCCCTAAGCAATTTAGCAAGACTCTGTCTCAACATTAAAAATAAATAAAAATAAAAAGAACTGGGAATGTGATTCAGTGGTTGAGTACCTCTGGGTTCAATCCTTGGTACTAAAGACTAAAGTAAAATAAATTGAAATAATCAATTGCATTCAAGACAGGATGGGAACACATGGGAGACCTTCAAGTTTCATGCTTTCCAAGGGAAATTTTAAAAGTTCTAATGCAACAGTTGACAACTGGACAGAATCTTAAACCATTAGGAAACCTTTATTAAATACGATATGTCATTCTTTTCTTTAGTTAGATTAGCTTATTGAACCTGTACTACAACTCTGTACACTGCACTTTTCCTCATTGTTGAGAGAGAGGATAAAAGTGAGGCTCAGGGAACTCAAACAGTTACTCTGAGTGGCACTGGGATGAAGCTGAGACTGCAAGCCGGGTCCACTTCACTTCAGACACACCCTTTCCCTTGTGCATTAAGGCTCAGGTCTTCTGAGGCCTTCAAAGTGAGAATGTTTGTTTTATGTGTGGTTCTGGTAAGTGGGCGAGAAAGCTCGACTCAGAATACCTGGTTGAATGTTTGTGTCCTTTGCAGAGGCAAAGGAATGCACCAAATGATTCTCAGAGTGTTTGTACTTTCTGAGCATACTTGTCCCAGGGAAGAAAATGTCTCCACTTCTAACTTGTGATCAGTGTTACTCTTGGTTTAAGTGTCCCTCCAGAGGTACAGCAAAAATTTTAGATCTGCTACCTTGAAGCTGGATGGGGGAAGGATCAGGTCAGATAAACTCAGTGCTCATGCCTACATCCTGACTCACAGAGGGCATTAATATATCTTTGAAATTTACCAAGTGTGCACAGGAATCACTGAGAAACTTGAATATGAATGTTACTGTCTCAGCTTTGGAAGAAGGTACTTACTTGCAGTTTAAGGTCCTATAAATTTGCAAGTGGGTGGCCATAAACTTGGTGGCCAAAACAAAGAAAAAATGTGAATATTTACCTGGTTTGATGTGAAAATGAAAGAGGCAAGCCAGAGGCATTAGGGAAGCATAACTGGTATTAGATTCCCCAAGTACCCATGAAAATTTTATGTGTTCATTAAATGTTTTGAATGAAAAAATAATAGCAGCATTAATAGCAGCATTTATTCTAGAAAGACCTCCTTGACAATCCTCCCTCTGTTTCATCACTATCCTAAACCAAACACAATTTCTGCCCCATGATTCCTATCACACTTTACATTTCCTATCACAGCATCTATTGCCATTTTTGTAATTGCCTCTGCCTCTGAATATCTCCCCTTGCTCCTCTTTAAGCATCCTGAATGCAGAGACTATGGCCCTTTGATTCACCTTTGTGTCCATTAACACCCAGCCTGGCATAAAGTAGAGCCATCTGGTTAAAAGAATAAACAAATTACTTAATCAATTAATAAAAATTAATAACAAATTATTTCATCAATTTGTGCTTGATTAACATTCATTCAGATGATTTGAAGGTTTTGCAAGGAGTTATAATCCACAGGACTAAAAAATGCACTTTGCAATATTTTAAAGCATATTATTATATAAAAAAAAACTACCTCTCCATAAACACACAGAAAATAATATAAGAGTTCTACATGGCATTTAAGTAGCAATATGAGGCCCTCAAAACCCAAATAAAACAAGTTTATATGTGTCACTTAATCACAAGATCCTTCATTTTATGTCTCATTTCTGTAGTCTCTTCTTCCAAGACTTCTGGTGCCTCCTACTCTGAATGGATGCATTCTAAAGTTTAAATTTTTCATAATGAAAATGTTAAACTCAGTTCTTCTTTCATTTTCTTGCATCCTTCCTAGGAATAGGCACACTTTATATCTCTTACTCCCCACAATCATTTAGCCAAATTTCCCCAATACTCCATAATATTTTCATCTTTGTTTTCACATTTAAAATAAAACTAAACATCTTCTTACTCTTTTTTTTGCACTACTTTACTTTTTTCATCACAATATCTGTATCATACAAAATCGTCTTCCACACTTTGCTGTTAGGAAGACATTATATAAGTGATTGATTTTCTCTTCCTAGTCACTAAACATTTTGAAAGTGATTTGAAGATCTCTAGATCTTTCCATACCTATCTCAAGACCCAGAACATTTCAGTGATAGCACATCACATGTTGTTCAGGGCACTGTGTTTCTATTGCTGTACAAATATAGCTTTTTGAGATTAATCAAATATTGATGGTTTATAAAGTACCATATTTAAAGTAATACTCAATAATAACTAACATTTGTGTAAATGTGTAGTTTAAAGACAATTTTTATATCAGTTAATGTTTGCAACAGCTACTCAAAGTGCTGAGGATTTTTAATTTATTTTATAGATGAGGAAACAAATGCTTATAGCAGTTAGCACAGATAAAGTAATCAACCTCGGTCTTTTGTCTACATATTATTCCCTCCTTTAGACTACTAGGGTGAAATTCTGAACCAGATAATCTGGACCCTATGAAAAGTGTTTTCATCCCAGTTTTTGTTCTTATTGTTCTGGGACCATCCATTCTTCCATAGTCGACTTGGGAGTTCCACTGATTAAATCCAATTGCAATTATTTGCTTCTGTGCTTTGTGCATAAAACCTGTTCCTCCTGCCTGAAAATCCCATTCTTACCTCAAACCTGAAAAATGTTACATATCTTCATATTCAGATATTGCTTTCTCTGTGAAGTATACCTGTACCCCTGAACAAAGTTAGTGGCCTCCTTTAGGTTTCCTCTGTTTCTTGTATATCTTTCCACTACTGGACTTAACACACTGGAATGTCTAGGAAGATTTCTGTCTCCCTTAATATGATGTAGGCAGTTTAATAGCAGAGATCATGTCATGTCAAATAGATACTCAGTAAATCCCAGTTGAGCTGAACTAGCCATGGGGTTTTTAGCTTTAAAACCATGTTTGGCACACTCTTAGATAATATTTACTTCCCTCTTGTTTTTTTCTAAGACTCATGCTGATACTCTAGGTGATCTCATTGCTTCACTCAGATGTTTCAAAGCTTGGAGATTGAATAAAGTACTACTTTTTCCATCTAACATATGAAGTTGGAGGATCTTGGAAGGCAGAAAACTAGGCTCTTAGAAGGCAGAGGCCTAGGTTTATCCTTGCCTGATTCTACAAGCCTCAAAAAGCAAACTGGATGAGGAAAACTCATTGACTGGAATGAAACAGGAACTATTCATAGACAAGAAACATGCTGCCTTCATAATATCCAAGCTCACAGAGGTGTGCCTGAGTATGTGCTTTACATATATTCATCCTCACAGTAGTCATGTGAGGCATGGATGCTTTCTTCATTCATTTTATGAAAGTGTGGTCAAGACAGGTTACGATGACTCAACAGGTTCAATTACACAGTAAATAGAAGACAGGAGATTTGCAAGGGATTCTGCCTGAATTTAAAGGGGGTACTTTTTATTCTATACCATATAATTTTTTCTTGCTGTATGAACAGTGATGACATAAAT
Organism: Spermophilus citellus; assembly: GCF_964194105.1. Classification (NCBI taxonomy): domain Eukaryota; kingdom Metazoa; phylum Chordata; class Mammalia; order Rodentia; family Sciuridae; genus Spermophilus; species Spermophilus citellus. Next base: position 180,495,683 of record NC_138183.1, read on the forward strand.
TAGAATGCCTTTCTCCCTGGTTGGTTCAAATGTTTCTTTTTTTCTTTTTTCCAGTGGTTTTACTGTGGGAAGAAAATGCTTAAATCTTTTCTTCCAACACTGCAACTGGTTGAGCTAAAACGACTGTTTTTTCCTTGGCAAACCTCTCTATAGTTAAGGCTTTTGGTGAAACTAATTTAAATTCTTTGCTTTGGTCATATGGCCCTAACCTCCCGATAACATTTGTTTTTAACTTTACTTTTCTTTCCAACTGTGAGTGAAGCTCCTGCTGGTTTTCATAAGTGCACTTTGCTCACTGGACACACAGCTCTCTGATGACTTTCATGGTGGCTTGATTTTTTTTTTTTTTTTCGGAGGATATGAACAGAAGGCATGTGTGTGTATGTGTGCATGTGTGTATATATGTGTATATGTATACACACACAATGAAGGCATGGATATGTCTGTGTTTGTGCATAATGTGTGAGTGTGTATATATATATACACACTCACACATTATATATAAAAATTTCCCTGCTGTCTCTTAGAGGCAGCAGTGGGAGGTGTGTAAAATTCAAATTAACCTTCCACTCACCCCACTTTTTCTTTGGAAATCAAATCCTCAGCAAGTAAAGAGACCCCAGAAACTATAAGATTCCTTGCTGATTTCAAAAGTGGCCTCAATTTCTTCTAGATCACTAGAGATTTTCATCTATTTAAAAAACAGCTTTGAAGGAAACAGCTGTAAGTGTTGTCATTAATGTAGCATTGAGAGGTCAGTGTTAGGTACTTTTTGGAATGGAGGAAATTATAAGAGCCAAATTATACTCTTCTCTTGGTATTTTAAAAACAAGAATATCTATTTGGTAAAATTAAAATGTGGATTTAGGGAAACACACAAATAAGACCTAAATAAGCTTTTTTTGTGTGTGTGTGTGGCAGGGGTAGTGGGGATTGAACTCAGGGGCATTCAACCACGGAGCCATATGCCTAGCCATATTTTGTATTTTGTTTAGAGACAGAATCTCACTGAGTTGCTTAGTGACTCACCATTTCTGAGGCTGACTTTGGACTCACGATTCTCTTTCCTTAGCCTCCAGAGCCCCTGGGATTACAGTTGTGTGCCACCATGCCCATCCCTAAATAAGCTTTTTAATAAAAAAAGATGGCTACCTGTTAGTAGTAGAGGATTTATGATTAAATACGTGTTAAAAAATGCATTAGAACTATATACTAAAAAACTTGAAAAGTTTCCAGGTATTAATTTCTTCAACTAATCTTTTACTTTACTTTCTGGGAATGATTGCTTGAGTAACAAACCTCTTTTATTGTCACCAAGTCTCACGCATGTGTGCACGCGCTCTCTCTTTCTCATTCTTTTTTGCTCTGTTGTTTACATGTATTGATCTCTATCAGTTCTCTGACTCTCTTCTCTGTCATCTACATTTCATTGCTAAGTACCACCAGCAGGTTCTTTATTTCAGTTACTATACTTTTTAGCTTTAAGATGTCCATTGGGGTCTTCTGTAAATCTTCCAATTGTTTTCTAAGACCTTAAATTTTTTTTTCATTTGTTTCAAGAATGTCATAAATGCTAGTCAGAACATTTTTATAATAGCTGCTTTAAAGGCTTTGTCAGATCTGGTCTTGGCAAGTATTGGTTATCTTTTTTCCATCTGAGCTAAGATTTTCTTTGTTCTTCACAGGATGACTAATCTGGGATTGTGTCATGTTTAAACACTACAGAAAATGGACTTTTTGTTTTGGTGAGCTTCAGGCAGCAAGTACAATTTCACCGTCTATGTGATTTTTTTTATGATTCAAGTGTCTGTTGAGTTTTCAAAGTCTTTGCTTCTTTCTTCCCTGCCTGTGATAGCTAGTCAGAAACATGGGTGGTGATGTACTTATTAGGTCCTCAAACATTTTGGGTTATCCATTATAATCAGATACATGCATGCACAGCCTAGGGTTTCATATGCAATTTTCATAGTATCACTTTCCTGAGTTCCAAGCTATCCTCAGTCTCTCTGGTAGTTTCTATTTCCCTGAGAGTCACCTTTTTGGCTTCCAACCAGAAATCTGGGGTTTTATTTACCCTGTTTTACTATAGGCCCATTATTACTTCTCCAGAGTAAAACTTAAGAAGATACCAAATAAATTCAATAATAAAGATAAATAATGTATTAATGCAACATTTAAAAAATTAAAATTAATGCAAAAATCAATAATGAACAAACAATGCAATTTTTAATAAAGAAAGGATCCAGCTCTGCCCTTAAGAATCTTGGCTTACTCATCTTCATGTGGACTTTACAACTCTATCTCCAACTGAGGCCAAACGGTAGGAAACAACAGGAAAAAACTGTAAATACTATCTGTTTGGTAGTACTTTAAATTCTTGTCTTCTTCCTCAATGTGCCTGTTACTATTTATTTTTAAAAGCCTTTAAACAGCTGCTGTATGCATTCTTACAGGTTTTGGAAGAAACAGGGTGGGGGTGCTAACTTCATCTTAACTGGGACCAGAACCAGAGAAGAATATTCTTAAATTGCTGTAAGAAGCTAAATGAGAGATGAGATGTTGGCAAAGGAAGTAATTTCTAGGAAAAAAAAACTGTAAATATTTCAAAACACAATTCTGTCACGTTATTCTTCCTAGAAAACTTTATATCCTTGAAAATAACAAATATTATATAGGAATTACAGAAAGTACTCTTTTCTTTTCCTTTATCCTTCAGAGGAAAGTGCATGTGTGTATGTTTGTACACATGTACATGTGCATGAGGAAGCATGTATATACTCATGCCTCAGAGAAAGAGAAAGAAAAAGAGAGACAGGAAACAGAGACCAAACAGGGTGGGAGTTTGATGCTGTGGATTTAAAGAGATAAGGATAGAAAATTATTGACTTCTTTTTAAATTCATGGTCTTTTGTTTTTACTGGAATGACCAAAAAAAAAAAAAAAATAATAACCTATATCTTGGCCTAGAGAATGAATTTCTCTCTAATTCTGGAAAACCCTAAAATATCCTTATCTATTTTTCCTCTCTCTCTCCTTCCCTACCTCCATCCTGTCATTGTTCTTCTCCCTGTTATTTCCTTTTTGCCAGAAACACTAACTTAGCACCTTCTTTTGCCTGTCATTGCTAGCCCCCATAGACTATGCACAAGTAGAACAATAATCTAGCTGGGAGCATGGTCATTTACTTGAGGAGAAACATGATCACATAAAAGAGTCAAAATTATCCTGAAACAAAATACATTTTCAGGATGTATCTTCAGGGTGTAGAAATGTCTCACAAATACAGTGTTTCTAGGTTATTTGATCTCTTTAGAGTCAGTCAGTGTGTCTTTGACTTGATACTTTTACATAGGTTTACTCATTTTTGTAAGAAAGAAATTATGCTATTGCTCTGTGTATTTGTGTGTGTGTGTGTGTGTGCATGCATGTGTGTGTGCGTGTGTGTGTGTGTGTGTGTGTGTGTGTGTGTGAAGAGAGATCTTTTGTTTAACAATGCATATGTTATGTGTATTTCAAGTGCTTGTTGCTGCTCTAAACTACTGCTTTAAAGAAATTCAAATTTTCTTCTATTACCCTCTGTAGACACATTTCTGTTCTAAATCTCTGAGCCAAGTCAGGTGATAATTACTGATTGTTTAATAAGTTCTGAACCTTGGGTCAGGCATTCTGAGAGCCAGAAGATCAACTCAGTGTGTCACGTTTTACTGAGCACTTTGCAATTCCAAAGAAAGCTTTCCTGTGAGGTTCTTGCACTATCTTCCGCTTTATCTCTAGTGATAACCTTATAGGCAGCTGCATCCCCTTGGATATGCAAACCTAGACAGGTTCTGTCTGCTTCCAGTAAGTAGGGCAAGAGAGCTGACATAGATCTACCTGGGAATTAAGTCTCCCTTGCACACTCCCTGGCTTCTCCAGGAATTGTTATATCATTCAGGAGGGAAGGGGGCCTATGATGTTGTCCTCTGGCATGACTGATTTGTGGTGCTCTGAGGAAACCTGGAGGCTGATAGTGTCAGGCAGGAATAATGAATATAAAAAGAGAGCCCTAGGGAATTAACTCAGGCTTCTCCCACCCCAGCTTCTCAAAATGTCCCAGGGAAGCAATTAATGCTGGCAGTTGGTGGTGGAGCCAGGCTGTGAACAGGAACTACTGCCCAAGTTAGCAAGTGTGCAGGTCAGGGGCTATCTCCCTTACAGATTTAGCTGTTTCTGGGAGAATTTGAAATCTAGGGAGAAAATGGCTTCTGCCCACTACCAGGAAGTCTATGGCCTATAATTTGTTAGAAATGTATATCTGGTTTTTTTTTTTCCCCAGAAAAGTGAGTTTAGTTTATGGCAAATCTTGAACATAGATGTAACGAAATGTCCTTTAAAATTTCAGAACCTGGGCTGCCTTTCACTTCATTTGAAGTGCTCTATTATTTGTCTCCCTAAACTTGTACTCATTTGCCTGAGTTATGGCCTTGGTGGATTTAGTTTTCAGGGTCCAGTTCTCCATTTTAATAAGGCAAAAATAAAAGTGCCTGCTACCTGATGGCTTGTAACAGTTCCCAGCAGGACCCAGGAGAGCCTCAGCTGTCAGGTGTCAAGTGAAGGCTGCACTCAGGCATCCCGGAGACTGTCAGCCATATGTATCAGCCACAGATCAGGCAAAGGCATCTAGAAAGCCTCGGTAGGAGAAACAGTTTCCAGAAAAAAAAATATATATATCTTTGTTTTTCCTTATCAAGATGCTGTTTCTATTGTTGCTACAGGGAATGCAGAAATATATCATTTTCAGATTTATTCATTAACTAAATATTTTCTAAGTTCATGGGTTAGCAGGTGCTGCCAAGCAGCTTTCTCACCACCATTCTTTAATCCATCTGTTAATCATTCATTTAACAAACCTTAGCTGAGCTAATAGCATGCCACGTGCATGCTACAGACAGTGAATTATGAAAGGCTCTTTCCTTACGTTAAGGCCTTCTGAATCCTTTGGATGAAACATACAATGACACATCATTTTAATCTGATACAATGTGTGCTATGACAGGGTCATTATTCAATCTTGCATGAGTATAAATGAGGGATCACAAATGAGATGGCAGGAAGCAAGGTCATTCCAGTCACATGCAAGGGAATGGAGATTTATGAGTACAAAAGACATGTTCAACTCATCATTGCAAAGGGACAGGGCAGTGAGTGGATAGGGAAGGCAGGCAGGGACAGATAATGAAGGAATGTGCCATGCTGGGGAAGATGGATTTATTCTGAAGCTAAAATTTACATAAGAATATTAAGTAAACATAATTAGTACTATCTAATTATTAAAATTATTATTAAATTATTAAATTATAATTATTAAAATTATTAGTACTATCTAATTATTAAACATAATTAGTACTATATAATTATTGCCATCATGAAGTTACAATAAAAGACTAAAAAATACCCAGAGCAATGTTTTTAGGATAAATGCCAATATCTTCTGTGGAGGGAAAGACCTGACTGGGAATAGAGAGAAACTCACAGGTAGCCTCAATTATACCTACCATATTCATTTACTTTTTAACACTAAATTCTAAAGCAAGTTGGCACTAGATTTGATAAAATTGGTGACAGGTAATGATTTGACAACAAAATAATGTTTAAAAATAATAAATGCAGATCAAAACTACTCTATGATTTCATCTCATTCCAGTCAGAATGACAATTATCAAGAGTGAAAGCAATAAGAAGTGTTGGTGAGGATGTTGGTGGCACTGCAAATTGGTGCAACAACTCTGAAATGCAGTATGGAGATTCCTTAGAAAACTTGGAATGGAACCACCATTTGACCCAGCTATCCCACTCCTCGGTATATACCCAAAGGACTTAAAAACAGCATACCACAGGGACACAGACACATCGATGTTTATAGCAGCACAATTCAGAATAACCAAACTGTGGAGTCACCTAGATGCGCTTTGATAGATGAATGGACAAAGAAACTGTGGTATACATACACAATGGAATATTACTCAGTATTAAAAGAGAATAAAATTATGACATTTGCAGGTGAATGGATGGAGTTGGAGAATATCATGCTAAGCAAAGTAAGCCCACCCCTCCAAACCAAAGGTTGAATGTTCTTTCTGATTAGTGGATACTGATCCACAATGGGAGGGGGCATGGGAAAAATGGAGGAACTTTGGATTGGGTAAAGGGGAGGGGGTGAGAGGAGGGGAATGAAGGTAGGTAAAATGGTGGAATGACAGAGACCTCATTATCCTAGGTACATGTGTTATTGCACAAATGGTGAGACTCTGCATTGCGTACAACCAGAGAAATGAAAAGTTGTGCTTCATTTGTGTACAATAAAATGAAATGTATTCTGCTGTCATGTGTAATTAACTAGAAAAAATAAAAGAAAAAAATAATAAAGATTGTACTTTTTTAACATTCAAATTCACTAAAATTTCCATTTGTGCACCTTTGCAAATGCCATGGACTAAATTTTCTGCCCTCACCAAAATTTGTGTGTTGAAATTCCACTTCTAGTGCTTCAGAATGTGTCTGTATTTGGGGATAGGCTCTTAAGGGGTAATTGAGTTAAAATGAGGACATTAGAGTAGGTCCTACTCCAATATGACTAATATCCTTATAAGAAGAGGAAATTAAGACACAGACATATCCAGAAAGAAGAGCGTGTGGAAACAGGGAGAAGACAACCAACTGGAAGTGAAGGAGAGAAACTGCAGAGAAAATTGTTTCAACCACACTCTGATCTCAGACTTTCAGCCTGCAGAAATGTGAGAAAATACATTTCTGTTGTTTAAACCACCCAGACAATGGTAGTTTGTTATGGCTGAGTGAGCAAATAAACACAGTAAAGATTTTAGAATCTTTCTCTTGGGGCTTCCTGTACGCCCACTAATTGTCTAAGAATTCCTGGGGAATTATTCAAGCCACACTAGCCAGGTCTGATTCTGGACTAAAAAATAACTAAAAAATCAGGCCTGGCCACAAGCAGATGCTAGTTTTTTGGGGGGTGGTGATGAGGGTGGGGGTGGGGAGGATGTCTTGTCTCCTTTGTTGCCAAGTGGTACAGTTGAGGGCTGCTGCTACACCATCAGATATTTCTTGATCAATTATGACAAAATAACTTCACTGGTCTGGTCCTGCTCACATGAGCATTCTCTTTATTTAAAGATGCTCAGATTGGATTTATAGGGTAACCATTCTCCAGTTTACATATAAAGCCCAGCTGTTGTGCCTAAGGTTTTCCTCTAAGACAAGGAGTAGTATACAAGGTCACTTACTTCAAATTTCCTGTTAGATACTGCTGTTGAGCCTTGTTTACCAGTAGTCCTTTCCCTCTTGGGATCTTCCCTTCCAGTCTTACTTGTCCTGCAGGCTATTCATGAGTAAAGCTGAGATAGTATTAAACCTTAAGAAAGGAGATAGGATCTGAGTCCCTTTCTCTGGGGGCAGGAGAGGTGGGACTAACTAAGTTCTATGCCCTTCTTCCTCATGTCACAATTCTGCTTATCTAAGGTATTAGGTCCCTGTTTGATTTACATTTGGACAAGGGTTGTGTTAAGCAGACTCAATTTATGGTGCATTGCTGCTCCATCTAAAAAGGAAGCTGAAACTTTTAAATAGCAAGTTTACTTGTTCAAATTCCAAATATTCAATTTAGTCTTGTTAAAAAAAAAGTGAAATGATCAAAATTTCTTGGTCCTAAGCAGTCTCTAAATTGCCACTGCTATTATCTTCTAAAAATAAAAGTGACACGAATTCTCCTTACCACAGCCTGCAGAACATAATCCACATTATTCCTCAACATGGCTCCAACTAAAAAGCTAAGGAACACAAGACAAACAAATTTCTACTTTCCCTTCAAGGCTCAGCTCAAGTATTCACTTCCATTTATGTGCTCCCAAATAAATTGATTCAAGCTTGCTTCTTTGATTCCTTATTATTTATCTTAAGTTTGTCTACTCTATTTACAAAAGAAGAGCCAGGAGCTTCCTTTTTTCATCTTAACAACCGCAGAGTAAAGCAAAGTGCCTTTGTCTAGCAAATAAACACATAAATGGAATAGATTTTTGGAAAGTACTGCTGATTACAATGTGGAGTATGTTTTTAGATGTGCCTATAAAGTTTCACGCTAGCAAAGCAAGGAAACAAAGCAAAAGTGACAAATTTACTTAAGCATGAAATGATCAATGTGAACTAAATAAATAATGGTAGGAACAGAAAATCACAGATTTTAAAGGTAAAGTATTGATACAGTTTATTGTTTGGTTGGTTAAAAAGTATAAAGAAAAGAAAATGATTCCCAAATTGTTTAAGAGACTACTGGGTAAAAGTTGGTGCCTTTACCAGGCCCAGTGGTGCATGCCTACAATCCCAGTGACACTGGAGACTATGATATCACAAGTTCAAGGCTAGCTTCAGCAACTTAGCAACAATTTAGTGAGGCCCTAAGCAACTATATTAGTGAGACTCTGTCATAAAAAATAAAAATGGCTGAGGATGTAGCTCAGTGGTAAATTGTCCCTGAATTAAATTCCCAATACAAAAAACAAAAACAAGAAATCAAAATACAGTTTTCTGATAGAATACAAGAAAGTGTAAGTTTTGAATGTTTGGATTATTTATTTAATTTTAATTATTATTAGTAGTACTTGATAAATGTGTGGAAATAATTTTTGCCATTCAGCCAGAGACTTAAACAATCTAGTTTACTAATAGGGCATTATGTAAAATTGTGGAAGTGATTCTGCAATCTGCATTTGGGGTAAAATTGGGGGTTCATAACCCACTTCAATCTAATGTATGAAGTATGATATGTCAAGAGCTTTGTAAAGTTGTGAACAACCAATAAACAAAACAAAACAAAACAAAAACAATCTAGTTTGGGGCCAAGACCTATATCTAAATTCATAAAAAAAAATGTGAGATGGACTGTAAAAAATAAGTTAACATTACCGGAGAAATATTCAATCTACTTTTCAGAGGAAAATAGAAGTCAATATTGTACTGGCTGTGTGGTCTAGAACCAACTATTCTACTGCTCTGAGCTTGGTTCTGAAATGGCAATAAATATTTTTGCTGATTTGACATCTTGGTACTAGGAAAGCTGTTGACAGTTTTCCTTAAATTCATGAGGCATCATTCAGGATTTTTTTTCTCCTGGTTAAATCTTAACTTGTACTGGATTTTAAGTAGAGGGAAATTTCTAGAGTATTATAAATGAAAAGACCAGAGATGGTGGGATAGAGGGTACACGCAAGACTCTTCTAAAGAATGTCATTAGTGGGCAGGTGCAGTGGCGCAGGCCTGAAATCACAGCAACTTGGGAGGCTGAGGCTGGAGGATCCTGAGTTCAAAGTCAGCCTCAGCAAAAGCGAGGCACTAAGCAACTCAGTGAGACCTTGCCTCTCAATAAAATACAAAATAAGGCTGGGAATCTAGCTCAGTGATCAAGTACCCCTGAGTTCATCTCTGATACCAAAAAAAAAAAAAAAAAGGGAACTCATAGATGGGTAGGAAATGGTTCATATTTTCTTTATTTATGCATATATATATATATACATCATTATATTCTATGTATATGATGCAATTTGTGTATACTTTTGCTGTATATTTTATATATCTTTGTAAATAAGTGTTCTTCAAGCAATTTAATAAGAAGGAAAAAACCCAATAACAAGAGCAGATGATTGAAACAGACACTTCACCAAGAAGACATACAAGAGACATGGTGAAAAGCATTGTATTTGTATCCATACAATGGAATATGGAATACAAAAAAATAACTACTTAAAGAGGCAACACCTTGGGTGAATGTCAAAAGCAATATAATGATTTTAAGTGAAAGAAGGTACACATTCTACACAATGTGTGATTTTATTTATATGACATTCTAAAATAGGCAAAACTAACCTATAGTGACAGAAAGAAGGACAGTGATTTCTTGGACAGGAGTGGTAGTACTTAGTGCACACATGCACGCCTCTGCTATGCAACTCCTCAAAGAACAAAGGAACAAAGCATATACAGATACCATGCAATTGAGAAATTACTGAGGGGAAATAACTTTTTTAAAAACATGAAATAATCAAAACATGAGTTTATTTCACATTTATCTATTTATGTATTTAAAATCCTAAGCAAACTGTATTTGAAATCCTAAGTGAAAATATACTTGATAATATTTAGCTTTCAATGTAACAGAGTGCTTAAACAGATGGTGTATCATTTAAAAAAGAAAGAATTTGAAAAATTGCTTCTTCAAAATCACCCAAACTAGAAGGTTGTATCAGGAGTTTACCAATCCTTCACAGAACATTCCTACTTAAATTTTTTCCAAAGAATAGGAATAAAAAGAATTTAGAGATCTACATATTCTTCCAAAACAAATATAATTTATAAACTAAATTCAATAAAGATGATACAAAAAAAGAAAAACATTTCTTTTTTCATATATATTCATATATATTCATTCAAGAATCCTTAAGTACTTGGAAACCTAACCCTCTATGTTAATCTTTCTTATGTTAAGAAAATAATACATGGTGGTCAAATGATTTTTATCAACAAATTATTCAAGATTAAGAATATACACACTGAAATACATCCATGTTTCACACAAGAAGGTTTTGGTCAACAACGGACCACACATACATTGATGGTGCCATGAGATTGTGTTACTTAGTGACATCCCAGTGGGGATTCAAGTAAGTACACTCTATGATGTTGACACAATGATAAAATCTCCTAATGATGCATTTCTCAGAAAGGTAACACTTGAATGTATATGCTAATAGTGAAAACAAATGAAAAAGAATCTTGAAGTTTCTTAGTTGTAGTGATAGCAACTTTAGTATAGACATTTTTAAACTATTTTATTTGTATGACAAGATAAAACAAATGGATAAATACGGAATGGGAAAAAGTGAGGAAGAGAACATGGTGTTAGATTTGAATTTTCATTAGCATATATGATAAAATAACTGCAATTAAACTACAAAAAGGGCCAGAAGCAGTGCCATCTTGTGGCTATAAGTCTACTTTCCCTCCAGATTTTGGCTTCTAAATGTTATTTCTCACTGAAAAAACTTAGGATCTTTGGAGATATAACTGAATGCACGTCTTCTGCAGAGTGATGACAAAGAGAACTGGAAACATCTTGTGGTAAAAGGAAAGAAATGTCACACATTGAGGGTGTACACACAGTGACTCAGAATCCAGTTCTGGATGCTCATTTTCCAAATTTGGTATGATTTGATGATTAAAAATTTATAATGATTATTTTTCCTTCTAGCCCTGAAATTCTACTTTGGTATTTAACTATTGTTCCAACTATGAAACCTGATTTAAAAGAAATAGTTGATTTCAGATAATCAGAGAAAAATCAGAAGAAATTCACATTGAGGAACAATAATCTGGGAAAAGAAAGTAAAGCATTGAGATTAGCTGTAGTCATCACTACTGTTTTCCCTTCTGAAACTTGCCAATTTGCCTCCGAGGACATAAACAGAAGTTGTAGCAATCTTATTAGAATGGGACAAAAAAATGGAGTTCAGGACTCCTTGTCACCCATACTGAAGTACTAAGATACCAGAGAAAAGAAAATCATAGGAAGTGATTACAAGAGAGTATTTAATTTCATTTGGAGCCATTTTCTGAATCCTAGACTATTTGTACATATTCAGGGCAAAAGGCCAAGAACTCAAGCCAAAAACAGATGCTGAGGGGATGAAAAGTTAAGCAAAGATTTCTGCAAATCTTACAGTTTGGAAGACAAAAATTGAACTTCAACACTCACCAAAGGAAGCAGTTTTGGGAAATGTCTAACTTTCATTTGAAACCTCTAAAGTCTTTTGGTGTATATACAACCCAGAAATAGACCAGCTCAAAAAAAAAAAAAAAAAAAAACCTGAAACGTAATTTTAAAATAGTTCAACATCTGATGTCATCAAGGTTATATAACCACACTCCAACTGCTTACTGTAAGAAAATTAAATTTTCTCTTGAGAAAGATAATATGATCCAAAATCAGTCAAAAGTTACCAGAGAGGCCACAAAATAGTACCAACAGATCAAAGTCCAGTAAAAACAGACTATAGAAATATATCCCGAAACAATTCAGATACTGAGCTGCCAGACAAAGCTTTGAATAATTATGACTAATGTATTCAAGCAATCATTGAAAATAAGGAAAATATAACCAGATTATTCAAATATATGAAAAAGAATCAATGTTTAGGATTTAAAATGCAACTGCTAAATTTAACAATGGATTCAATGCAGAAGAAAAAAACTATTAAAATGGAAAAATAGATTATAGGAAATATCCAGACTGAAACACAGGGAGAAAGTGAATAAAAAATGTGAAAAAGGAGATTATAGACATTGCACAAATGATGACAATGCCTAACAGATATGTAACTAGAATCACAGGAGGGGAGAATAAGAGCAATTTTCCAACACTGTAAAATTACATCAAGTCACAGATTCTATAAACATTACAACTATAAGTAGAATAAATGGAAAGAAAAACATGCCTAAGAACATCACAATAAAATGCTTGAAACCAATGATGAACATGCAATCTTAAATGTCCTTGAAGAATAAAAACACATAAGTTTCAAAAAAGCAAATGCCAGGCTGATCACACAGATTAACCACTAATAATGTCAAAAATGTTTAATATATTTTACTCCATTAACATTTCAAAATATTAAAAGACATGATTAAAAGGTTGAAGAGGCAAGCTGCACAGGGTGAAAAGAAAATGAGCAACATTTTAAGAAACAATTTACAAAAGAGTTTATCAAAATGAAAATGCTCCTTCCAAATAAAAATGCTCTCAATATTAGCCATTAGGGAAACAAAAATTAAAACCTTAATAGGATACTGCCACACCTCCAGAGAATGTGATATATGTATTTGATTTTCTTTTCTCTGCCAGGGAACACCCATATGGAGCCGAGGAAAGAAAAATTTTGGCACAACCACTTTGAGACTATTTGTCAATATTTATCAGTCCTAACCATATGCATATTTATGATTCATTAGCTTCCTCTTAAGTATATACTATGCTTACAGAAATGTAAACTTAAACATGCCAAAGACATGAATTAAAATGTTCACAGTAGCATGAAGCAAAATTGCCTCACACATGCAAAGTCCTAGTTATTCAGAAACAGTAAAATGGATAAACAATTGGTGATGTAAAAAGTAAAATAGCAATGTGCATATATCTCACAGATGTAATGTTGACTGAGAAAGTCCAGACACACAAAAAATAGATACTTTATGATTTCATCTATTTCAGGTTCAAATATGAACAAGACAATAATTTATCATGTTAGAATTCTAGACAAGGGTTACCTTTTCTATCAGAGTGAAGTCTGGGCAGGATCATGAGAAAACTTCTGGGGGCTAATAACAGTATTTTGTACTTATTTACATGTTGAATACATGGTTATGCACAATATATAAGAAAATCATTAACCAGTATAGGTTTGGGTACTTTCATGTATAAGTGCAATACATACATACAAATATAATTTAAACAAAAGTACACTCAAAGGACAAAGGTAGTAATACATTAAAACCCATTAATAATAATAATAGCCAATAGCAATGCTCAGATAAAAGACAAAAGGGGATAAAACTGTTCTTTACAGAAAAATATTAACTGGTAAATGTAAAATTTGCAAAAGCCATTTGCAACTCTCACTATAAGGATTGATTTTGAGAAATCACTAATGAGCTCTAAAATCATTGGGTAAAAGTTAATAGAGAAATAGGATATCCATGTAGTTTTCACAAGTATTTAACCTAAATCAAATCCTGAAGTAACAAATCAGGAAAATCTATGTTGTGAGACATTTCTCAAGAATGGCCTAGATATTCATTTTCTGATTACTCAATACCAATATACAAAAATATGAATAATATTTGTATAGTAGACTTACATTTTAAAATTTGACCTTGAAATATTTGTGTAGTAGACTTACATTTTAAAATTTGACCTTGCTAAATGCATACATCAGTTCTAAAATATTTTTGCCTCAATCATAACACTAAACAGAGTAGATGTAAACTCTGGATGATACTCTTTACTACTCTGAGGAAGCTTCCCTTGTATTTTCAGTTTGCTGAGAGATTTTTCTTTTGAATCATATTGCAAATTGATCTTTGTTATTTTTCAGTATTTATTGAGAAAGTATTCAATAAAATGGTGAAATATTGTCACGCATTAAGCCAACTTTTCACTCCTAGTATAAAATCCACTCCCTCATGATTATCTATTTGGCATATTGAATTTAATTTGCAGTTGTAAGATCTAATACAGAGAAGTTCTGTGTATTACAACCACACATAACTTCTTCATACCTTTACTCCTGGTGAGCACTAATCTCTCATATCTATAATTTTGTCATTTCAGTAATGATACAGTGGAATCACACAGCATGCAATCTTTGAGGATTTTCTTCTTCATCCAGCTGATTTTCCTTTCTACTGCTGAGTAATATTTTGTGGTAGGATATATTCCTACCTGGCAGTTTGCCCATTGTTGATTCCAGATTTGGGCTATTATACATAACTGTTATGAATATTTCTGCATAAATTCCTTTGTAATTATAAGTTAGCATTCTATGGAATAAGTGCCCTAAAGTACAACTGCTAAACTGATTTCACCAACAGCTGGACCACTTCATATTCCCAACAGCAAAGTTTGACTGATTCTCTTTTTTTCTGCATCCTCATCAATATTTGGTAATATCTCTTAAAAACTTTAATCATCAATATAGATAGATAGAATGAATAGAGATATATAGATAAATATGTATACATAATTGAAGTTTTAAATTGCATTCCACTAATGGCTAATGATGTTCAACATATTTTCATGTGCTTATTTTCCACTGTGTTTTATCTTTGTTGGAATGTTTCTGTTCATGTCACTTGTCCATATTGTAATCCAGCTGAGTTTTAGTGTTGAGTTTTAAGAGGTTTTTTTTTTTTTGTGTGTGTGTGTGGGGGGGTACTAAGGACAGGGGCACTCAACTACTGAGCCCCATTCCCAGCCCTATTTTGTATTTTATTTAGAGACAGGATCTCACTGAGTTGCTTAGCGCCTCACTTTTTGTAAGGCTGGCTTTGAACTCAAGATCCTCCTGCCTCAGCCTCTGGAGCTGCTGGGTTTACAGGCATGTGCCACCATGCCCAGTTGAGTTTTAAGAGATCTTTACATATGTTCTGGGTTAGACATGTGTCGGTTGCAAATATTTTCTCCTAGTCTAGAGCTTATCTTTTTATCTTTTTTACAGGGCCTCTCAGATAACAAAAAATTTTTAACTTTAGTGAGATCTAATTTATCAAATTTTTGTTTGTTTTCATGGATCATGTTTTTCGTGTGATGTAGAAAACTAGAAATTTGGTTTATTTAATAGATATAGAAACAAATGAAAGTAATGACTGTAAAGTAATTGGTTCAGTGCTTAGAAGAGGTGCTCAGCAATCATAAGTTTCTGATGTGATATTTAATATATTATAGTCATAAAAGAATTTTATAAATTATATAGCGAGTATGTTTAATAAATCATGATATTTTACTCCATTGTCAGAAAAATAATGTTAACTTGGAGACACTGCAGGATACTACTGAACTTTTCTGATGGTTAGTAATTCAAATTTATATCTGTAGCTGTAACTTAACCATAAGAAATTGTTGCTATATATTTCTTACCTACAGAAAAATAAGTTCCTGCATAATTCAACCCAATTTCATTTCTTTTTCTCTTCTTTTCCTTTCATTCATCTCTCTCACTCTCTATTGTTCTACTCTTAGGTCAATAAACACTCAGGTGAAGTCTCTGTAAACAGAGAGTTTTATTCATTTTCTTTAAAAAACTAGTTAGATAAATTATGACAGATTCATTAAGGTTTGTAAAACTACTTAAAATAAGGTATCTTACCCTCAGATTTTTTTTTTTGTTATCACAGAGAATAAGAATCAGCGTGGTCAACAGGCCAATCTCATGCTCGAAACCCCGTTTTTGTCACCTAACCTCTGATAATATCTCCTAACCTCTGATTTTTCACATAACATGGGAATTTAAAGATACCTTATGTGATGTTTGGAGGACTACCTAAGCCAATACATGTAAATAACTTAAAATAGCACCTAATACATGATAAGCACTCAGCAAAAGTTAACTATTACTATTATGAACAGTATTATTAGAGACCCATACCAAGGTATCTGCTTTTATTGAGTTGTTGCTTTCAATAAGGTTAAAGATTGATTCTCTGCCCAATCTATTCTTCACCTGTGTAAATTAAAGACAAATAAGGTGGCTGCTGTCTGGATTAGTAAGAGACCATTTGAGGACAGAACCAACATGCAGGTAGTCACAAAGTCTCATTTACATCTGTTCTATCTTATTTACTTCATATACAGCTACTAAATGTGCCAGGTATTGTTACATGACTGTACAGAGGATCGAAGTCTCTGTTCTCAAAGACCTATGACTGTGGAGGAGATAGGCTGAAAAATGCAAATATGTTTAATTAAGTACTAATATATCAGGCATGAATAATTCTAGGAAGAGAAAAAAGAAAATTGGGGTGCCATTTTTGACATGTCATGGAAGACTCTCAGAGAAGTTTAAATTTGGGCAGAGACAGAATGCTATAAAGGAGAGTGTCAAAAAAATTGGTAAACACAAAATAAATTGAGGCAGGAGAGTTTTGGGGGTATGAAAGGAATAGGAATTCGAGATAGGGACATGTGAGAATATGAGTACAGAGAAGTGTGTAGGGGATAGATGTTGCCCTCTAAATATAGTAAGGACTTTAGACAGAAGAGTATTCATAGAAAGGAGTGGCATATATAATTTATGTTTTTAAAGTATTATATTGGTTGCTTGAGATTAGGGAGGAAAAAGTGGAAACAGAATAGTGATAAAGTTATTTTTTTTTCATTTTCTTTTTTTTTAATTGATTGTTCAAAACATTAAAGAGCTCATGATATATCATCTTTCATACATTAGACTCAATTGGGTTTTGAAATCTCATTTTTACCCCAAATACAGATTGCAGAATCACAACTGTTACATACTCACATTATTACATAATGGCATATTAGTGACTGTTGTATTCTGCTACCTTTCCTATCCCCTACTATCCCCCCTCCCCTCTCCTCCCATCAGGTGAGAGACATTGTACTTTAGAACAGGGTAGTGGAACTAGAGTTCTGGGTATTTTATTTTATTATTTTTTTTATTTTTTTTTTTTACATGAAAGGACAATATTTATTTAAACAGAGCTCAATGAGGTTACCATGGTATCGTCAGAGTGCATCCAGAGGAAAAAAGGGAGGAGGGGCCAAATGAGACTCAATCAACGGCACTCCCACACCTTTACTGTTTGGTCTACACTGCCAGTAACCACATAGGGTGCCGTCTTGTGGAAATCCAAAGAGGTAACAAAGTGTTCATGCGCATTGAGAGTCTTCATGTATCTTTTGTTCTTGTAATCCCATACACGTAGGGTCTTGTCATCAGCACAACTCAAAATAAATTCCCCCCCAGAATGGAACAGAATTCCACGTACCCAGTTATCATGACCCACAAGGGTCATAAGGCACATGCCAGTACTGACGTCCCACATCTTAATAGTTTTGTCTCTGGATCCAGACAGCAAAAATGGCCCAGGTTTGCCACTTTTCTTAGTCTCAGATCCTGTTGCTTCAGAGATGGAGGAATATGAGCTTTCTGGAGCCCAGGAAATGCATTCTACCACATGTTCATGTTCTCGGAGCTCGGCCTTGCACTCCTTTGTTGTTACGACCCATACGCGCACAGTCTGGTCGTTGGAACAGCTGGCTATCAGAGTGCCATCCTGATTTGGCCGCACCATACGTACCCATTCTCTGTGTCCCGTGAATGTCTTCACACAGTAGCCAGTTTGCACTTCCCACATTTTTATAGTTTTATCCCTTGAGGCAGACACTATATGATCTCCATTGGGCATGATGGCTACTGAAGAGACATTGTGGTCGTGGCCATGCATGGTTCTAATGCATTCAAAGCCCTGAAAATCCCATAGTTTAATGGTCATATCTGCAGAACAGGAAGCCAGAAGCTTGCCACTGTGGTCAAAGGAAATGTCTTGTACAGAGTCTGTATGTCCCTTAAGAGTTCGTTCAAAATCTGCTGTCTCATAATCCCACACCTTAATTGTAGCATCCTCTGAAGCAGAGGCCATAACACTGAACACAGGATGAAAAATGACACGAGTGACTGGACTCCTATGACCACTCAATGCATATTTTTCTGGTGGACGGGGAATCCATTCTTTTGGGTCTCGTTTCTGACCAAGAGGACCACCTGACGTAAATTCTTCTTTTGCTTCATTTAGCTTTGATTCTAATTCCATAACCTTCTTTTGTAATCTAATAACAGATGTCCATTTTTTTCCAAAAGACCAGCATACTTCTTATCTAATTCTTCATTCATATCCGCAGCTGTCGGCTCGGGGCCCAGGCTTGGGCACCTACCGGGCCTTCCAGGCGTTCCGTCCCCCACCTGTCCTTAGGATGGGGTTGACCTGAGGAGGATGGACCGCCGCCTCCCAGTCTCCCCCCTCCCCCACACCGATGCAGTGGTCCAGCCTCTGCGGCCCGGCCCCTCTGTTCGAACAATCTGCAGCGTCCACCCACCAAATCGGGCAGGGTTTTCTTTTCTGCCACCGGCTCCTCGGACGGGAGTTGCCTTTTGACGTTGTTAACACTGAGCTTCGAGGGCCTCTGCCATTTCCCTTCCTCTCATCTCATCTCCCCATTGCTTTAGGAAATGCAGTGCCTTATCTATTTACCCTCTAGCCTTCCAGGTGGAATGAACCTTACTTGTTGAATATCTCCTGGTTACTGGTTGGATTCACTTATAAAAGACTCATTTTCCCCTGTGTGGAAGCCACTTAGTGGCATAGTTAATTATAAACCCAGGGATTACAAAGCCTTTTGATTTCCTGAAGGAGGGACATACCACTATATCAAATAAGCTTGACATTAACAGCCAAAATGGTGCTGTCCCAGAGACAACGAGATGAACTAAATCGAGCTATAGCAGATTATCTTCGTTCAAATGGCTATGAAGAAGCATATTCAGTTTTTAAAAGAGTTCTGGGTATTTTAAAAGGCAAAGCTGAGAGAATGTACTGGTAGATTGGACATTTACTTCAATGAAAGAAAATTAATTCATGAAAGACTCTAAGGTATTTGATCTATGAAACTTAGGTATTTGTTGTATCATTTAAAAAGATATGGAAATAGGTGTGGGTCAGGTTTGTGGCTGGTGCTCTAGATGGAAATCTGAAAAACAGCGATGACTATCATCCAGATGATGTTGTTGGGTAATCAGCTGGACACACAATTTTGAAATTCAGGGCAAAGTGCAGTCTACTGATGCAGATTTGGAAATATGACTGAATAGAAAATATTCAAATAGATTTGTGGAAATCACCCAGGGAGAGAGTGTTTGAGAAGGGAGGAGGAACAAGTTGTGAATTGTAAGAATTTCTTTTAGAGGTGGAGAAGATAAAAATAATCATGCAAAGGATATAGAAAAGAAATAACCAGTGAAGTAGGAAGTGAACTGAGAAAATATACCATCCCTTTAAAAGTGAAAAAACTGCCTCAGAGGGAGAGATTGACTGAGTATTGTACATAGACTGAAATAATATGAACCCTGAGAATGTACCATTGGACCTCATTTCAGCTAGGGTTGGCTCCTGCCTGGAGAAGGTCCAAATGAGAAATGAAAGTGAGGAAATGGAGACAATGGATATAGATAACACTTTCAAGATAAAGGGCAACCGGGAAATGAGGTGAATGTAGAGGAGAGATCAGAGATATTTCATTATGTTTGGGTGGTAGTGGGAGGAATCTAGTTGAAAGAGAGAGAAAAAAAATGATGATGTGGAGAAAGAGTGGACAACGCTAGAGAAATATCCTGAAATCAGAAAGAGGGATCCTGTGCTAAAATGGAAGGATTGACTTTAGATAATAACAGGAGCCAGCAGAGTAAATATGTACAGAGGCCTGTAGGCTTAGTGAAATACAAAGTAGGGTTATCAGTTGAGAGGAAAGAATTGATAGGAGACAGTGAAGGTTTGAAAGAGGAAATCATGTGAGACTGTGATCTTCTCTACTATTTAGGCATGATTTGTAAAATTGCTTGACAATTATGTTTTAATAAGCAAAATATAAAAAAAAATCTGGTGAACACGTAAACTCGGAACTGAAATTTCTCAAAGCTATTGAATGCAGGTAGATTTCATGGTTTGCAAAGGAAACAAATTAAGAGAGACAAATTATGAGCCAGACATGGTGGCACACATCTGTAATTCCAACGACTCAGGAGGCTGAAACAGGAGGATCCCGAGTCAAACCCAACCTCAGCAACTTAGTGAGAAGCTATCTAAAAATAAATAAATAAATAAAAAAGAGCTGGAAATGTGGTTCAGTGGTTAAGCATCTCTGGGTTCAATGCCCCATGCTAAAAAGAGAAAGGAAGAGAGAGAGAGAGAGAGAGAGAGAGAGAGAGAGAGAGAGAGAGAGAGAGAGGGAGGGATAAAGGGATATCAGGGTACGTAATAGTTAATAGATCATGAATGACTGTATAATAAGAGAAAGATTGGAGACAGATCCTTGAGGTACATGTATAGTAGTTTCAGATGCACAATTATTTTATTATAAATAAATTTATTTATTATAAATGAAATGACAGAACTGCTTATATAATCTTAGAGATAATATAATTTCCTTTAATTCCTTTTTTGTTTTTATTTGCCTAGTTTTATTTTTGTATATACTTGAGATTTACAATATAATATTTTGATATACCTGAGCATAGTGAATAGATTATTACATTTGAAGAAAATTAAAAAATCTTTCATCTCATAGTTATCTTTCCAATCTTTTTTGAATTGTTGTAATCTTGTTATAAATGGTCGATTCTAGTAATATTGATGTACTCCTCTTTGTAAAGTCTTATTTTTTATTAATTTTTTATTTATATATGACAGTGAAATGCATTACAATTCTTATCACACATACATATAGAGCCCAATTTTTCATATCTATGGTTGTATAAAAAGTATATTCACACCAATTCGTATCTTCATACATGTACTTTGGATAACAATGTCCATCACAATCCACCATCATTTCTAACCCCATGACCTCTCCCTTCCCTTCCCACCCTCTGCCCTATCTAGGGTTCGTCTATTTCTCCCATGCTCCCCCTCCGGACCTCACTATAAATCAGCTCCTTATATCAGAGAAAACATTCCACATTTGTTTTTGTGGGATTGGCTAACTTTATTTAGTATTACCTTCTCTAACTCCATCCATTTACCTGCAAATGCCATGATTTTATTCTCTTTTATTGCTGAGTAATATTCCATTGTGTATATATGCCACATTTTCTTTATCCATTCATCTGTTGAAGGGCATTTAGGTTGGTTCCACAGTTTAGAGTTTAGCTATTGTGAATTGTGCTGCTATAAATATTGATGTGGCTGTGTCCCTGTAGTATGCTATTTTTAATTCCTTTGGGTATAGACCAAGGAGAGGGATAGCTGGGTCAATGGTGGTTCCAATCCCAGTGTTCCAAGGAATCTCCATTCTGTTTTCCATGTTGGCTGCACCAATTTGCAGTCCCACCAGCAGTATATGAGTGTATCTTTCCCCCCACATACTCGCCAGTACTTATTGTTGTTTGCATGCATAATAGCTGGCCATTCTGACTGGAGTGAGATTAAATCTTAGAATAGTTTTGATTTGCATTTCTCTAATTGCTAGTGATGATGAACATTTTTTATATATTTGTTGATTGATTGTATATCATCTTCTGAGAAGGGTTTGTTCAGGTCCTTGGGCATTTATTGATTGGGTTATTTGTTTTTTTGGTGCTTAGCTTTTTGAGTTCTTTATATACCCTAGAGAGTAGTGCTCTATCTGATGTGTGAGAGGTAAAGATATCCTCCCAAGATGTAAGCTCCCTATTCACCTCACAGATTGTTTCTTTTGATGAGAAGAAACTTTTTAGTTTGAGACCATCCCATTTATTGATTCTTGATTTTAATTCTTGAGCCAAAGGAAGGAGTCTTATTAAGGAATATTGGGCCTAATACCACATGATGGAGATTAGGGCCTACTTTTTTTAATACTTATTTTTTAGTTTTAGGTGGACACAATATCTTTTTTTTTTTTTTTTTTTTAGGTGGTGCTGAGGATTGAACCCCTTGCCTTATGCATCCTAGGCAAGCCCTCTGCCACTGAGCCACAACCCCAGCCCAGGGCCTACTTTTTCTTCTATTAGATACAGGGTCTCATTTTATTCCTAGGTCCTTGATCCATTTTGAGTTGAGTTCTGTGCATGGTAAGAGATAGGGGTTTAATTTCATTTTGTTGCATATGGATTTCCATTTTTCCCAGAACCATCTGTTGAAGAGGCATTCTTTTCTCCAATGCTTTTTTTTTTTTTTTTGGCATCTTTGTCTAATACAAGATAATTGCAATTTTGTGAGTTAGTCTCTGTGACCCCTATTCTGTACCATTGGTCTACCAGTCTGTTTTGGTGCCAATATCATGCTGTTTTTGTTACTATTGCTCTGTAGTATAATTTAAGGTCTGGTATAGTTATGCCATGATTATGACATGATTTTATACTCAGAAGACCCTTCAGTCTTCCTGCTAATGGTTGCTTTAGCTATTCTGGGTCTCTTATTTTTCCAGATGAATTTCATGACTGCTTTTTCTATTTCTATAGAGACTGTCATTGTGATTTTGATTGAAATTGCATTAAATCTGTATAGGGCTTTTAGTAGTATGGTCATTTTGATAATATTAATTCTGCTTATCCAAGAGCAAGGTAGATCTTTCCATCTTCTAAGGTCTTCTTTGGTTTCTTTCTTTAGGTTTCTGTAGATTTCATTGTATAGATCTTTCACCTATTTTGTTGATTCCCAAGTATTTTTTTTTTTTTGAGGCTATTGTAAATGGGGTAGTTTTCCTCATTTCTCTTTCAGAAGATTTATCACCGAGATACAGAAATGCATTTGATTTATGGGTGTTGCTATTTTGCTGAATTCATTTACTAGTTCTAGAAGTTTGCTGGTGGAAATTTTAGGGTCTTCTGAGTATAAAATCATGTCATAAGCAAATAGTGTCAATTTGAATTCTTCTTTTCCTATATGTATCACTTTAATTTCTTTTGTCTGTCTAATAGCTCTGGCCATTGTTTCAAGAACTATGTTAAATAGAAGTGGTGAAAGAGGGCATGTCTGACTTATTCCAGTTTTTAAAGGGAATGCTTTCAATTTTTCTTCATTTAGAAAGGTATTGGCCTAGGGCTTAGCATAGATAGCCTTTATGATGTTGAGGTATGTTCCTATTTTCCCTAATTTTTCTAGTGTTTTAAACATGAAGGGGTGCTGTATTTTGTCAAATGCTTTTTCCGCATCTAATGAGATGATCATATGATTCTTATCTTTAAGTCTATTGATGCAATGAATTACATTTATTGATTTTCATATGTTGAAACAACCTTGCATCCCTGGGATGAATCTCACTTGATCATAGTGCACTATCTTTTTGATATGTTTTTGTATTCAATTTGCCAGAATTTTATTAGGAATTTTTATATCTATGTTCATTAGAGATATTAGTCTTAAGTTTTCTTTCTTTGATGTGTCTTTGCCTGGTTTTAGAATTAGGGTGATATTGGCTTCATAGAATGAGTTTGGAAGTGCTGCCTCTTTTTCTTTTTTTTGAAATAAATTGAAGAGTATTGGTATTAGTTCTTCTTTAAAGGTCTTGTAGAATTTGGCTACGTATCCATCCGGTCCTGGGCTTTTCTTGGTTGGTAGACTTTTGATGGTGTCTTATAATTCGTCATTTGAAATTGATCTGCTTAAATTGTGTATATCATCCTGATTCAATCTGGACAAATTCTATAACTCTAGAAATTTGTTGATGCCTTTGATATTTTATGTTATTGAAGTACAAATGTTCAAAATAATTTCTAATTATCTTCTGTATTTCTGTATTTCTGTTTCCTTTTTCATCACATATGTTAGCAATTTGAGTTTTCTTTCTCCTTCTCTTCGTTAGCTTGGCTAAGGGTCTGTCATTTTATTTCTTTTTTCAAAGAACCAACTTTTTATTCTGTCAATTTTTTCAATTGTTTCTTTTGTTTCAATTTTATTGATTTCAGCTCTGATTTTAATTATTTCCTGTCTTCTACTGCTTTTGGTATTGATTTGTTCTTCTTTTTCTAAGGCTTTGAGATGTAATGTTAAGTCACTTATTTGTTAACTTTTTCTTCTTTTAAGGAATGAACTCCATGCAATGAACTTTCCTCTTAGAATTGCTTTCATAGTGTCCCAGAGATTTCAATATGTTGTATCTGTGTTCTCATTCACCTCTAAAATTTTTTAAATCTCCTCCTTGATGTCTTCTGCAACCTGTTGTTCATTCAGTAGCATATTATTTAGTCTCCAGGTGTTGGAGTAGCTTTTATTTCTTATTTTATCATTGATTTCTAATTTCATTCCATTATGATCTGATAGAATGCAGGGTAGTATCTCTATATTTTTATATTTTCTAAGAGTTGCTTTATGGCATAGTATATGGTCTATTTTAGAGATGGATTCATGTGCTGCTGAGAAGAAAGTGTACTCACTTATTGAAGGATGAAATATTCTTTATGTGTCAGCTAAGTCTAAGTTTTTGATCGTATTATTGAGTTCTATAGTTTCTTTGTTCAGCTTTTGTTTGGAAGATCTATGTAGTGATGAAAGACGTATGTTAATGTGGCCCAAAATTATTGTGTTGTGGTCTATTTGACTCTTGAACTTGACCTTCCCTGGACCTGGGTCCTATGCAAGTCGGTATAGGTGGATCTGGGCTGGGTCCTGGCTCCCGCAATAGTCTGCTGGTGGGAAGGGGTTATCCTGTGCTGGAGGCTGGGTTCCAGTGGGTGTCTGTCCCAAAAGTGAAGGGGTGGACCCTGGCCTACTCTGAGCCTGGGTCCTGCACAGGCTGATGTGGGCAGATCTGGGCTGGGCTTGGGTTCCTGTGATAGTCTGGTTGTTGGAAGAGGAGGTCCTGTGCTGGAGGGTGGGCTGTGGTGGGTGTCTTCCCTGCCAGTGGAGGGGATGGACCAGGGCCTACTGTGAGCAAGGGCTGCACCCAGGGTGGTGTGGGAATATCTAAGCCAGGTCTGCTCCTTTTAATTCTTGTATCTATTTATCTATATGCCCAGATCAACCTATTTGAAAATATGGTAGGATCGATGGATGAATTTCCTCTGTGGAAATTCATTTAAACACATATGTACAATACTGTACTGTACATGAAGAAGTATTCATGGACCAATAGATAAGAATACAGATCCTATTCTCAAATGCATCATAAACTAAATGAACTTCCCTCTCTTCTGTCCATGCTTGTGTATTTTCTCCTCTCTGCTTGCACTGCTCATCTTTGTTTCCTCATCTGCCAAACTTGGGCTCCTCCTTGAAATTCAAGAGTTAAGCTTTGCCTTGTTTGTGAAGCTTTTTTCTGACTCTTAAGAAACCTAGGGTCACCTTCCCCCAAGCTCTTGATCATTCCCTAGTGGTGTTTATCATTCTGCTTTGTCACTGGTGGCTTGTGAGCCTTCTTAGCCCATGACACTGTGGATTCTTTGAAAACATGGATTAAATTTCTGAACCAGCATTACCTAGATTAGTGACTGACAAGTTTTGAATGAATTTTAGAAATAAAGACAAGTGAGATTTAGAAAAGGCAAGTTGACTTATGCAAATTAATGGCAGCACAAAGGAAAGACCATGATGTTCTCTTGCTCAGTTAGATCCCTCCTGCAACTCTCTATTTTTATGAGCGGGCGGGGGGGGGGAACGGATCATTTTTAATCCCAGGAGCTGGTTGTAGTGCAGCAGCAGAGCTGCAGTGCACAGCCAGAGGCCATGAATAAGGGTGAGTTTTCCCCCTTGTGGCCACTCTGGGAGGGGAGGAGAAAATGACCCTGAACTCACCAAGTCCTGTTAGAAAGTAACATGGTTCTTTAGCTGGGGGTGGACAATTATGCCCCAAATTGTGTTCCCCAAGGAGCAAGTTAATGAGAAGACATTTTCTTTCAGCATGAGCACACAGTATCTTCATACCAAGTATTCCACCATTTTTATTAAATTTTATAAATAGGCATCTGAGTTGTTTCTTTGAAGAAATACTCCCACAATTACCAAGTATAAGTCTTCACCATAGCCCTGTTGAAACAGGTTTTTTCATTCTTGGTTGGAAAAAAAGTTTTCCATTCTAGTTTTACAGAAGAAACAAGTTGGGTTCATAAGGAGAAAAAAAATTATTCTGGGGGTGCAGGGACTAAAGCACTGGTCTTTGACTACCTCTGTTTTACACTTTCCACCATATTCTGCTGGCCAGAGTTTAGGAAGCTACAAAACAATTTGAGATTCTTGGCATAAGAATTCTATTAGCTGAAAATAGGGGGAAAGATGGCTTTTGGTGTCCAGCTCAGGCACAAAAATCAAAGTTTGTCTTTGTTTTTTTTTTTCTTTCCTACAAAAGAGACCACAAATGACCAAAATATTAGTTGAAGACAAAGGCTGCCATGGGGGACACTAGTAAAGAATGACTGAAAAATATAAGTATTTCGCACTCTGAACCACAATCCCAGACCTCCCAAGAAGCCAGAATAATCCTTATACTTTACCTGCAACAGAAGTTGCGGAAGAGAGGAGTCTTCAGACTTCCTCAACTCTCTAAAGCCCAGTCTGAATCATTTCTCCTTCCTTAAGAATCAAGATTTTTTTTTTAAACTGAGCTAACTTGAGACTATGCAACAACACATAAGAAACGTTTTAGAGGGACTGAATATTTCTTTGTTTTTTTCTTTTAATTTTTTTTGTGGTTATAGATGGACAGAATGACTTTATTTTATTTATTTTTATGCAGTGATAAGGACTGAACCCAGTGCCTCACACATGCTAGGCAAGTGCTCTGCCACTGAGCTACAGACACAGCCCTCTGAATATTTATTTACCCCAGAAGTAATATCAGCTTTGATTTGACAAATGCTTTCATTCTACTTTCCTCAACTCCCTTAGTAGATCGAATGAACACCCAAATCACCACACTAGCATGATTAACACATTTCTATATTCTGCAAGGCAATGATCAACATAATAGCTATCATCTATTGATTATTTATCATGTGATAACTGCTTTACCTGCAGGATTATGCCATTTGATCTTCCTAGCAAACTATATAATATTTAAAAATAGGCTCAGAAAATGTAATTGACCTCCTCAAAGTCATAGTGAGTAGTTGGTAGGAATCGAATTGAAAGCAAACAATGGATGCCTCCCAACATTGCCCAAAGGACTAAAAATTAAGAGAAATGCCTATGAGTATTTGAAGAACTGAGTCTCTAGTTGCAGGGCTGTTCCTATAGTTGATTCAGAATATCTGGAGACCTGAAGGCGAAGAAAGCTAGAGCTTCTCCTCACCCACGTTGCATAACTGGTCAGATGAATGAGGACTAGCCCATGATCTAGTTGGCCATATGCTTCTTAGGAAACATAATAGCAATTAAAATTCTCACCAGGAGTTAACATTGCAATAAGATTGACAAAATTTGTAAAGAAAGACAAGAAACTGGATGCAGCTTGATATTTCGGTTTTAAGGTTTATAGATTACTAATTCGACTTAATTGTCAAATTTCACCTTCAGAATGGCTGCCATGTCTGTCTTCTTTCTCATAGAAGCCCCACTGTGCTTTTCTCTTCAGTGCTAGCTCCAGTAATATTTCCAGGGTTGCCTTGAGGGTTCTGCCTCTTGTCAAGGATTCTACTAGCTGACCCTATTGAGGAGGAGAGCCTCCAGATTGCCCCCTCCTCTCTCATCCCAGCTATTTGCATGTAATAAGGACCAACAGAAAGAAGGACTGAGGAAGCATCCTCCTAAACCACATGTTTGTTAGGGTTCAAAGCAGGCTTTGTCAGTAGTGCCCATAAGCATTGCAGATGAAATCAGGAATGACTATTACCAATTACAGGGCTCATTGCAATGGGAATGTATATGTCGTGAGGATAATGGAGAACAGATTTTAAGTCGGACTTGACTTCCAATCTTAACTACATTACTTCCAATCTGTGTGAATTTCTAAAGTCATTTTCTGAATGACTCAGAATTTCAATTTCTAGTCTCTTAAACATAGCTAATAATGCCTATATAATAGCCATCCTATATGGCAAAATGAGTACAGACTAAGGTCATTCCCATTCTTATAATTTTAGGTTATATTTATTGGGGATGGTATGGGGCAGATGAGTGAGGATGGGCATATCTGGGTTTGCATTCTAACTTGTATCACTTA
The DNA here is from genome assembly GCF_964194105.1 of Spermophilus citellus. Classification (NCBI taxonomy): domain Eukaryota; kingdom Metazoa; phylum Chordata; class Mammalia; order Rodentia; family Sciuridae; genus Spermophilus; species Spermophilus citellus. The sequence continues at coordinate 180,524,142 of NC_138183.1, forward strand.
GTTACTGAATTTGTAGAAAAATTTTCAACCCTCTGATCTGCAGATGATCTCTTCATCTATAATATGGAGTTGAAGCTACCTATGATGAGGAGTATAGAAATATGATAAGCAGCTGATCTAGGGCCTGGCATACAGATTCCAATCCCCCTTGTTTGTTCTCCTAGAAGCCCAGTACTCTGAACTCTCTGATACTGGAGAACAAGAAGGAGAAAGGATACTGTCTCTATCTAGTGTGCATTTGTCTTTTATCTGTAGTTAACTATGAATGTAAAAAACCCTTTTGTTCCTTTCTCCACTTCTAATATGACTACTTTTACTGCTACTACTACTGCTAGTCTGCTATTATTTATAAAGCAAAAGTACAAAGTATGTGTTAATATGGAGAGGGCACTGTCATGTGCCCTTTGCCTGCCTTATTGATTTTAATCTCAATATGTGTTTTTGATCAAGTTTTTATTGCCTGACCTTGAAAAGCAGTGAATTTATTTCATCCCAGGGTTTTGCAGACCAAGGTTAATACACAAGATCCTCATTGTTAAAACATAAACTCCAGAGGCTTCTGGAGAGTAGGACTTAGTCCATGCATTTTTTCTTCATATTCATCTGGGCCTAGCACCTACTGGTGAGTCACTCTTTGATTTCACAGTTTCTCATTGTAATTGTTCTGAGTTTTTAGTATTTCACTGCAGCATTTTGCAGGCAGTCATAAATCCACCAATCTTCAGGTTTGAATCAGGTAGAACAAAATCTCAGCATTGCTTTTCACGCTGTTAGCCATTCTCAATGGGTTTTTTTTTTTCTTTTGTTCCAGTCATTCTAAAAGCTGAAAAACAGCAAAAATAATACAAAACAAAACAAAAATGCAATCATGAAGTCACATCCTTGGATGTTATTAGTAGAAAATAAACCAACATTTGTTTTTGTTCTGTTGAACATGTACTTGCTCTAAACAAAAGAAATTAATGAAGTAAGGCAAATAAGGTATGCTTTTTTTCAGGGCTGCTTTGGATAGATAAGCAAGGACAATTATTATCAAGGCTGTAATTTCTTAGTTCCAACTTTCTATCCCTATTTTTAATTGATATTCTGAGATTAGCTAAATATTCAAGTTTCCCCTCTGGATTATCTTATTACCTATAGGCTTTCAGAGAATTCTGAAGTATTAAAGGACCTACAGGATGTCAGAACTAAAAAGAACAGCAGATATAAGATGTAGGGGACATGCACCTTACTTTACAACTGAATCCCTAAGTACTTTGAAAAGTGTGTATGTTTGGAGAGTTCAGGATCTTTTTTTCAAAATAAAATATTTGTCCTTCAGAGTACTTGATCCTTTGAAATTATTGTTCAATTGTGCATATTGAATATAGAGAATCCCTTTGGAATTGAGAAAAAAATTGGATTCTTCCAATAGCATTGTAGAAAAATTCCACTATAATCAGATTCAACTTGCTTCTTCCAATACCCACTGGAACACTAAGGAAAGACAGGCAGTGGAGTGCAGGAGTTTGACTAAACATTGCTGAGGAATAATCCTTTTCCTCAATACAAAGGAGTCTCACCTGGCTGACTGTGCTTTGTAGAGCATGTAATTTCTGTGTCAGGGTCTGTCCACAAGGTGAAGGCATTGCAGATTACTTTTGGGGGTCTTGTTAATTTTTCCTCACTCTGGGCCCCACTCAGAATGCAGAAAAACATACTACCAGGCATGCTAGCTTTCCAAGCTTAAAAACATTATTTTTAACAAAAATTTCACCAGAAAAAAGGAATTCAATAAGTCTCATACATATGGTACCAAGCTTGGTTCCCACAACCTCCCCTCCCCCCACCCCTGCCTTGTTAGTTACTAGTAATCTTTGTCTGAGTGTCTTCCCTTCCAATATGTGGCTTCTCTTGTTTGCAGGACTTACCTCCTGATATTGATATTTAAATTGCACCTCTTAGCAAGGACCCCAACAATATAGTTGCTCTTTTTGTACCTTCTGGTGTTGAGGAGTGGAGCTCCTGGAGACTAGGCGATCACCAGCTTTACAAACCAGTAGGTCACAGTCTAAAGGTTTCTCCTCAACTTCAGCAGACTGCCTGGTGATTAGATTAGGAATCTGATGAGGCCCTGGGAGGAAATGTGACTTGACCAATGACTGAACCTAGCTAATAGCAGGCCAGGATTAGGGTGGGAATTTCCTGATTCCAAGTCAGTGATATCCCCCTCTCAGGTGAACTTCACACTGTCTGAGACACCTGAGGGAGGAAGTGCGCGTGTTCCATGCTACTTTTGTCCTGTTCAAGCAGAACTAAAACTGCCTAGGGGCAAAAGTCAAAAACAAAATCTCCTGCTCAAGAGGCAGTGTGTCTCAATGGCTAAGAATGAAAGATCTGGAGTTGAACAGGCTTACATCTGAGTACCAATTCTGCTGGTTACCCAATGACTTTGAGAAAAAATGCTGAACCCTTCTGAAACTTGGCTTAATCATCTGTAAAGAAGAACTATAAACTTATACTCTAAGGGTATCTTGAGGGACTAACTGACACATATATATATAAAAGACCTGGGAAAGTACCTAGAAGGCACAGGCGAAGGTGGTAAGTATAATTATCAAGACTAATCCTACCATATTCTTACTTTTATTTACCTAAAATTTTCTGGAAAGCTTGCTGTGTAGTCATCTTTTTGAGATGATTATATATTTAAAAGAAAAAAAATATGTCTTAAAGAGGACATGGTTTTGAATAATACACACCTGGGCATAAACCTGAATTATGCCATTTATTTATTATTTATACTACTTGAAGCATATCTTTACCACCTCAAAACTCAGTTTTTGAACCTGAAAAATGGCAATAATAATATCTACTTTGTAGAGATGGACCCTTTTTAAAGATTAGACTAAATGAGACTGAAGTTTTTTATGAAAGGAGGGATGCCATTCTCTGCCACATGGCAATTTTTGCATCTGGCAATGTGCTTCACATATAATTAGTGCTCCATACCTAGTTGTCAAATGGAAAAAATTAGTGATGTTTTATACATGTGAAGTGGGAACTTTATTTTACTCCAGTTAATTAAAATTTATGGAGGTAAAACAGAGTCACAGGGTCCTTTAATATTTTCTAACATCCAGAAGAGCCTATGAGACTACCAAAATCTCTCTGAAAAAGGTTGTCAAGACTAGTCCTGCCATATTCTTACTTTTTTTTACCTAAAATTTTTCTTAATAAATCAATTCCAGAAGATGAGCTGCAGTGAAAGTGAAGGTAAAGGGTTAATAGCTGATACTGGGTGCTCTTGGAGAGATTCCAGACAAGGAAAGTAAGTGCTGACATTAGAGAAGGTTCAGTGGGTAGGGGGTAGGTAGGAAAAGGAAGATGCTAAAGGAGGGGAGCTTGCAAATAGAGGGCACCATGAGAAAGGAGAAAGGCTGGGATAGTGAATACCTGGCCTTAAACCCTGCCTTAGAATTTGGGCAAGCCACATTTTTGTGTGTGTGTGTGTGTGTGTGTGTGTGTGTGTGTGTGTGTGTGTGAATTTTTTTCGTTTATAAAACAGGAATTTCAGTACTATGTAGGGTTTCTGTAAAAATTAAACAGCATAATGAGTATAAAAGTGATTTGTGAATCACTGAACCAAAATAAAAAGTTACCCCTTGAAGACAGAAGTTCGCTTTCTTCATGATTCTATCTAACTCAGAATCCTCATTGAGTCCAGATTGCCAAACCTAGCTGACTTTCAATCTCATCATCTTATCACTGCTCTGGGCTTTTATGAGAAAAAATAATCGAGTTCATTTCAATTCAACAAATATTAATTTTTGTCTGTTTTGAACAAAGCACATTGTTTGCTGTCACCCTGACCCAACAAAGAAAGATACTGCCAGGTATGTGGGGTAGCATAAGGCAAGTAAGTACTATATGCATGAAAGGCACAAACAAAATGCTCTACTGTGGTCTAAGGTATAAGTGACAATACACCCCAAAGAACTGATCTCATTGCTATTTTGGCACCCTCACAGGTGTGTTGGTGACTGCATCAAATTGAGAGACCAGAGATTTGATTTTGGTCCTCATCTAACCCTTCCCTACTTTACAACATTAGATTAGTACTACTCCTCGAAAGCCTTTGGTCCTATCATTTATTAGTGAGGGAAATGGATTGAATGGATCTTCTCTACTGTCAGATCTCATTTCCTTTCTCACAACTTTTTTTACTTTTTCCATAGAATTGACAGTTGCCTATTTGTTTTATTTCCTTAGTATTTTTATCTCCAATATTAGTTTTTCTCAAGTACTTCAATAGAATCACACACACACAAACAAACACACACACAAAACAAAACAAAACAAAACTGCTATGAGCCACAAGCAAATAATATGATGCATGGCACCTTTGATTGTAAAGCGATGCCAGCTAGCCACTGAGATGATATGATTATGTTAAGATTTACATTCATATGGAAATTGGACTCCTGCTGTTCACCTTGGCCTGCTACAGGACTCATGTTACGGGACTCCTGGAGAGTTCCCATTGGTTGGGGAAGGATAGTAGGAGGGAATTCCGGGGGAGGTGGGGGGGGCCGGTTCCGGGGCCGGTGGTTCCGGTAGACACACGCGTGGGTGGACCGATTCTGGCTTGCCGGCGCCTACGGAGTATTAGCGGCTTTTTCAAAAATAAAGTTTTGTTCCTGCTTGAGTGGCTCGTGATTCTGTGCCCAGCCAAGACTGCGGCACAAAACTCCTTTCAGTCCTATTCTCAAGTTGTCAAACTCATCAAGTACCTTTTTCTGGAATCCTCTTTCTTATGCTATAATCTGGATCAATTGCTGTCTAGGCCTCCCACAGAATTTATATGCTTACCCTGGAACTTCTCTCCAATATTCCTGAGGATTTTCTGTCTCCTCTCTTGATCTCTTATTTTTTTAAAATATTGTCTTTAATTGAACATGGACACAATTTTTTACTTATTTATTTTTTTATGTGGTTATGAAAATCGAACCCCCTACCTCACATGTTCGAGGCAGATACTCTGTCACTGAGCTATAGCCCCAGCCTTTGATCTCTTAATTTTTTGATCTAATATTTTCCATTCTGTCAGCTTACTTCCTTGTTCAGAGTGGTATATCTTCTAATAACAATGAGGAAGAGGAAAAAAAGGCAAAATTTCTGGGACAGAACAATAATATCTTTATTTCAGCTTTATGCTTGATTTTTTTGTTGGTGAAAGTATAGAATCATAGGTTGGAAATACTTTTCTCAGAATTTTAAAATATTGTTCCATTTCTTTCAAACTTTTGGTGTTGATATTAAGAATATTAAACCACCTAATGTTAGTTCTTGTGCTTATGGGCTTGATTCTTCTCTCTGGAAAGTTGTGTAGATTTCCTTCATAGTCAGTGCTCAGATATCCATGATGAAATGCCTTATGGTTTGAATATGAGGTGTCCCCTGAATGCTCATGTCTGAGACAATGCAGGAATATTCAGAGGTGAAATTATTAGATTATGAGTACTGTGACTTAACCAGTAGGTTAATCCATTTAATGGATAATGATTTGAAAATTGTTACTCAATAATTTGAAAGGACTACTGTACCATGGGGTAACTGTAAGCTAGTGAGGCATGCCTTTGGCTTTATATTTTGTCCTTGGCACCTCAATCTTTCTTTCTCTGCTTTTCTGCTATCTTCCACTGCACCCTTCTGCCATGATATTCTGCTCTTTTTGGGTCAAGAGAAATGGAGTTGGTCAGACTATGGACTGAATCTCTGAAACTGTGAACCACCAAATCAACTTTTCCTCTTCTAAGTTGTTCTTGTCAGATAGTTTGATCACAGTGACAGAAAGTTAGAGTGGATTTTGGACACTTTTTTTTACTGCAATCTTGGTTTGTTTGTTTGTTTGAGATTCTGTGAATTTGTTTATTCAGAAATAATCATGGCATTCTTTGATAATTCTCTTCCCAATAATCCTTCTCTCCATTCTATGGAATGATGATAGCTATCATGGATTCAACCTCTAATTGCATTTTTCAAGCTTTAGCATGGGTTAGAATCATCTGGAGGTTTTTTTGTGGATAGATTTCTGGCCCCACTGTCAGAGTCTGATTGTTTGAGATGATGCTTGAGATATTTTTTTTCCTCACAAAGTTCAAGGGTTGATGTTGCTAGGTGCCCTTTCAGAACCATTGGTCTAATTCTCCTGTTCTATCTTCTGCTTTTTTATGTCATTAACTTGTTCTCTTCTGAGCTAATACTCCTCATTATCATTTCAATTTTCTGTCAAATTTCTTTTTTAGCTATAATATATTTAATTTTCAAGGCTCTCTTTTTTTCCTTTTTATGTTTAATAATATAATAGAACCTAATTTTTTTTTAAAAAAATAGGGAGCATTTGCATAAGTAAATATGGGTATAGAGTGTATAATTTTGTGACATTAGACAATTATGTGTGCCTGTGACCTGATCAAAATATAGAATTTTCTCTCTCTTAAGTTTCCCTGTGTCCTCCTGCCATTCTCTACCTGTATATTTTACCATTTGTCTGACCTACCTCATCATAGATTAGTTTGTATTTGAAGTTTATATACTCAGAATCATACCTTAGGATCCTTTTGTATCTGAATTACTTCATTCTACATTTTTTTTGATCATCTATACTGTTGCATATATATTTGTTCATTTGTTTCTATTGCCTAGTAGCATTCCATTATATAAAAATAATATGAGTTATCTACATTTTTTACTCTATAGAATTTGAGTTTACACCCCCCATGCTTAGCTCTCCGTTATTATAAGCAGAACTTCTATAAGCAATATTGTATGTATGCTTAATGGATGTATATATATACAAATATATATAAATCCAGAAGTAAAATTGCTAGCTTGTTGAGTTAGGAATATATTTATCCTAAAAGGAATTGCTGAAGTTTTCTAAAGAAGTTGTATTTTTTACACTTCCACCAGCAATGCATAAAAAGTCTTCCTGTTACATATTCTTGCCAATACATGAATGCTGTCAGTATTTTATTTTTAGCATATTTAGTCATTGTGAAGAGGTATCCTATTATTTCATTTTGTATTTGTCTAATAACTAACAATGAGAGTTCTTTTATGTGCTTTTTGACCATCTGTGTATGTTGTTTATGAAGTAACTTTAAAACTTATGCTTACCTATTATACTATTGATTTGTAGAAATTGTTCATGTTTTACATACAAATAAATCTTTTTTTTTGAAATATGTATATTGCAAATGCTTTCTCTCAGTCTGTGAATTGCTTGTCCATTGTTAACAATATCTTTGATAAACCAAAATTTTGACAGAGACATAACCTTTTTGCACTAAGACACTTTTGCCTATAGCAAAATTGCAGATATTTTCCTAAGATTTCATCTAAATGCTTCGTAAATTACAGTACTTATATTAATTTTTGTGATCTAATGACAAGTATCATAAAATTAAGTTTTGTGTATGGTATGAAAAGCAAGCCTTATTTACTTATTTATTTAATTTTTTAAATTGTAGATGGACACAATCCTTTATTTATTTGTTTTTATATGTTGCTGAGGATCAAATCCAGTGCCTCACACATGCTAGACAAGCACTCTAACACTGAGTCCCAGCCCAGCCCTGAGACTTATTTATGTTTAATACGGATTTCCAGTTGTAGTAGCATTTTTTAAAGAAATTTTTTTTAGTTGTTGATGGACCTTTATTTTTTAATTTATTTTATATGTGGTGCATGAGAATCACACACAGTGTTTCACACATGTGAGGCAAGCATTGTACCACTGAACTGTATGACCCCAGCCTCTGTAGTAGCATTTTTAAAAATTATTTTTATTTCCTCCATTGAATGGCTATGTGATCTTTATTGAAAATTGATTGAATGTATGTGTGAGCGTCTATTTCTGTATTTTCTCCTTTAGTTCCTCCAATCTGTAAGTTCACCTGGTGTCATGTTCCCTATCTTCATTACAATATCTTTGCAGTAATCCCTGTAATCAAGTAGTGTGATTTCAACAAGTTTATTCTTATTTTCTAATAATATTTTGGTTATTTGGAGTTCTTTGCATTTTGACAAAAATTTTGTAATTGAATTATGTATTTCTTTAAAAATGAGAACAAAGCTTGCTGGGAGTTGTTTAGGTCTGCATTAAATCCAAGAATTAATTTGAGAAAAATTGACATTTTAACAAAATTGAGTCTTTTAATCCATGAAAATTGTATACATTTTTATCTATGTTGGTCTACTTTAATATTTTCTTCTCCAAAGGTCTTCCATATTTTTGCTTTAAATACCCCTTCAGGTTTAATGTTTATGACCTTGTTTGGAATGAAAATTTATAAAATTTATTTTTCCAATTTTTGTTGTACAATATAGAAATGAAATGAATTTTTGTAGACAAACCTTTTATTCTGAGATATTACTAAATTCACTTCTCAGTTTCTTTTTCCCTTTGAGTCTACTTAGCAATTTCTATGTAAATAATCATGCCATGTGTGAACAAAGACAATTTTGCTTATTTTTGTTCAATTTTTATGCTTTTTATCTATTTATTTCTTCAGTTATGCAGTAACTAGGACCTTCAAATACTGGATTAGAAGGGGTAAGTGCTGACAGTTCTTGCTCTTTTCTTGATCATAGGTGGATAGAGTTCGATATTTCACCATTGAAACATTTATCAGAAGTGTGATGTTCCATGTAAGTTTTTCATAGCTGTCTTTTATCATACCCAGAAACTTTGCAGTATTTCTAGTTTTCTGAGATATTTTTCTAGTGAACCAGCACTGACTTCGTAATATTTTTTGCAAGGTCATGTTGTTCTCCTTTAATCTGCTGTGATAAATTATGTTGAATGATTTCCAAATGGTTTATAAAACTTGCATTCCAAGAATAAATCCTATCTGGTCATGATGTATCATTCTTTTTTAAACAAATGCCTGTAATCAACTTGCTATTTTAATAAAGACTTTTTTCATTGATATTCAAGAAGGATGTGTCTGCAAATTTTTGTCATGTATATATGAGGCTTTATATGGAATGTTTTATCAGCATCTTTATCACTGATAAAGCAAGATATGACTGGTTTGGTAAAATGAGTAGAAACCTAAACCTTTTACTAGTTTCTTTATTCTATGAAATGTTTTGGATATACTCGGTGTTGGTTTTCTTCTTTAAATATTGTACTTACTAGAATTTTGCTTGGGGAAATGTTTTTGTTTGTGAATTCTATTTCTTTCACATAAACAAAGTTATTCAATCTATTTTCTCTTTGTCTCAATTTTAATATACATTTTTTCAAAGAACCAATTAATTTTATGTAAGTTGTTAATTGCTCTTACCATGTTTGTAATGCTTTTATGTTTTCAATATCACTGTAACTTCTAGTGAAATGCCCTTTCTTAATTCATGATGTTACCAACATCTTGTTTTTAATTTTTTCCTCAATCAGACTTTATACAGATGTATAAACTTCATTAAATTTTTGAGGATCTATTTTGGTTTTTGCTATCCATCTTATTTTTGTTCATTACTTTAGGAATTATAACACATTCTTTATTTCTTAAAGAATATTTAGTATTAATAATTCAAGAAAAATAGGGATCTTCAATAATTACTCTGTATTTTTAGTCATATATTTTATTTCTGCACATTATCAACCTCATAGTAAAATGTTTATTAAGCAGTCAATTATAATTAAAGAGTAAAAGAAGTAAAAAATAGTCTTAGAGTTACCCACATATTTACCATTTTACCCATCTTTACTATTCCTCATAGTGTAAATATGCTGGCAAAAAAATATCTCTGGTTTTCTTGCATAAAATTGTCTTTAATTTGCCAGGTATTGAACTCAAGGGCACTCAACCACTGAGCCACATCCTTAGCCCTTTTTCATATTTTACTAGAGACAGGGTTTCACTGAGTTGCTTGGTATCTTGCCATTGCTGAGCCTGGCTTTAAACTCAAGATACTCCTGCCTCAACCTCCCAAGCCGCTGGGATTACAGTTGTGCATCCCCGCCCCCTGGCTAATTTGCCCAAATCTTTGAAAAATATTTCACCTGTATATAGAATTAAGAGTTGTCATGAATTGAATAGAATTCCCCCACCCCCAAATGTATCTCATCTGAATCTCAGGAACTGACCTTATTTGGAAATAATTTCTTTGGAGGAATTAATTGGATATGTTGAGATGAAAATATCCTGGGTTTCAGAAAGGCCCTAAATCCTAGGACTGGTGTTCTTTTTCAAAGAGGAGGGGCCCGAGAAAAAGAGGAGAACACCATGGGAGGATGAAAGCAGAAAATGGAGGATGTGTCTGCAAGCTGAGGAGAGCCAAGGGTTGCTGGCCATCTCCAGGAGGTGAGAGAAAGCGTGGAATAGCTAGCTGCCTGATGACCTTCAGAAGGAACAACCTTGCCAATCAATGTCTTCAGTTTTGACTTATAGCTGTCACAGTGGTATGAGAATAAAGTTCTGATTTGTCAAGCATCCCAATTTGTGGTAATCTGTTCTGAAAGTCCAAGGAAACATGTACATTTAAACAAAAGGGATTTTTTCCCTCTGAGCATCTTTAAGATGTCAATTCTTTTTCTTTATTCACTATTGTTTCTGATAAGGCATCTGTGGTTTATATAATAGTTTCTCTCTGAGGTAATATGTCTTTATTTCTTTAGCTGCCTCTAAGAGTTTTCTCTTTAGGTTTGGTTTTCAGCAGGTTGACTTTAATATCCTAGCATGTTTCATTTTGTATTTTGTTACTAGGCATTTTATGAGGTTCTTGATTGTGTAGATTTAACAATTTTTAAGTGTTGGGAAAAATTCAGGTATTATTTTTTAAAACATTATTTTTTCTGAGCTATTCCTTCTCTCATTTCTCCTGGACGCCTTTTATATGTTAGACTAGGTTTTATGCCTCACAAGGCACTGAAGTTGCTAATTTTGAAATATTTTTTTCTCTTTCTTAACATTGTATCATTTCTAAAGTAATAGAAATAAGTGAAATAATTTCTAATAATTTAGAATAAAGAATAATTTCTAATAACTTAGAAATTATTACATAATTCCTAACAATTTCTATTGCTTATCCCTCTACTTGGCAATATCCAATGTTCAAGCCCAATTTCCACTTGGCTCTTTTTAAATTTCAGTCTCTCTTTTTCTGTTGAGCTCCTCCATGTGTTCTTTCATTATACCCCCTTTATGCCCTTGAGATATTTACAATAGCTTGTTTAAAAGTATTCTCTGCTAATTCTAATAATTGGATCATCTTGATATTTATATCCATATACTTTTTTTTGCCTGCTTCTTTGACCATCTAGAGAATATATGTATATATGTATATATATACATGTAATATGTGTTTATATATAATACATATTTATGTTATAATATGTATTTATATATACAATTATATATATATATATATATATATATATATATATATAATTGAGTACTATTGAGGATGCATTGCAGTAATACTGAATCATGATGTCTGCAAAGTGTTTTTTTTTTTTTGTATTTTATTAATTATGTCAAGCTTGGGTTTGTCTTTGCTTGAGAGTATGTTTTTAATATGTTAGTCTTAGGGAAAATCCCCTAAATTAGAGTGTAGTGAAATAATTATTGTGGAGTCTTCCTGAGGTCTCAGGTGTATGAGCAAGGGGCACACATGGTGTTTCACTTCAGTCTTCATAGGTTCTCTGATTTATTTCATCATTGAATGATTTTTGGTACTTTTGTTTTGGTCTCTCCACTACCATTCCTCTCTTCTGGGACTTACATGTCCTTCACAAGTGTGACTAGTCTTTAGGAAGGTATTGAAGGGAGAACACAAACTTTTGAGTCTTATTTCAATAATTACAAGACTGTGCTGTGAATGGTTCAGTTGCTAAAAACAATCACTCTATGTGTTTTGTCCAATTTCATAGTTATTTACATCAGGTGGGCAAGTTATATACTCTATCAGGGCAAAAAGGTAGAGAACTAAAGTTTGTATTTCATTTCTGATAAATACCACAGTTTTTATTATTTAATGGATAAAATATGTTCTCCCATTTCCTTGGAGGTATTGTCATTTGATTATTTGTTTATTTTGTTTCCTACATTTTCTTTCTTTTCTTGGAATTTTTTTCCTTCATAAATTGTTTTGTCTTTTGACTCATGTTAACAGGCTACCTCAACTATATAGGTAAGAATCATTCAAAAAATTTGTTTGGACAGCTCTTTGCAAGGGTGGAAGGTGTTCAATGATGTTACTCACCTGAAAGTGGTTGATTGAACTACTGCTTTGGGGATCCTCCAGATGTCAGTAAGTAAAGGTATATTTTTGTTCACTGATTAGTTGTCTCAGAGAGGAATTCCTTAAATCTTTTAATGTAGGGAGAAACACGAGCTGCTGTCTTATTGATGCCGCTATGTTTTAATCTCAGTTTATGCAGCTTAGCCTTTGCCATACCTGATACCTCATGTAGGGGATTGTAAGCCTGGATGCTGCTTTCTGCGAAGTGACTGAGATAAGAATAGGGTTTTCTCTATTGCCTGAACATGCACTTTCACTCATTTCCTTCATTTTCCATACTGTTTCACCTCCACAACCAGCTGCCACTGGAAGATCCTCTTGGGTTTGAATTTTCCAGAGCACAAATACAGTATTTTTGACAAAGGCAAACAAAGTGTAGTCCTCTTGCTCTGTGGGCAAGAGGAGGAGGGTTGAGGTGTAGAAACACCTTATAAATATTTTAAACCAATGCCTTTGTTTATAACTCTAGCCTATACTCAGCCATCAGAGTTAACTGGTTCTTTTTCTTTCCAAGAAATTCATCACTCTGAGATGTGAAGCATATTTCATAAAAGACTTCCTCTAAGGAAAATTTCAGACTTCTTTTGGTACTATGTCAGTAATCATTCATCTATTTACATTCATTTGCCAAAATTATGAGGTCAGCTCAAGTGGCAAGTTGTCTCCTTTTTATTTTTTTAATTTAATTAATTTTTAAATACATGACAGCGGAATGCATTACATTCTTATTACACATATAGAGCGCAATTTTTCATATCTTTGTATATAAAGTATGTTGACACCCAATTTGTGTCTTCATTCATACATGTACTTTGGATAATGATGTTCATCACATTCCACCATCCTGTCTCCTTTTTAAATAGCCTTTTAAAAACCGTTTTCAGATATTTTAGTGGGATTTAAAGAAGTCATAGCAACAAATGTGTATTCAATCTACAACACTGAAGAACAACTATATTATTACATTTGAGTAGAGTGAAAAGCTGTGAGACAGAGAGACTGAGGATGCACTGGAAGGACAGCCTTTAAAAAATGTATTTAAAATCACTCCTCCAGGAACATAATGCTCCCACCTCCCTGCCTTCAAATATGAGAACTTGGTTTCATCTGTGTCTTACTCCAATGTCTCTTGTCCTTCAAACTCTTTCTATAGAACTGAAACAGAAGGAACCATTAGTTTCCAATGATCTTACTTATGCAAACACCTTGTGTCTATGTTACCTAGTCATCAAGGCAAGAATGGAAATAGCAAGAACAAAAAGTGAGCTGGTGCAATAGGGACTAAGATCACTGTCCCAGGACATTTTGAGTTGGACATTGGTTCAGGACCTCCTGTACTTTGCAGAAATAGTCAAGGAAGGTCTGCCATTTCCAAACATGAAAACACAACTTGCAGGGCTTTTCTGCTTTTCCTAACTTTATTTCAACAAAATAGGCCCATCTGGAAACACCCTTGAAGCAATGCTCTTCCTTCCTGCCTCATTACAGCTACATCAACAGATCAGCATTCTGGGACTGCCCTGCCTGCCTCTCTCCTCTCAGCTGGAGCATCCCATAGCCAATTAAATCCACTATAGCTTAGCTCTGAGACATGTCCATGCTCCCTTATTGCTTTTCAATAGCTTGAAATCTAGTCAGCTGAAAAACCAAACTGATAACCAGGCAAGAATCATCACTGGAGTGAGAAATAGATGCACAATATTGAGGACCACCCCACTGAATGTGGCCCTAGATGTACAATGAGCCTTTTTACCACCCATCTGAGAGCAGTCATGACTTCCCGCAATTGGGTATTCTATTTGTATTTCAAACGCTGAGGCTCAAAAGTGACATTAGCTGCTGCTCAGGGATTCATTCTGTCCCTTACCATGTCATGGCAGGATTCTTTAAATGTTTGTTTCAGCATCCAAGAGGAAAAGGAATAATCAAAGTATGGAATACAAGGAACTCAGTGGTGACATCTGGAGTCAGATGTTGTCTCCCTAACTCTTCACCTATCAGTGTCATGCTTCTTCTGAAAGTCCTGACTTAACATAGATGTCTGTCTAATGCCTCAGCTATCCATCCTATTGTCTCCTTCATCCCAGTCCCTTTCCCAGATCACCGGGAGACTGTCAGAGGTGGAAGATATATTGACATCATCAAGTCTAAGTCTTCCATTTTACAGAATTGATTTTAAAAAATGGCTTTTCTACAATAATGTTGCAAGTCTATTCTCAGCTAAGGTAGGAATTTAGACCTTCTTCTCCAGGGCTGGGACTTGATAAGGTGAGTGAAGCACTCATACACAAATAATATGAAACCATCCATAAACCAAATAAACAAGATAGCTAGTGTTTTAATACTTTTTTCCCCATTCTGGGGATTGAACCCAGGGACTTCCTACTACTGAGTTACATATCTCTAGTCCTTTTTCTTTATTTTGACATGGAGTCTTGTTAAATTATCTAGGCTGGCCTTGAACTTGCAATTCTCCTGCCTCAACCACTAAGTCCATGGGCTCATCGGCATGCACCACCACATTCAGCTGCAACATTTTTCAACAAAGAAAATATTAATACACTTAGGTGTAAGACTTTTTTAATTCCATGATGAACAAAATATTAGAATTCTAAACAGGGCCAGTATTAAGGTGAGGCAAGTTAAATAGGATGTACAAGTACAGATGTAATATAATGTAAAACAATTACATACTTAAGTACACTGCTTTGTCCAATTGATTATTTTTCTTAGCTAGTTTTTCTCTTTATTTAAATTTTTGTTGTTTCATACACTATGGAGATTTTGCATTTTAATTTTTAAAATACTCTACCAAAATGTTTTTTATCTTGGTTATTGACACTTTTGGTTATTGGTTATTGACATTCTTTAGTTTTTCTCCTTAACTAAGTACCATATTCACTCTATCATAGTCCTAGCTCCATTTCTGATTCTCAGGCCTCTTCTCAGTATGAATCTATTTTGCATGCAATTTCCCTGTCAGTTTTATCACATTGAATCTCTTGATTCTACTTTACTTAGCCTGGAAACATTCACTCTTCCTGTTGTACCTTGAGCCCCTTGCTCATTTGGATCTCACTTATGTAGGTTTTCACAGGGACTGAACACTTATATCTTGAACCCCATGTCTCCAGCTTCTCTGGTTATGGCTGCATATGAGCTCAAAAATCCCCAGGTTTTCTGTAGTATCACCACAGGAAAAAAAATAAAATCTCCAATTCTAGAAGTAGTCACCTTTCTACGGGATTGTGCTAGGTAATAGGAGTAATTAAAGAAACAGAAAACTAAGCATGCACAGATCTGATAAATTGTAGCTGGGGTCTATCTTCTGTGCTCCTTGAGCTACAGGTTGCATTATTTTGGCTTGGGCTTTGATATCTTCCAAAATTTTGATAATTGAAAAAATAAAACTTGACCCATGAATTAAAAACATTATGAAGTTATTTCTGCTTAATTACCTAGACTTTATATTTTGTTTCTAGCATTACTTTAATAATATCTAGCTATAATAATGAAGTTACATTACTATAGTAATAATAAGTTAATATTATGATTTTTTTGTTTTTATAATATAATTTTATACTTCATTCAGACTAAATAACCAAGAGTCAAACAAGAGAATGCATCCCAGCTCCTGTATTCTCCAGGGATAAGGTGGCTTTACTTTATTCATTCTTCAAGGGGCTTAGATTTCTTTGCTTGTATCATGATGCCATCTTCTTAAGCAATTCTGTTCAAAACAGAGTCAATCAACTCTGTCATTGGTCTGCAATGAGATAAGGAACTGACACTAATATGTAAAACAATTACATACCTAAGCAGACTTCTTTGTCCAACTGGTTATTTTTCTTAGCTGTTTTTTTTCTAAATAAAGTGGTATTTTTAATTCCACTAAGATACAAGCTGCTCATCTCCTCATACACTGCAATGTAGAGTAATTTTGCTGAAAGTGTTGTCTACATGCATATGCTCAACTCTGAATTACCACAACTATTTCTGTGTTCTACCTATGGGAAAAAGGAAAGAAAATGTTCATGGTAAACTGTATCCTTCTATGGACATGCCTTAGAAGGGTTCATATTACCTCTGCTCACATCTCCTTAGCTATTATTTAGTCGGTGCAAGACCTAGAATAAAGGAGGACTGGAAAAAGTAGTCACTAGCTGGATGTGAAGTGCCCCATAAAACCTTAAGTGCTTTAATACTAAGAAGAAAAAAGAAGAATGGATTTGGGAATATTTAATAGTCTCTGATATATGACATTTTATATCCTTACTGTTGGGATATGAAATGACTAAAAACAAAAAGCATCTGGGAACCAAATTTAAAACAAGAGAAAAATGAAAAGTTCAATAGAAAAAAAGAAAAGAAAAGAAAAAAAGAAATAAAATAAAATAAAAGAAAAAACACATAATGTCAGCTTTTGGGGAATTACAAAGGCATGATAAGTAGCATCCTTTCTACTTTTTAAAAATTCTACACTGTTTGAAAAATAAGTTAAATTAAGCAAATGAGAAATCATATATCAACTTTATCAATGAGGAAGTATATGTTGGAGAGTGCAGTTTTATTTTGTAGGCAAATGTGTTTTCAATAAAGAACCCCAGAATAAAAAGAGTTATCCAACCAGCTGTGAGAGACACAGCTGAACTGCTAAAGGTAATGTTCAAGATATACACAGTCCCCTCTAGGGCTTTTCTTCTTATGTCTATTGAAAGACTGAACAATCAAGAACACATGATTTCTGAAGACAAGATCATTCTTTAAAGAGAAAGGAAGAAATTGAGATGAGATCACTCATTTTATGGCCCCTTAGTTTTACAATAAATGTTCAATATCTCTAGCAATTAGAGAAATGCAAATCAAGACTACTCTAAGATTTCATCTCACTCCAGTCAGAATGGCAGCTATTAAGAATACAAACAACAATAAATGTTGGCAAGAATATGGGGAAAAAGGCACTCTCATACATTGCTGGTGGGACTGCAAATTGGTGCAGCCAATATAGAAAGTAGTATAGAGATTCCTTGAAAAACTGGGAATGGAACCACCATTTTATCTAGCTATCTCACCCCGCAGTCTATACCATAAGGACTTTAAAACAACGTACTAAAGGGACACAGCCATGTCAAATTTCATAGCAGCACAATTCATAATAGCCAAACTGTGGACCCAACATAGATGCCCTTCAGTAGATGAATGGATAAGGAAAATGTGGTATACATACAAAATGGAATATAACTCAGCATTAAAAAAGAATAAAAATCATGGCATTTGCAGGTAAATGGTTGGAGCAGGAGAACATAATACTAAGTAAAGTTAGCCAATCCCAAAAAACCAAATGCTGAATGTTTTCTATGATTTAAGGATGTTGATTCATGATGGGGTTGGGGGGTGATCATTGGAGGATTAGACAAATACTAGATAGATCAAAAGGGAGGGAAGGGAAGGGTGAGGTTATGGGAATAGGAAAGATGGTGGAATGAGATGGGCAATATTACCCTAAGAACATATATGAAGACACAAATGGTATAACTCTACTTTGTGTACAACCAGAGACATGAAAAAGCATGCTCTATATGTATAATATAAATTGTAATGCATTCTGCTGTCATATGTAACAAATTAGAATATACTTTAAAAATTGAAAAAAAAAAAAGAGTCACCTTCTTTTCTTTGGGAAAATTTGCTTGAGAGACAGAAAGAAGTCAGTAGTGTTACACTAATAAAAGTTCTTGCACCTGGAAGGAACATCAAAAGTGGAGAAAACACATTCCTCAGTCCTCACATTTCATGGCTTTTTATTCTCTCAATGCATTGCACTTAGCCACAAAACTGATGACCAACCTGTGTCATCACTGTCTCCCTCCTGCATGTTAATCTGCCATCTCTCAGGATAATAATGTTTTTCAGTGTTATAAAGTTATTTTCAAAATGTTAACCACAAATTATTTGAACATCATTCTGGAACCACCATTGGATAATATAACTTTGACCTCAGAAGGCTTTAAAATTAATAATTTTATTTCAAGGCCATTATTTCCCACTCCCATCAATTCAGTTGTTTTGTCCAAGATAGTCGATTAGAGATTCTTCAAACAGGTCAAATAATGACATTCCAATACCATAATAATAAAATGCCAAGATTAAATTGTTGTCAATTTAGTTAATTTTTTTATCAAAACAGGGTGGAAAATAAAGTTTAAAATATAAATCTATTTTTAGATTAATGTTCAAAAACTTTAAAATTTAATAAAATTAAATGTAAGAGTCAAAAATTTCAGCTTTCATAATTTCCTCTTCAAGTTTATGTCCAGCTTAATCTCAGTCAGAGGAACTATCTGTACTGGTCCAGAGTTAGCATTCTTTCTGTAGCTGAAGCCCAGGCAGTCTTCCACTGAAATGGCTATAAATCCGTCAGGACCAGTAAGTTTTATTTGTTTAACACAATTCTCTCATGTACCTCTCTTTTGAGAAACCCAAAGAGGTAAGACAATAGGATATGCCTGAGAAATTTTGAAAATAATCCAATCCCCAGCCCTTGGAGAAATTATCCTAGATAAAATTATGTATTTAATGTCTCCAAGGATTAAAACAGGGACTTGGTAGAATTTACACTAAGGAGGAAAGACAGAAGAGAGCATTGATATTTCAGTCTAGAGAAAATGCCAGTCATCTGGTTACTTGTCCAAAATCTATGACATGTGTCTTATAAACTCAATGGGGCGGTTAATTTTGGTATTATTTACTGACTGTGAAAAAGAGGAACATCTTTAAGGCACATCATCTCCTTTATTACATGCGACATCTGGAGCATTGTTAATTTTTTGGCAAATTTAAATTTGTAGTTGCCCCTGTTATAAAAGAGAAGTCCTTCCCTTTCATTTGGTACAATGGCAATCTCTCCATTGCAATTTCTCTTCTCCTTTGGGCCCTGCCTTGCCATTTATCAGTGGTAAATGGGTGTGAGCTATATCTTGTGACACAGGTCTGGTCTACCATGGTCATGTGATATGAAATTTCTTAGAACTAAAAATTACTCTTAGGGCAGAGAGGGGTTCTCTTTTATAGGAAATTAATCCTGACACACATTTTCTGAAACCATCATTACCTGGTTGAGGTCCCTGCAGTCTATACCTTCACTGGTTGGGGTACAGCTGCTAGTGCCTTTGTGTAAGTCTGAATGCCCTCACCTTTTACCTTTCCTAAACCAAATCTTAATTTCTTTTTTTTTTTTAAGGTCTTTGCCTACACCTCTCTCAGGCCTGAGATTTATCATCTTTTGAATTGCTGAGGCTCACAACTCACACCTTTGCTGAATACTTTCTTTTCCTTAAAACAAGCAGGCCTGAATTATTTCCTTAACTCAGAGCACATTTAGTTGCTTATATAAAAGACTTGCTCAGTGATAAAGCTGCTTTTACCTGTAATATTCTATCATGGCCAAAATTGTATTTCAGATTGTCTTAGGTCTTACACCATCTTCCTACGTTAAAAAAACAAATTCAAAATTAACCAAACAATTATGAAGACCACTTACAGTTTCCTAAAAGTCACTGAAGTCATGGACCTTGGGCATATCAAAATGCTCAGATACTTTGTATAAATTTTGTTCCCAAACTGATTTCACTATCCATATCCCAATTATCCTGACCAATGCACTAGATTACAACAGTTCTTTGTATTAATTTTCTCTTTCTCAATCCCTCCCCAGTGGAGCAGAACATGTGATCAGTTTGCTCTTGAGGGAAAAATAAATGGACAGAAGCTGAGAATGTGTGATCAATTTCTCTCCTCAGTTCAGTAATCACTGAAGAGTGATAGTGTGGGAAAAGGCCAGGGTGTAGGTAGTGTTCCCTCATTATGCAAGGCAATATCCAGAGTGGAGAATTATCACTGTCTTCTAAAAATAGTTTGCCTTTCTCAAGCACAGTGATCTTCAGTTTTTCTTTATTGTGACACATTAACAGATGATGTTTACATGATATATTGAAATTGATGAATAGCTGTGGCAAAGCTACAATAGGCTGTAGGTTCTGATGCTTCTGATTCTATAGCCCAGTAATTCTCAACTGGGGGTGATTGTGCTCCCAGAGTACATTTAGATGTGTCTGGAGACATTTTTGGTTGTCACAACCTGGCAGCAGAGATGTTAGTGTGTAAAGGCCAAGGTTGTCACTAAACATCCACATCCTACAATACATAGAAAAAAAAAAAAAACTATACAACAAATCTTAACAGGGTGAGGTTGAGAAACTCTGCAACAGATATATTTTACCCAATTGTTCCCATGTCCAGGGAACACTGAAATGAGAATTAGTGAGATAGTTATTAATATGTGGATAAACGTGATACTTCCCTAAGTACTTTTTTTTCAGTCAAATAAATCATTTACAAATTTTGGTGGTATGTTCTGCTACAACATATGTTTTCCAATCTGAATTAGCTGATGTGTTATTGTAAATAGAGAAATAATGTCAGGAAAATGTTATAGCAACATTTTTCATATGTGATATTCTTTTTTCCCAGTTCCTTAGTGTTTTATACCATCAAGGGGCCATAGCAGAACCCAGAGGGAGAAAAGATAATATAGTACACTGGGCCTATCTCTTATTGCTTTATTGATTACAAAATGAACACAATTATCCATCAACCTCCTATCCTGTATCTATACCTTTTACAATATTTTTCTGCACTTTGCTACTCATGCCATCATAAACTGAGGTCCACATCCCTTGAATCTGGCATGCCCTTTTGTCTTGTTTTGGCCAATCACCAGGTATCAGGTCCTTGACCTTAAGAAACCTTGAAAATCCAATTTGTTCTCTGGAAGGATGGGACCATTATATTAACAAGCCCATGTTAACCTGCTGAAGAATGAGAAATCCTCTGAAACAGAGAAGATCTCACTTATCTGTAGGTCAGTCATGCCACTGTTGACCAGTCAACTGATCATGGATTCAAGAGTGAATACAACTGAGTTCACACCTGGCCCAGGCGGTGAAAATACTCAACTGACTTACAGATATTCTGCAAATGATAAATGGTGAGGTCTTAAATTACCACATTTTAGGGTGGATTGTTATGCATCAATAGATAAGTAAATGTTTTCTCTGATAAGTGGACGCTGATCCATATATGGGGGGGCCATGGAATGAATGAAGGAACTTTAGATTGAGCAAAGGGGAGAAAGAGGCAGGGAGGGAGCATGGGGATAGGAAAGATGGTGAAATGAGATGGACATCATTATCCTAAGTACACGTATGACTGCACGAATGGTGTGACTCCGTGTACAACCAGAGAAGTAAAAAATTGTGCTCCATTTGTGTACAATTAATCGACGAGCATTCTGCTGTCATGTATAACTGAACAAATAAAGAATATAGGTAAAAAGTACAAAAAATAGATAAATGATATATACATTGTAACTTCTTTGTTTGCTTTTTGCCACATAATCTACCTTAGAAGTGCTTATTGCACTGTTAATATTATTTGTGTGTGTGTGTGTGCATGTGTGTATTTGGCTGTTATCTCTGAGATCAGCAGCCTCTCCTTTGCTAAACATTCTTCCTTCAAGTTACCTTCATTTTTTAGAACGGTAAAGTCTTATATTAAACATCAATTATTTCTTTACTTAATAGAAATGTAATGAGATGTTTTAATCTGCTCATACTTTAATTAAAGTTTCCATCATTATTTTTATTGGTTCTCTGAATGAATAGTTGCATAGATTTTGAGTGGTCTGCCCATTCCTAGATTTCTCAAAGATCCTATTAATTTTGTAGATAATTTTACAGAATGTGACTTTTTTCATACTGGTTATGAGGCATAAAGGCACATAAATGCTCATGTATTTTGTGGGAGTCAAAATACTTTTGCCCTGTCTATGACTAATCATGTATCACTAGTATGCCAGACATAAGATTAGAAATTATTGCTCAGGCCTTTCTGAGATGTCAAGGAAGCATCCAAATTGAGGAGTCTGTAGATAAGTTTCTTTCTGTTTGGGATGTGTCAATAGGTGAGTGCTCATGTGCATGTACATATGCATTTGTGTGAGTTAGTGGGAAAGTCTGAGGATTCATATTTTGTTACACTTATTATCATACTAATATATTCTAAGGCTGTTGTGTGCTTTTTATATCAAATTATTCTAAATCGCTACAATAATCAAAACCATTAACAAATATCTCCACATTTTTGAAGGGATATATTATTTTATATTATATTATATATATGTTATATTATATCAATAATTCTGTCTTCATGGCAGCCCTGAGAGATGGGAATTTTTTAGATTCTATTTTATTGTAAATTGATAGATCATAATTGTATATATTTATGGGGTTGAAAGCAATGTCATAAAAGATGTGTATTATATGGAATGATTAAATCAAACTCATCAACATATCCATCACTCCATTTTTTGTACTGAGCACATTTGAAATTTATACCTAATAATTTTGAAATGTAAGATATACTATTTTTAACTAGTCACTATGCCATACAATATATCAAGACACTTGTTCTTCTCATCTGAAACTTTGTACTCTTTGACCCACATCAACCCCATCTCCTCCACTTCTCAACCTTTAATAACCACCGTTCATTTTCAGGGCTTTTCTGCTGAACTCTGTAATTAAATTAGGAAAGTACTTTTAGGAATTTACAAAGCACTAGAACACCCTGGAAAGTGTATTATGATGCAGATTCTTGGGACCCTCTTTCAGAGATTTGGATTAAGTCCTTGCCAAACGTAAGAATTGATAATAATTATTGTTATAACAGTGATGATAAAAACCAGTATTTCTATAGTCAGGCACTGTTTTAAGTGTTACATTATTTATTAGGTTTGATTTTCAAAAATACTTCATGAGGTAATTTTTAAAATGGTTCTCATATGTGAGGAAACTGAGGCTTAAAGAAACTGGTTCCTGTTAGAATTTGGAACATAAACTTACATTTGTTCCATTTCCAAACTCTGGTTCCATTTAATCACTGTATTTTCTACTATTTCCATATTTACTATAGTGTCTAACTTCGGAACAATAGTTGTTTGATACTTAGTACAAAGCAAATACTTCAGGGAAAAAAAAAGTGTCTGAAAGATCATCACTAATACCTTTCTCTACATAGGCTAAAATCTAACCTTGTATAGGGTCAGATAAGCCAAAATATGCATGACATTCTCCACACTTCAGTCTTGCCAATTTGAAGCCTGGTAATTCCTTGCAGATATGTCTTAAGAACTCAAGACATACGGAAATGGACTCAAATGAACAGGAGCAACTGCTGGTGTCAACAAAAAGATCCAAGGAAATGAATAAAAATATCCATTCTACATAGATAGAAGTGAAGGGGAGGGAAAAGGAAACATTAAACCAAGCCTTTTAAGTTCTTCAATTTTGATGTCTTTTTCCACACTGAATCTATCAGAATATAATCAATTTCCCAAGTATTTTGGACCCCTTTCTGTCTGCTCCAAAATCTAATGGCATTTGTGGTCTCAAGCCTGTTTACATCCAGATTAGCTGCAGGAAGGCAATCATGTACAGAATACTTGGAAACCAACCAAAGGCAGAGTCAAGACTTAGTGTTGATTTGTCTTGCCTGATAATTTGAATTTTCCCAAGGACTAATTTCAGAACTTCATGATCCTGATGAATGCTTAAAAATAAAAAGTTTAAGGAGATACTGTGTGACCCACATGATGTTGGGGTGAAGTGATTAGCGTATGTGTTCTTGTCTTATTTTACTTATCAGTGCATAACAGTTGTACGTAGCAGTAGGGTTCATTTTGACATATTCATAATGCATATATAACTTAACTTTTTCCATTTCTATCCCTAATACTTCCTCTTATCCTCCCGTCCTCTTTTCCCCATCTTCTTTCTCTACTCTATTGGTCTTCCTTTTATTAATTAATTAATTTAATTAGTGCATTATAGTTTTATATCATAGAGCTTTAAACAAAATGTATTTATTCTCTCTGTAAAAGTCCAAAGTTTGAAGAGTAGTTAGGAGTGGGTTGACAGCTCTGTTCCACAAGTTCACCTAAGAACTCTGAATTTTTCTGTTTTGATACTCTGCCCTCTCCTAGAACATTGTTTTGTTCAAATAGATGACTCGGGCCCATTGAGGTTGAGTCAGTTTCTTGTCTGGAGGAAAAAGGAAGAGAAAGAGAGAAGACCAGTAATTTGGTAATTTTCTTTAAGGGGGGTGATTTTTAAAAAAATCACCTCTGTTTATGTTCCTTGATGAGAATCTGGATATTTGATAACACCCACTGGGAAACTGGGAAACATGTCTGAGTTAGGTGCCAAGCATTCTATAAGAAGTAGATATGGAAAAACAGGGTGGAGTGCCCAGCACATTATCATCTCCTAAAGCTGGATAGGATTGCATGGTGCTGAAGAGTCAGATAGCATGGGTATCAATGCAAGTTCTGGTTCATTTCTTCTTGGTATGTGACCTTGAGAATATTATTTCTTCTTTGAGATTTAATTTTCCCGTTTTCTAAAATAAAAATTATAAATGCTTTACCTCCCTGTGTTGTTTTTAGTAATGATGAAACCCTGCCTAATTTAAACTACCTGCCATTCCAGATCAAAATGGATTTTGATTCTTTTAATCACAATAAGACAGAGGATATCCAAAATTAGAATGTTTCACATGTCATTAAGTCTTTATCAAACACGATTCTAAGCAACACGCTGTAATTACTGTGCAGTTTTTGGACCTCAGCCCAAAGGTAGGAATCTTAATTCTAGGGCCCATTTGATGATTGGTGGAGTGTGCATAACAAAGATCCTGCCAAAAGCTAAAGCACAGCTCTCAGTTCCAAAGAAGGAGGAGGTGTCTCCATTGTTTTATTGTATTCTCTAGGGCAGAAATTGTAAGCCTGTGGTGAAATATAATTATAATTCTCTATTGTATAATTTGGGGTATAAACAAACAAATTCCTCTCTAATCAATTTACAGAAATAAACAGAAAAGGCAAATAAGCAGCCTTCCTATAAAAGGAGTATTAAACAGGATTTGCATGTGCCATTTATTCTGGCATAGCAGAAATGCAGCCTTGAATTTACAACCAAAGCAAACATATGCCCTGTTCCAAGAATAATGCCCTTTATCAGAGATAGTCCCATCTGTCTTGACATCAAAAATCCTTTTTGACACCAATTTTTCAGTTAGCAGTTTTTCATCTCTCAAAAAAAATAACCAATGTTTTCTGAATTTTGTAAGCTAATAAGGTCAAAAACATCTCAACTTTCTCTGTTTTTTACTTCCTTCCTTCATGAAATGCATTAGAGGCTGCTAATGAGACTGCAGTATTCTGGGTATACCATAACATTGCCACAAGCCTGGCTCCATGGACTCATTTTCTATAGAACAAGTCTAGTGGCAAGAGCGTAGTGGGTATGAAAGAAGATTTAAGGTTCTTTTAGTATGGATCTCTCCACAAAAGCAAAGTCTGAGTCAAAGGCTTTTTTTGTTTTTTTGTTTTTTGTTTTTTTGTTTGGAGAGTGATTCCAGGGAGAGAAGTAAAAGAATTGAGGCTCAGAACATGATGCCCCAAACCATGGCCCTGTGATATACTGAGGACTCTGAACTGAAATACATTGGAGGGGCTCAGAATCAAGGTCTCTTGACTTTCTCTGTCCTCTCCTATTTCCCTTCCTCTTCTAAGGCTTGTCAAGAACTCTTCTACCCCAAGTATGTCATATAAACTAGAATCTTCTCTATCAAAGCATGTCATAAAACCATAAAGGCCACTCTCTGTCTTACCTCTCTTGAAAGCAGGTAATAAGACCATCATTCTAGAGAGTTTCTGCTCCAAATATGTGGGGAAGGACCATGACATAGAGAAGCCAAAAGGTAGCTGGACAAATGGGCCTTGCTTTTCCCACCCCTAGTTTATGACCAATTTGTATTACCCTTTTGTCCAAATCTGCTTCTCCACAGCTATCTACTTTTTTCTTCAGACTTAGCATAAAAATCATAATTTTTTTTCCTGGGACTTTAATTCTTCATTTTTGAAAGGTCTTATGTCGTGTACAACTTTGTTAAATAAATCCATTATATTTTTGTCTTGTTATTCTGACTTTTGTGATAGGTATGGCTGCCATGATGCTTGTGATGGATGAAGAAGACATATTACCTTTTTGTCCCTACAAGGGTCAAAGGTAGAGAAATGCATAAGGAGGGAAATACAGTACAAACATGTGTTATCAAGTTACCTCTGCTACTAGCCAAACGAAGCTTGATTCTGGGGAAACTTCTGTGGAAACTCCTGACATGAATCTTGGAACTGTCTACCAAAGGGAACAGAAATAGAATCAATTTGTAGAGATAATAAAACAATAACATTTCTTTACCCATCACACAGGCAGTGTCTGATGCCTTTAAACAAAAGACAGATTAGCAAGGGGGGAAATGCAAAAAAAAATATTTAACAAAGTTATATGATATGGGACTCTTCAGAACTGAAGACCCAACGACCCCAGGAAAACTGTGCTTTCATGCTTTGGTTTGATGAAGAATGGACAGTGACATAGAAATGTGATATTTCAAAAGTAGAGGTGTGACTTACTGGTACCAAGTAGGGGGCACTTGGCAAGGCCTATTTGTACACATTATTTATGGTTTCTGTGTAGGGGGTAGTACCACTTTAGATTGATGGACATACTAGCTACCACAGCTCATTTGGGTAAGGGCCTGGAATGGTGGCCAAGAGACCAAAGAAAACACCCAGAAATGACATGTGAGACATGTTACAGGGAAGACCTAATGGTGACCATCTGGGCATATGCTTCACCTGTCATCTAGTGGAGACAGGTTGGACAGGTGCACATCTGTTTCATGCAGTGTGTCCAGTGTTTCACCAAAAGCCCAGTGGTAACCAACTGCACAGGTTATCCTCCATTACACATGGTGCCTCTGGTGCTTCACCAGAAAATATTAGCTCCTCTCATTATGCTTTGTCCAGGGTCAGCCACTTGGTTGAGCACTTCCCTCCCCATGGTGCTCTAGCCCATAACAGTTGCTGAAGAAGAGGAGTTTGTAAGTTAGGCTACAGGCACAATGATGTCATTGATTTGCTTATTTTGCTTTGTTCCTTATATTATATTACAAGCATCCTAGGAACAGCTATTCTGGCACATGGCAACAAAGCAACTTGTCTACAGAAAATACTGATTTGCTGTTGTTTCCAGCATATATGACAAGTCACTGTCCTTCTAGCTAATAACTATCTAGGCATTCTGGCTTAGCCTGGCTCTCAGTTCCCTGGGCTTAGCTAGGTCCTTGTGAAGTGAAAGAGGCATTTCAGGGAAATGTGCTAATTCCTTCCTTCCTTTTTTTTTTTTTTAAGAGAGAGTGAGAGAGGGGAGAGAGAGAGAGAGAGAGAGAGAGAGAGAGAGAGAGAGAGAGAGAGAGAGAGAGAGAGAGAGAGACCAGAGAGAGAATTTTTAATATTTATTTTTTTAGTTCTCGGGGGACACAACATCTTTGTTTGTATGTGGTGCTGAGGATCGAACCCGGGCCGCACGCATGCCAGGCGAGCGCTCTACCGCTTGAGCCACATCCCCAGCCCTCCTTCCTTCCTTTAAAGATGACACATCTACTTTTAGGCAAGGTAGGTTAGAGAATTTCTTGATGATCATGTTTCACACAGACTGGTGGGGGAAGGTCACAGTGATCCTGACCCTGTAGTTTTCCCAGTTGCCAAGGTGCTATATTTTGGGATATCATGTTCTTAGCTCCAGGTGTGAATTCTCAGATCCACTGGTCAAGGTTGGGCCTATAGGCCATAATTCTCCTGCCTTTTTGTTTATACAAATTCTCATGTGATGATATCTAAGATACCACAGGGCCAGAATGAGAAGCCTTGGTGCGACTGGTCCTAACATTTGTTAACTGGTTCCTGCAGCAGAGGCTGGTGTAGAAGGGGGCTAAGAAGACTTAAGCCTGCATACAACAGGTCTCTATTTGAGTATCTGAAGACCATTTTTCCTGAGTATCTGAAGACCATTTTTCTTCTGTGCTACAATTTTTTTTTATTATAGGGTACCTGAAGAACATTTTTCTTCTCTTCCATAATTTTTAAAATATTAGCTTATGCTCTGAATAATTTGATAATAATAATAGCAGCTACCATTTATCTGTTTGCCAGATGCAGTCCTAGGCACTTTTCAAATATGTTCACATTTTATTTTTTGTCCCTTTGTGATAACTTTGCATTGTTCACATTTTACTTATGCAGAAACATGCTGAAAATATTTAAATAGCATGCACCTATATTCACAAGGCATATACATGCATGAAATCATTTTAGTTATTTTTCTATTTCAGAGAAATGATTCTATAATATATTAATCACAGAATAAGGGCTTTTAGACATTCTTCATCCAGAACTCACTACATTATTAGATAAATCTGAAGCAAAAATTTTATGAAATGGTATTTCTTTTTTTTAAACAAGGATTATATTTTCGTGTTTTCTATTATGTTCTACTTCTGTGTGGATGTGTGTTTTTTCCTCACTCAATAATGAATCACAGATCAAGACCCCACAGTGTGAAAACACTAGTGTCTACAACAAATATTCAATAGAAAATATTCACAGGGGTTATCTGGAGCCACACAAATCTCCTAGTTTGATGAGTGATTGATAGATTATAGCTAGATTGATAGATAATAGATATAAGATAACTACTGTGTTCATTTTATTACTCCATTTATACTTAGACAATAACTTTGTTTGATAAAAAATTTGAATCTATAGGATACATTATGTTATCTACCCTACCTATTTGTTTTCACAGAAATATCTGAAATTTTGACAAGTGCCCTAGTTTGGAACTAAAGAATAAACATATTTTCAATGTAATTTTAATTTTTCTAGATTGAAAAATAAGATGAAGAGAAGGGAAAAATAATTTAAAGTGTGTAAGAGTGCATTAATGTGGTTTGAATGGACTTCCTGAGGAGCCTACTAGTGGCACTAGGGGCTGGTAAGATAATTGTGTCCAAGTCTGGTCTGCAGTTCCCTCTCTGGTTTGGTTTTTCTTTCTCCTGCCTTTGTACTCAGCTCCAACAAATAGCCTTTTACCATATTCATACCAACCTACTACTTAGAATACATGATTAAATATTACCAATTTTCAGAAATGTTCTCCTCTGCTTACTTTTAATAATTCTTTTGTAGGTTTGGGATGTAGAAATAATAATACACTTCGATTTTCTCTTCTGTAAACAGAGATAATGCTTTCTACTCAGATGATACTATAAGGCTTCAGTCAAAAATATATGTCTTCAGTCAAAAACATATTATATAGTAGATGCTGCATAGAGTTAAATAGAAGTTTTCTTTCTGCCTGCAGTTGTCCAAATTAATTTCCTCCTGCTCCAGTGGATGAAGCTCTCTCTCAAATCTTCTCTATTCCTTAAGTGGCCCAGGCTTATTGTACAGTCACTCCTTCTTATTGCAAGTGGTCACTTCCTGAAAGCTAATGATGGCTTTGTGAATGTTCACAGAAAATAGAGGAAGGGTTTCAGTTATAGGCACAGAAATAGCTCAATGAGGCTGTTGCTTCTGAAGTGTGCTCCATGCAGTCTTTCATTCAACATCTATGTTTTGAGACTTGATTGTCTATAAAATCTTTTTCTATCTTTTTGTGAGTGCATAACACACAAGCTTCGGATTAGTAGGTCACCTTTATTCAGAGTCAGGTTAGAAGGGTAGTCTTTATCTGGAACATTTCCAGACTCATAGCAGAGACAAAGAGAAGACAAGAATCCTGTGATGAGTCTTAAATCTCTAGCCTTTGTGTCTGTTCTCATGTTATTAGCAGAATTCACATGCTTACTCCCAAGTTCAACAAAGTGGGCATATATCCTCTCATGAGAAGAGCAGGTAAAGGGAGTTAATTCAGAATATTTAGCAATCATTAATGCTATTTATCCACTACTGGACACAAGACACTACATTGCACATCACAAAATGTTCCTGTAATCTTGGATATTTGCATCCATATATCCATTGTGTCAGCATTCCTCAGCTCCTGTGTTCATTCCTCTAACTAGAATGTTTCCTTCACATTCACATGTCAAAATTCTGCAGATTTATAAGACAGTATGAATTGGAAACTCAGAAATAAAAAAATACAAAGAGCTAATAAAAAATTTCAACCCCTGAAATAACAGAAGAAATAAAATACTAAAAATAAAGAGATTCTAATGATTTAGGCCTAAAAAGTAACAGTGTTGCTTAGCATGATGTGGGGAACAATATAGGTATTCCTATTACTATAATAGGAAAAGATATCCAGATATCTACTTTATGGTAATAAATAATAGATGTACCTCAATTTGCATCCATAAAGATGAACAATGCAACAGTTTTGAATTATAGAAACATGAACAATATTTGAAAGCATCCAATTCCTTAACTCCTATTCTTAATACTTTTGTCACTACTTGATATACAGGCACATGCACACTCCCCTTACCATTTTCCTCCCTGGAGAACATAAACCTCACCAAGACAGCAGCTCTCACCCACCGTTCACCGTTGTGTCTCCAGGACCTGAAGCGATGTCTGACATATAATGGTCACCCCATAACTGTTCATTGAGTGAATAAATTACCATGGATCTCTTTATATTACAAATGACACACTCACATAATAATCACTTTTATAGATATTAAAATCATATTAAAAAAGATTTAATTCATGGAAAATATATATATATATACACACAAAAAAGTACAGTGGTTATCTCAGGCCAATAAGCTTATGAAAGTTTTAATTTCCTTTTCTGTATTCATCCCAAATACTTATTAATTGGTAAGTATTTCCCAAATATTTACCAAAGAGTATATGCTATTATAAAACAAGAATTATTAAAAGAGAAAGCTTCCTGCAGATCCAGCTCAAATGCAGTCTCTCCAACAAAAAGTTTCCTGAACTCTCCAATCATTGACAATATTGGCCTTTACAATCCTCAGGACACAGTGAAGGTGGCACACACCTGTGATTTCGAATTGTGAGTTCAGCCCATATGTATCACTTATCTATATTCCTTTTGGACAAACACCCTCTGTCTCCATTTTCCTGTCCAGGAAGGGCAAAGGAATACAGTGCTCTGAAGAAGGCAGAGCAATAGCAAGATGAGTGGAGATAAAGATATGGGAAGAATGTGGAGACTCCAGAATATCAGAGAAACCAGCAGAATATCAGAAACAAAGTTCTGTTTTCTTCCTCAAAATGACACGAAGGTATTTTTCATTTGAAAATAATGCTACATTTAGCTTCAGTGGGATCCTTTAGAGTTTTCAGTTGATTGAATTTCAGGTCACTGAAGCCCACTCTTGAGTGAGTACCATGTAAATTCCCAGGATGAACAGTTCAAGAGTTTTAGAGCTACTAAAGAAGCCTACTGTGCGCTACAGGAAAGGTTAAACAGGTAAAGGAGTAAGAGATGAATAACCATGTTGGGAACAGGAAATTAAAACCTCAATTTCAAACAGGCTGCTACTCTCTCACCTTGCTTTCACTCTGCACTACCCTCCAACCTCCTTAAAAGGTCTCGTCAGTGGGAATAAGGAGGAAATATACAGCTTACAAGATACCTTGATGACTTTTCAAAGAGTGCCAATATCAATTACCAAAATGGCAATGAGACTTCACTATAGATCCCTAGACAGACTGCAAACAAACTTCAAAGACAGTGTTACAGTGTGAGCAATCTTGGAACCCATTCTCTGGGATCCACCTCATGTCTTATTGCCTCATATCTTCTTTTGCACACATATTTAGCTTTTTAGAGCAGACAAAAAAAATCATTCAAAACCATATTTGGTAAATTTAATTGAGATTTATTACTTTTGCCTTACAAAAAGGAAATTAAGGGGTTAGGGTTGTAACTCAGTGAAAGAGCACTTGCCTACATGTGTGAGGCACTGGGTCCGATTCTGAGCACCACATTACAAATAAATAAAATATAGGTCCACCAACAACTAAAAAATAAAAAAAAGAAAATTAAAAAACTAGATATTTTGTTAAGTGTATACAGAAGGAAGGAAACTAAAGTACATATTTTATGCTTTTAGATGTTTTTTTTAGAGTCACTCTCAGCTAACTTCAAAGAACATAAAGAAGGCATCATCTTCCCTGTTTTAAAGACATAAACACTAAGGCTCAGAAAGGTGAGAATATTCTAAAGGTCCTGCAGAATAGAATCCAAAGTCAATTGTCTTTTCATAGCATTTCAAATACCTGAATAAGTCTTAAAAAAGAATTATCTAAAACAGCTCTGATTAAGGGAATTAAAATGATCTCCCTGAGGGGAATGTCTACTCTATAGCCAGGACACCTAGGCATATTGACAGTGCACATAAAGGATCACTAAACATAACTAGAATAAAAGAGAAAATATGGTGCCAGTTCATGTAGGTAGGGTTTTTGTCATTCCTTGTGTACTTCAGTTACTGAAGAAAAGATAATTAGTATTACTCTTACCAAATTAAATAATACCCTGGAATGAAGATAAACTTTTTCTTACATTGGAGTCCAAATGAATTAAAATTTTGTTACATTTTTATATATAAACAACTGTCTCATTTTCAACACAAAGAGAGATGAGTCTGGTGTGGTGGAACATGCCTATAATCCTAGCTACTTCAATGGCTGAGACAAAAGGGTTGCAATTTCGAAGCCAGCCCCAGGGGACTTAGCAAGAACCTGTCTCAAATTTTTTAAAAATGAAAAGAGCCAGGGGATGCAGCTTGCAGGAGAGCACTTG
Source organism: Spermophilus citellus (assembly GCF_964194105.1). Classification (NCBI taxonomy): domain Eukaryota; kingdom Metazoa; phylum Chordata; class Mammalia; order Rodentia; family Sciuridae; genus Spermophilus; species Spermophilus citellus. Next base: position 180,557,243 of record NC_138183.1, read on the forward strand.
CCTAGCATATATGAGCCCTGGGTTTAATCCCCAGTACAGTAAAGAAAAGGGTGGGGGAGAGAGAGAGAGAGATGAATCACTGCTTACTAATTAAAAACATTTTCTCCCTACCAACAAATAAATGAGAAGCCAGTTTTTAAAAAAGAGAGATCACATTACCATCTTGTCCTGGAGACCCAGCAAATGTAGTCCAGCAATGGTTTATGTCATATCCTATTGGTTGGAGTTGTCACAGCAGGCTGTTCCTCATCTCCCTACTTGTGCACTGTATTCTCTTTGCTGGGAAAGCCTTTTCATGTTTTAAATGACTCCTTATTCCTTAGTATTCTTATTAGGTACTATATTACCCAGGCAACCTCCTCTGACCTCAACTCCAAAGTGGATCAATTATCCTTTATCTGGACTCTCAAATAAGATAAAAACATAATATTACAATTGAATTCACTACATGATTGTTGAACAAATAACTGAATAAGTGATTAAGTGAATATCTGGTTCTGACTTAGCACTCTCAGAGCTACTCTGTAACTCTTAAAGAGAGCTATCCTTTTCCCTTTACATCAATAAACAAAATAAGTCTTTTTTCATGATGGCACAATTCTCTTTTTAACATTACAAGAAAGTTGCATCCATTTCATTAAATCAAAATTTATGTCAAAGACACATAACTCCCAACCTAGAATTAAGGATTCTCAATGCTCAGGGATCTCATCCTCTAGAGATCTCTAAACTGTAATTAGAAACAATTAGAATGGAATTTATTTGTGGTATTTATCACTTAGAAATAGTCCATGTTCCTATATATTCTAATTGATGATTGTTTCCCAGAAATATTTCCTTTAATTGACTCTAGACAGTAAAAGCAGATTCAATTAAGGAGTGACACTTCCTTGAGATTAAAAATAACCATCCACACTGTTGTCAAAAAAGCAAGGTAAATTATAGTTGAAGGGATGTTGTAGAGCTATTCAATGTCCTCAATCCTGAGTGATTCAAATATTAATAAGTAAAAAGCATCACACAGGGATTATATCATAGTGTTCTCGTCACATACAGTAGCCATACCCAGACACTGTGGCATGCCATTTGACCAGGCTGCTGGAAATTAATGGACTACACTTGAAAGTGTCACAGTCTTCAGTGGAGAAAAGCAAAAACTTTGTTCTTAGGTAGAAGTTATAGCTTTCTCACTATCAGCTATGTCATCTTAGTTCATTTTAACTTGAATGTTAATTTCCTTGACTATAAAACAGAGATAAAACTACCTTCCTTGGAAGTTTTTGCAAAAGTAAACCAAAAGTAATCAATACATAGGTGCTGTCATAGCACTGAGGAGGTCTTGCCCCTCCCCATATCCTCATAGCACATCTGTGTAGCCCTGTTGAGCTGAAGCCACATCTCCAGCCTTTTCCTCTCCCGTCTCTTCCTCCCTTCCTGTCTCCTCATGAATAGGCCAGATGGGTTCCCAGATATCTGTATTTCATAGACCAATAATATCATTTTAGTGGAGGACTAAGAGAGGGTTATCTATTTGATTTTCAATGAAAGAATATTTTGAAATAAATAAATAAATAAATAAAAGATCCTCTGCTGTCACTGTCATTTTACAAAGGGAAAAACTTTTTGACAAAAAAAATAAAAATAAAAAGGGTATAATCTCAGTAGAAAATAGTCAAAATTTCAATGATTTTTGTATTGTGAACAATTGCTTGTGTTTATTTCCTTTTTCTCAGGGTTGGTGATGATTCCATTAGGGACCAATACTTATCTGTACCTTGCCACATGTGACAGACCCAAAAAGTCTCATCTTGAAATCAATGTCTGCTAGGTACAGTCATTAGTAGATGCCATAGATCCAAGTCAAGTGAGTGGACAAATGTATCTCAGAAAAAGAAACCAACTGATAGAGAAGTGATTCGATTTGCCTGCCTAAGGTATATCACACACAATTCCTTTGTGACAGGGATGCCTCCTGGTCCTATGGAAGAAGTGTTAAAAATATTTCATTGGGGGGAGGAAAAGGAAGAAGAAAAGAGATGAGAGAGAGAGAGAGAGAGAGAGAGAGAAAATTTTTCATAGAATTTGAAGACTCCTCTACAGTTCCGACTAGGGCTGAAATCCAACATGGGTACCTATGCATAAGTTATCTATAGTAGTGTGTGTGTATGTGTGCAGGTGTGCGTCCAAAAATGCATAGATGTTGTGCATGCATATACACATGGGCTGAGGAGCAGTTATTAGGCAGTCCAATTTTGCCAATATCATTTAAAGTGTTGTTTTTCTTTAATATACATATTAATATGAGAAAGCTGTGGTTTTCAAATAAAATACTAAATTCCAAATATTTTCACACATTCCAAAAAGATCAATTGCTGGGCTATGTGATTTAGAAGGTGTATTAGTCAGTTTTTCTTCACTAAAATAAAACACCTGAGACAGGCTAATTTATAAATCAAAGAAAATGTTAGGTCCTGTTTTGCAGGTTCAATGGCATGAAAACTGCATTGTTTCAGTTCTGGTGAAGGACATCATAGGTGCATCACACATCATGGCAGGTAGCAATGGTGAAAGTATGAGTGGGAACAAGTGGTCATATCACAAGACAGGAGGAAGAGAGCCGGAGGGGCCAAGCTTCCTCTTTTTTAACAACTATTTTGAGAAAATACCCCCTCCCTTCTGAAGGCAGGGGATCCAATGATATTCAGCTAAACTCCACCAGTTAAAGTTCCCACCACCTCCCAATACTACAACCACGGGGACCAAGCTTCTAACACATGGACATTTGGATATCCAAACCACAGCAGAGAAGATAATGTGTATCATCAAAGAGCTGGAAAACAGACCAAGGCTCTGAAGAGCATTGAAGAATTCTGTCTTGGCTTTCAACTATAGGGCACTTCTGAGAACTTGTAGGAAGAGATTAGACCCATTCAGATATTTGGTAAGTTGTGTCACTGTGGTTTGTATGTATCCCCATGCTACTAAACTGAAATTGCTAACGACATAAGGTAAGTTGGCTGAAATTCAAGCTCTTCTATATAAAAACTAGTTGTGTGAACTTGGACAAGTGATTTAGTGACACTGAGCCTCTACTTCACCATCTGTAAAATAGATATTATCATAACTAACATCCAAGAATTAGAAACAATAAAGAATTAGAAACAATAAACATAGTGCCTGCCACATCAAAGAATTTTAATAAAAATGAACCTGATATTTTGTTCAGCTGTATTCATCAAGTCAGGGATAAGGCCACCAAGCATAGTGGAACAGCTTTTATATTTATATGCATAGAACTTGGCTTCTGTTCACCCATGTTGCTAGAGCCTCCCATGAATGAGGGTTTCTTTTTTTTTTGCCTCTTCGTTTCATCTAAACTAAGAGCAATTCAAGCTAGTAGACACGTAAGCTATTCATGGGTGTGTAGACTTTTGCAGGAGTCAGTATGGCCCCTTCTCCCTGTCCTTCACTCCTCCATGTCCTTGTGCCCCTTCCTTCATCAAGGTCCTCACCATTTCTCAACCCAACTACTGTCCTGCCTTCAGAACTATCCCCATTCTGATCCAATGAAAATCCCATTGTCCAAGTGAATGTTTGGGAGATCCAATTTGTCAATTATACTGACCTGCTTAGAAACTCAAATTATTTTTCTTTTTTCCATTAGTAGCCTAAACTCCTTATTTGTTTATAGTGTCACTATATCTCTGTATAGTCAACCTCTTCCCAGCTTTTAAAGATATTTATTAGAACTAATATTTTAATGTTTACTACTTTCAAAATAATCCAAAATAAAAATGATACTAATTGTAAAAGAAATGGAGAAATATAGGTGGGAATCAGAGGTACAAAAAATCAGAAAATTGAATATTATTCTCAATTGTACTTCAGAGAAAAGTCCAGCAAAGTGATGTGCATTAATCCTGTTTTCCCTACACCTTTATATTTAAAAATAAAATTGTATTATACACTGTAATTTTGTATCTTTATTTTTTCAATCAATGAAATATAATGAATACATTTTTATTTCAATGTGAAAAAATTTAACCACATATTATATAGGGATATAGCAACTCATAATATATGTCAAGTTTTGCTGAACTGTTAGTCATCTACACCTGTAGGCAGAAAAAAACTCTGAAAGTTTGCCCAGGTATTTGTTTACAGATACCTTGAGACTCTCCTCTATTTGGCTGGCTAGATCAGAGGCATCCATTACTCCAAAGAAGAGGGTAATTAAAGTAGAACATAGATTGAAAACAAAGAGGTTTAAAAAATACAACTATATGAAAAAATGGCTTAGAAGAAGCAAATGAATTATCAAATCTCTTTCCCATTCTTCTCTTGTGCTCAATGACTTCTTATCCCCACCCTGGCCCTCAAACAAATACCCCAAAACACCAAAACAAAACCGAAAGGGTACATAGAAATCTTGGACAATACGATGCTCAAATAGATTTGGCCAATTAAGAGTAACAGGACCTGTATATCTCACCCCTAAAGCAACAAGCCCAAGGAAAGATATTATCCAGTCATTCAGTTTCCATGGTTAAAGCCAGAGACATCCATAAATAGGAAAGTGCTCAATTATGACATATATTGATGGTTCTTGTGTTCCCATTTGGAAAGATAATTCTCCCCTATTATTAATTCTTAGGTCTTGGCTTTGTGGATCAATTTGACTTTTTCATTCTGGTTTTCAGAGCCCCATTATTAGACCAGTCCCAAGGTCTAATACAACCAACTCAGCACACTGTAATAGTTTCACTTGCAAAATGACAGAGTTCAATTATATAAATTTTTATTTAGTGTAAGAATGTGATTGCCTCTATCAGAATCAACTGGAGGACATATTTGACACACAGATTTATGGACATCCATCTCAGTCAGAATTTATGGGTGGGTCCTTGTACTTTCAACTGTTGTCAGACAATTTTGCCTTTTAGCTAAGTTTAAAATCTATTTTTGTAGATACTGTGTAATGTTCTTCCCAGTTTAAGTATTCTATTATAAATGATAAAATAATTGAGAAATTCAGCCACCATGAATTTCTTATGTAAGAAAGTTTATTTTGAGCCAGTGGATCTTTAATTTCCAGTGACACATTTCCACTTGAGAGTGACTCAGTGTTGAATGTGGCTGAAGTAAGTTTATCAAAAGGGCAAGCTAACTAAGCATAAATTTAGGTCTGCACAGTAAGTCCCAAATCCTAAAAACCTTTTAATTACATTATACATTTCAATTCTCCTTACAAGCCCAGAAGTTATTAGGGCAGAGGTTATCATCTCAGGTTTGCCATGAAGGACTTGGAAGCTCACTATTGCCATGACTTGCCTATTCATAATTTGGTGGGTACACAGGCAATATCAATTAGGAACTTCTAAAATTGTAGGATTTCAAGACCAACTCAGTCCTATTGTACAAGGTCTTGAATTGGATAAGATCCCTGGGAGAGTCTCCTTAAAGTTTGAGAAGCATGTAGTTATGTGATTTCTCTAAGCTCCTATATCAGGCAGAGTTCATGGTGAACAATACCATAATAAATGAAGAGATCATTTACACCTCTCTTGAAGGGTCAGTAACTTAACAGACTCAGGCTGAGTGTCATTTTGTTGGTGAGAAAGTTATAGGCCACAGGCAGGGAGACAGGGCTGTCAGCAGCCTCACCCTCTGCCCCAGACAAGGAGCAAAAAGGAGGCAAAAGTAAGAAAGCATTCTTCTTAGAGGTGATCCAAAGAGCAAAGCTTCTTTCTGCTGACAGGTGAGGGGTTTGCATGTCTTTCAGGGTGTGACCTTGAGCTTTTTATACCAGTGAAACAGAAGGCAAGAAGATCAGGGAAAAATTGAGAATATGACATTATCCAACCTGTAATTAATCAAATTCTTTAGTTGGCTTTGATAAGCTCCCCTGATTTTAGAAAAGAGAACACTTCAAATCTTTCCTGTTAATCTCATGTCTTTTCCTGATAGCTGTGTTTTATTGGAAGACTATTCATTCCTTTATTTAGTCATTCATTCTATAAACACTTCTGAGAATTTACTCATTACTCCTTGAGTACGAAAGGGCACAGATTCTGTTCTTATTTTGCAAAGGGGAAGAAAATCAAATAGGAGGATAATTTTAATAATACATTTTAAATAATACATTAGTTCATTTCACCACATGTGGAAACATTCTGTGCAAAATTTATTCCAAATGCTCTTTCTACCAACAGGTATAAAGAAGATTTTAACACTTTTGTTAGGCAACTGGCCATCCCAGTGCATCTGGACAAAGAGAGGTGATGAGCATCTCTCCCATCACACCATCAGAGGTCACATGAAGAGTGGGGACTCCCATCTCCAGCTAGCAGTGAGTAGAAGTCCCCACCTGAAGTATCAACAAGGCCACGTGGGGAACTGGGCCTCTACCTCCACTTAGGCAACAAAGCAGTTCCTTTCATGCCTCTCTCTGCTTGACTAATGCCAGAGAAAATCAACTAAAATGGAAGTTTAATTTCATAATACGAAATGAAATTGTCCAGTTTCCAATTGAAAATAACTCACCATATGAAGAACTAGGAAGATCTCAAACTGAATAAAAAGACTTGACAGATAACATCAAACATCAGAGATGTTAGAACCATCTGACAAGACTGTGAAGAATCCATGATGACAACTCTCCAATGAGAGATTATGAACATGCTGAAACAAATGAGAGAAACAGAGAGTCTCAGCTAAGACATGAAAAACTTCAGCATATAGAAGATACAGTGAGGAACCAAGTGGAAATCTTATATCTTAAAACAAAAATAAATTAAAAGCACTGTGTGTGGATGGCTCAACAGCGGAGTTTTACAAATTAGCAAAACTGAATGAATTCCTTGAAAACATAAGTGATCACAACTAATTTCAATAGCTTTTAAACTATTAATGAAATGGTTTATTCATAATTTTAAAACCTTCTCTGAAGTCTCAAGGCTCACATAGTTTCACTAGAGAATTCTTACAAATATTTACAGAATTAACACCAATTCTTCACAATAACTTCGAAAAAATAAAAGAAAATGAATACTTCCTAATACATTTTATAAAACCAATGTACTATAACATCAAAACTAACCAGAAACAGTACAAATCAAAGGGTAACATATACACAAAAATACTCAACAAATACTTGGAAATAGAATACAGTAATATATAAAAAGAATTATACACTATGACCAACCAAGTAGAATTTTTTTTGAGAGATTTAAGGTCAGTTTAATATTCTAAAATCAATTCACTTATTTCACCATATTAACAAGACAATGAAGAGCAGTTAGTTGATCATATCCACAAAAGCAGAAAAGGCATTTTATATAATTCAGTATTAACTCATGACAATAACTCTCTAAAAAAGTAGCTGCCTAATAAAAAACATCTATAATAAAACTTACATTTTTCATGATTAACTCCTGAATATTTTCCCCAAGATAAGTAAAAGGACTCTTAACTCAGTTCAACATACTGTTGGAAGTTCTAACTAGTGCAGTAAGGCAAGGAAAGGAAATAAAATGTATGCAAATCTGAAAAGAAGAGATATATGTAATGACATGATTGTTTACACAGAAAATCCCAAGGAATCTTAGGAGCAAAATGAAAATCAAAGAACAAAAACCATCCAGAACTGATAAGTGAGTTCAGCAAGATTCTCAAAAACAAGTTAAATATTAAAACATCAAATATAATTCTATATACCATCAATGATCATGTAGGCACAAAAAAGAAAAATGCAATATTATTTACAATCACAAAATATACAATACTTATGTGTAAACATAAAAAATATCCATAGTACTTATAGACTGAAAAGCACAAAACTTTGAGAAAAGAAATCAAAGATTGTATTTTCTCACCAGAAAGGAATGTTCTAGCTAGCACCAGCCAAGTAAAACCTAGATAAAGACTGTGATGAGTCTAAGTTGCACACTTATCATTCTGGCCAGGGGCTGAGAATAGAACACAGAAATACTCTACATATGAAATATATCAGTTCTTTCCAAATTAATGTAATTCTGATCACAATCCCAGAAATATATTTTATAAATATAAAATAATTGTAGAATTTATTTTGGACAGTTGATAAGCTAAAATATATAAAACTATTATAGCAAAGAAGAATTAAGTGGAAAGAATCAGTACACCCAAATTTCAAGACTTATTGTTTAGATACAATAATCTGTGTGTAGCACAGAGGGAGTGTGCTACTGATGGAGAGATAGGTACATAAGTGAATGAAACAGAAGAACTCAGAGATGGATCCATACAAGTATACCAAACAGATGTTCCAATTAAGGTGCAAAACCAATTCAGTGGAGAAAAGATTGCTGTTTTAACAGATAATGCAATTAGACATCCATAGGCAAAAATCAATTTACTGGTTAATTGATTTAATTTAATTAAATAAAAAATCTTAACTTTTTAATACTTATATAAAAATTAATTAAAATACATTGTGGACTTAAAATAAAAATAAAAATATAAGATGTTTATAATAAAAAACACAGAAGAAAATCTTGAGAGCACTAGAGCTAGGCAATGTGACACCAAAATTATGATTCATAAAATAAAAGCAATGGTAATTTGGAGTAGATCAAAACTTTAAAAGTTTACTCTGTGAAAGACCTTGCAAGGGACATGAAAAGACAAACTGAAGAGGAATATATTTGCAACCCGTATTTTCAATAAAGGGCTAGTCTCTAGATTATATAAAGAGTTCTCAAAATTCAGCATAAAACAATTTGGAGGCTCACAGTTTCAGAGGTCTCAATTCATAGACAACAGGATTCATTCTCAGGACTCAGGGTGAGGCTGAACATCATGGTGGAGTGTGGTGGAGGGAGGGAAGCAGCTCACATGATGACCTGGAAGCAGAGAGAGAGAAATCCACTTGCCAAATTCAAATATATACCCCAAAGCCACGCCCCCAACATTCCATCGCCTCCAGCCACCCTCTACTGCCTTCAATTACTACTCAATCAACACCATCAGGTGGTTAATTTGCTGATTGAATAAAGGTTCTCCCAACCCAATAATTCCTCCTCTAAACTCTCTCACTCTGTCTCACATCTGACCTTTTGGGGGACACCTCACATCAATACCATAAGGAGAAGTGAAGTAATATTTACCAAAGAAGATATACAGATGGCAAATAAGCACGTGAAAGATGTAAACATCATTTACCACTAAAAATGCAAGTTAAAACCACTCAGAGAAAAAAGCCTCAAACAGTGCATACTGTTTTGTTCTATTTATATAACATTATTCAAATGACAAAATTATGGGGGAAAAAGAATGGGTTACTGGATGTAAGGAGTAGAGAGAAGTAGGGATGGGAGGTGAGTGGGCATGACTATAACAGGAATGCATGAAAGATCCTTGTGGTGCTGGAGATGATCTGATGCTTAGCTATGTCCATGTCAATATCCTGATTATGATTTTGCAAGAGATGTCCACTGGGGGAAACTAGGTGAGGGGTAAACCGGATCTATCTGTATTGTTTTTTTTCTAAGAAGTAACAAAATTAATTTCAATAAAGAATAACAAACCTCCACAGAAATCTGCGCTTAAAGGAAATCTTCCCCATGGCATAATTTTGAATGATAAAATAAGTCTGGGTAAAGAAAGTCGACTTATTGAAAACAATAAATAATTTTGAATTTTCATGGGAAATTCTAGGAGAAAAGCAGTAAAGAGATTAGGAAATGAAGAAAAAGTGGATGACATGTAGAAATTCAAAATCTGAGGGCCAGACAGATAGTTGGAAGACTAAAAAGAACAGATGGGAAAAGTAGTAGACTTGGAAGATGTACAGATTGAAAATTTCAATTCCTTGGGGCCTGAAGGACAACAAGCAGAACTACAGAAGCAGGTTGGCATTGTATGGGAGTACAACCCCAGTTCAGTGTATTTTGTGCTAATATCATATTTATATTTTCCCAAATATTGAAGTTAATTGGATCAACTTTTTGTCATGAGGCATAACATAACTATTGGTGGAATTCCTACCAGGGTACATATGAGGTTAGCATATAACTCACTTATTTGTCTTCTTTCTCCATCTGTTATGATGACACGGCAGAAATAATTTCATTAGAAAATTTGTAATAATCATACTAAATGAGATGAGGGTTGGGAAGCCTCAAGCTGAGGCCTCAACATTGTTTTAAATGATACATATGTAAGTAATAAATAGGCACTTCTCATTGCATGTATTTTCCCCTTAGTCATTCAATGTTTGTTTCAGGCATAGAAGAATGCTAGTTGCAATTGAAATACACAGCAATATTTTAACATAGAAGACATCTCTATTAGTGGTTATAGTCCAGAGCTTCAATGAATGGCTCAGGAAGATCACAGATTAATTCAGGGAGGTGTTGGAATATTATTGACTTTTTAAAGAAGACATTTAAATCAGGAGCAGAGATGTTGGGATGGAGGAAGTTTTTTTCAGGTAATATTTCCTATATTGGAAAATTCCAGTCTTGGTAGAATTTCTTCTCATGCCATTGGTGCATCAACTTAAGTGACTGGAAAATGTGTTTCTTCATGGAAATTGAAAATTCCAAATTATCTAATTAGCTTCTGATTTTTCTTCTTCTCCTTCTCCTTCTTTCTTCTCACCAGGTATTAGAACCAGAGGTGGAACCACATCCCCAGCCTTTTCTATTTTTTTTTTTTTTTTTTAATTTTGAGACAGGATCTCACTAAGTTACCCAGGGCTTTGCTAAATTGTTGAGGCTGGCTTTGAATTTGCAATCCTCCTGCTTCAGCTTCCCAATTCATCAGGATTACATGTTTGTGCCAGGGCTCCCAGCAAGTTAGCTTCTTTCTAAGCATTTGATTCAGTGTTTAAACAATGTTACCCAACTCTATCCTCCTTCCTCAGCACTGCTTCATTTCTTACTTCTGTGTGAGACACCAAGGAAGCCTCATATACATCATCTCTCCCTGTCCAGAAGTTCAAGGAGTCTGGTTTACTCAAAACAGAAGTCTTCAAGTTGCATTTCTCTGGGTGGACCTGCCTTGGAACATGAATTCATTTTTAAACCACACTGTGTCAAGCAGGATAGAATAAGGTGATTAAACTAGATTGTACCAGATGTTGCACTCTTGAATCCTATGAGTGAAATCAACTTTACCTGAAAAACATGAGATGAAAATGGGCAAGTAGTGGTTCTGAGGAAAACGGGGGGGCACCAGTACCCTGGTGGAGGGCTGGATTTGGGAATACCACAGCGTTCCATTTCCTTTAGAGTCATGCCGAAGCAACTCTACCTTGTTGCTTATCTGTCGTACATCTATTCAGCTTCTCCACTTTCAAAATGCCTAGCAGCTGCATGGCTAATTTGGATCTTGAGTCAGCTTTTTTGTTGTTGCTGAAGATTCATCTTTGTTCTAAGATGATCCTCCATACGCGACACTGTGGGTGGCGCGTAACAGACTGTGCTGTTGCCTTTTTAAAGGCATCGATGGGGCTCTTGAGGGAAAATAATTTAGCAGACTGTAGAATCTGTGTACTCATAATTGCAACCAAGATGCCTTGACTCCAAATTAAGAAAATAAAAATCCAATAAGATGACCCATCCCTAGGTCCCTTTGCTGCTGATTCTCAAATTAGGAGTGTCCAATTTAGAAGGTCTGAGCAATGAGTACGGTTTGGAGCCTGAGACTTGGCAGTCCTTGAGGTACAACTAGATGAGTCAAACAGTTTTGCCTGCACACTGAACTACCATCTATGCTCTACTTACGCAGAAAGGGTGAGGAGGACACTTAGAGATGGGATCTAAATGATTGTCTAACATATAGGAGAGCAAGCTCTGGAGAAGGTTGCAGGATTGTTACAGTAAGTGGATGATACCAGAATCCAAGTCAGTTGCCCCTAATTTTTCTGGGCAAAAACCCATTAAAGCAAAGCAATAAAAGGGAACTCAGGAAGCTTGGTAAGATGGTAGAAGCTGATGTGGCCATGCTGCTAGAGAACAAAGCAGACTGGGCCGCCATCCTACCCAGACAGAACAGAAACCCCTCCAACAAACCTCTCTCTCCCAAGCCTTTGTGCTATGTTCCAGGTTTATGTTCTTTCTCACAGGCATCTCTAGGGATCTCTGAGAGCTCTAGGCCATTGCATTAAAGCCCAAATCCCTTCATTAGCAAATCTTCACTGTTTAAGGCTACAGCTGATAGGTCTGGGGTGACCTTGGATTCAAACTTAGGAACCTGGAATTAGGACACATAGAGAGCAATTTGCACCCAAGAAGCAGAGCTTTAAAGTCAAGTAAACACAAAACTTCTTCAGATTTTCTTGATGATCCAGTTGTATAATAAAGCACAAGGTTTCCATTATCTTTCACTGTTCCTCACTCACCACTCCTGTGCATTATCCAAATGCCCTACTTTTCTCCTCTTCTCCTTTACTTCTGACTCCTTTGCTTACAGCAAATGGAGGTGCTGCTTCTTTAGTCAGAGAACATATGTACACCCCATTTTGTTCTTGCTCATCAGTTAAACAGAAGCAAGAAGTATAGATGCGTTCTGTGTACTAGCTAAGGAATAGATTACAGATGTCAAAAGTTCTTAATATACTTGTTAATTTAACACATACATTCCCTCTGACTCCTCAAAGCTAACAGAAGGGACTGATACTATGGGTAATCCAAATATAATTTCTGTTTGGCTTTGAAAATTGTTCTGTTCTGACATTTGGATACTGGTGTGCCTGGTGTTCAGGGAATTCACAACCTCGAAGCAGCCATATGGTATGGAGTGGCCAGCAGCCTCTGAAAGAACAAATGATTTCCCAATCTCACTCCTGCTAAATGCCTCCCTGCTCTGGATCCCTGTTGGTGATGAGCAGAAGCTTCTCAGTGCAGTGCAAATCCTCAGTCTAACTGTCCTCACCCTCCCATTTTGCACCACATTCATTTTCTTCATACAATAAGGATGACAGATATGATGAAAGGGATTCAAAACAGAAATAGAAAGCCCAAACCATCTTGCATCTTCTCTCTTTTCTCCCCCCCCCCTTCTATAATAAAATATATTGTTATCACTGGGGACATGAAATTTAAGAATCTTAGAATTATATATTGATCTTAATGGATTATATTGGGATTATTATTGATCTGATGGTTCTAAAAATTAAAATTAGTCAGTTAAGATAATTTTTCAAAAGATTGTTTGAAATTCAACACAAATTGTTTGAAAATTCAACTTTTCATTCAGATTAACTTCAATAGTTAGCATAGATTCAAGCCAGGAAAATGTGTGAAGTGTTTAATAAGAACGAGATGCACATATACATATAAAAAGATGTCTATGTTATATTGTTTAAAGGAAAGAGCAGGTTACAATGCAATTGTGTAAAGCATTATGTCTTTCATGAACTCATTAATTTATTAATTAATATAATACATTTTTACAAGTGTAAGAAAAAATTCTATTAGAAAGCAGTCCACCACATTATTAACAGTGGTTACATCTGCAGGACAGAATTGGATGGATAGGGACAGGAAACTTTTATGGTGTATTTTACATCATTCAAAAAAATAGTAATGAGTGATTTCTTGTTACTCGGTGTTCTCATTTTCATATTAAGACATTGAATATTTTTGCAACTCTTTGTGGTCTTATATTTTAAAAGTTAAAATTTTTTTTTTAAAGAGAGAGTGAGAGAGGGGAGAGAGAGAGAGAGAGAGAGAGAGAGAGAGAGAGAGAGAGAGAGAGAGAGAGAGAATTTTTTTTTTAATATTTATTTTTTAGTTCTCGGCGGACACAACATCTTTATTGGTATGTGGTGCTGAGGATCGAACCCGGGCCGCACGCATGCCAGGCGAGCGCGCCACCGCTTGAGCCACATCCCCAGCCCCTAAAAGTTAAAATTTTTTAAAGAAATTTTATCTAAAATATCTTTTACCCACTTTCAAGTTTCTAATAACCATCATTGGTAATGTTTTAATAAAAAGTGGGATTTTTTTATATCCTATATGCTTTACTCTTTGGTTTACTTTTGCTAACATAATTTTTTAGGCAGTTTGTATTGACATTTACTTAAAATTTTAATTTTAAATTAGATTTAATTTTACTTAAATACATTTTTAAAATTTCTTCGTGACCAAAATCATACACAACAAAACTGACCTTTTTTAATATTTAATTTTTAGCTATAGGTGGACACAATACCTTTATTTTATTTTTATGTGATGCTGAGGATTGAACCCAGTGCCTCACTCATGCTAGGCGAGCACTCTACCTCTGAGCCACAACCCCAGCCCTAAAACTGACCTTTAGGGTCACCAGGTTACAAGAAGTACGTGTCTTTGGGGAGACCGTATTCAGAAGAACTTTCTAATATATAATTGACTTTAAGAATACATGATCAGATGCACAGACCCTCCACAAGTATTTTTATTTTATGTAAATCAGTCTTGAGATGAATTGATTTTATTTGATAAATCACTATTATTAACATGGCTTTGTCAGAAATTTCTTATATACATGCAAGTTCACATGCCACAATGTTATTTAATGTTTTCCTTCTGAGCTGGTTCTTTGTGCTGTTGGCTCTGTCTCCTCCACCACTGCTATCCTATGCTATTCTAGAATGCATTCAAAACAAAATAGACCATCCGGGTCTCCCTGGGAAAATAGAGGATGTATAAATGAAACTGGTTGAAGACAGAGCTACAGCTCAGTGTTGTGGTCATTCTTGGCATGGAAGGATGGTTCTCTTCTACAGAATGCTTGGTTAGGCCTGTAAAGAATATCTGCCTTTTGCTCATCCCCATTTAAGGAAGCCTGCCTTCTCAGCAGCAACAGCCCCAGACTGTTACCTGCCAGCCCAGTTTGCTTCTCCTGATCTTCATTTAGACCCACCTACAATTGGCATAGCATCTCTCTGAGGGACTCTGGCCTCCTTATATTTTCTCAATTGACAAATTCTTTGGGACATAGAATGCAGGGAAATGGTATTACTTGATTTATTTAGAATTAAAGTTGGAAAATCTTGAAAAGATTGTTTAGGTCAATCTTATTTATAGATGAGGACCTGAGACGGCAAGTAACTTTCCTGAAGTCGCAAAGCTTTGTGATGGCAGAGTTGGAACTTATCAGGTGACATCCTATTCTCAAGGCCAGAACTTTTTTACTACATTTTGTTAACAATAGTTTTGTTACATTTTGTGGGGTTTTTTTAAGGTAATGCAGTAACTTTTCTGAAATAAAAATCAGGAATATAGGTTTGGAGATTTGGAAGGAGATACGAAAGAGAAACTAGACCAAGAAAAACAGAATGAAAATGAAAGGTTACTCTTTTCTTCTTACTCTTCCTCCCTGCTCTGTTCATACTTGCTCTCATTATATCAAAGAAGACATTTGGTATCTGTTTTTTAGGGTTTGGCTAGCTTCACTAAGCATAATCTGCTCTAATGCCATCCATTTCCCTGAAAATTCTATGATTTTGTCATTTTTTATTGCTGCATAGTACTCCATTGTGTATAGATGCCACATTTTTTTTATCCATTCATCTATTGAAGGGCATCTGGGTTGGTTCCACAGTCTAGCTATTGTGAATTGTGCTGCTATGAACATCGATGTGGCAGTGTCCCTGTAACCTGCTCTTTTAAGGTCTTCAGGGAATAGTCCGAGAAGGGCAATAGCAGGGTCAAATGGTGGTTCCATTCCCAGCTTTCCCAGGAATCTCCAAACTGCTTTCCAAATTGGCCGCACCAATTTGCAGTCCCACCAGCAATGTACAAGTGTACCCTTTTCTCCACATCCTCGCCAGCACTTGTTGTTGTTTGAATTCATAGTGGCTGCCAATCTTACTGGAGTGAGATGGTATCTTAGGGTGGTTTTGATTTGCATTTCTCTGACTGCTAGAGATGGAGAGCATTTTTTCATGTACTTGTTGATTGATTGTATATCCTCCTCTGAGAAGTGTCTGTTCAGGTCCTTGGCCCATTTGTTGATTGGGTTATTTGTTATCTTATTGTCTAATTTTTTGAGTTCTTTGTATACTCTGGATATTAGGGCTCTATCTGAAGTGTGAGGCGTAAAAATTAGTTCCCAGGATGTAGGCTCCCTATTTACCTCTCTTATTGTTTCTTTTGCTGAAAAAAAACTTTTAAGTTTAATTAAGTCCCATTTGTTGATTCTAGTTTTTAATTCTTGTGCTATGGGTGTCCTATTAAGGAATTTGGAGCCCGACCCCACAATCTGTAGATCGGAGCCAACTTTATCTTCTATCAGACACAGAGTTTCTGATTTGATATCAAGCTCCTTGATCCATTTTGAGTTAACTTTTGTGCATGGCGAGAGAAAGGGATTCAGTTTCATTTTGTTGCATATGGATTTCCAGTTTTCCCAACACCATTTGTTGAAGATGCTATCCTTCCTCCATTGCATGCTTTTAGCCCCTTTATCAAATATAAGATAGTTGTAACTTTGTGGATTAGTCTCTGTGTCCTCTATTCTATACCATTGGTCCACCCGCCTGTTTTGGTACCAGTACCATGCTGTTTTTGTCACTATTGCTCTGTAATATAGTTTGAAATCTGGTATCGCTATACCGCCTGATTCACTCTTTCTGCTTAGAAAAGAGTAACATTAAACAGAGACTTGAGATGGGAGGGAAAGGGAGAGAAAAGGGAAATTGCATGGAAATGAAGGGAGACACTCATTGCTAAACAAAATTACATATAAGAGGTTGTGAGGGGAATGGGAAAATAAACAAGGAGAGAAATGAATTACAGTAGATGGGGTAGAGAGAGAAGATGGGAGGGGAGGGGAGGGGGGATAGTAGGGGATAGGAAAGGTAGCAGAATACAACAATTACTATTAGTGCATTATGTAAAATTGTGGATGTGTAACTGACGTGATTCTGCAATCTGCATTTGGGGTAAAATTGGGAGTTCATAACCCATGTCAATCTAATGTATGAAATATAATATGTCAAGAGCTTTGTAATGTTGTGAACAACCAATAAAAAAAATGTAAAAAAAAAAAAAAAAGGAAAATGAAAGGTTAGTGATCAGACTGGCAAAGAAATAGTGGATTTTTTTATTGGCTGGGTCTGTCTGCTCTTTATCTATTGGCTGGATCTCTCTGCTCTTTATCCATGGATGATAAACTAACTCTGCACTAAAGGTCAAGTGTGGGCTGTAGGTTATGATACTCACTTATTAGCATACATGAGAATGGTAGGATGGGTAGAGCTAGGAAGACATTCCAACATGAACAATTTTCACTTATGACCTTGCAGTTTCCTCCACAAAGATTTCCTAAACATTGGATAGTAGACACTAATGTTAACAGAGACCTTAGATAAGTCCATATTAAAATCAATATGAAAAATCCTTCCAGATTAGTCCAAATAGATAAATGCAATAAACTTTGGTTTCATATCAGCAATGGGATAATTACCTCTAGAGAAAGTCGATTTCATAGTCATCTGCCCCTGTAACATGTGCTCTTTTGTTGTTTTCCTGGGAATAAGACTATCTCTTGGGACTTATAAACTGATCAATTCAGGCTTCATGTTTCTTAATTTTGTAGCCAACCAAGAACATCTTCATTAGAGATCATTGGTGCTTTTTTGCTGAATGTATGGATTAAATAAACATTTATTATGTCCTTATTTTATGCCCAGGCTATACTAAAAGCTAAGAATGTTAAAAATATAAGAGACTGTCTAGCTTATTTCATGATACAGTTATTTAGAAAAAAACACTTGGAATGAAAAATAATCAATGATGAGCATCATAAAATGGAAATATAGATAAAGGAATGAATGAGGAAGCCTAACACCATGTTTGGTATATAGTAGCTGCTTCATAAATGTCTACAGAAAAATAAATTTATGGGTTTGACAGGGAGGGGAAGGTGATTAGAGAAGTTTTGGAGATAAGCTGAGATTTGAATAAAACCTCTGAAAACTAAGTACTTATGACTTTGTCCAATTAAGAAATTGAACTCAATTTTGCCTTCTAAATATCTTGGGATTTTGAAAATAGTGAATATAAAGTTTGGTGGATTTTCAAGGCAGAAATCCTGTCCCCTTCTGGTTTTCTAGTATTCCCAGTGAGACAGGTGAACTGCAGTGAGCAGCAGATCCTTTGCTCTCCTCAGGTCAGAAGGTCACTATCCATACTTCCCTAGCACATGCACCTTCCATGGGTCCATCCCTGTCTTCTACATGGTTGGAAACAAAATATAGCATCATCCCTCAAGGCTGACACAGCACCCAACCAATATGTAATTATGTGAAACTTCCTCTTTACCCTACATAATTTATATAAATACAGGCTAAACATTAGAGCCTAGGCATATTCACATACACATTTGTATATATAACAAGGGGAAGTGTGGTGCTGTGGGGAAAATGTGGTCTTTGAAAGATGATAGACACTGGTTTAAGCTCTACTCCTACCACTTATGACCCATGGAACATCAATGATCATTTTCTGTTCCTAAGCCTCAGTTTCCTCACTTGTGAAAGGGGAAAGAATTCTTATCCCACAGAGAAGTTCCAAGAATTCTCTGATGGAATACATATAAAATACCTTTGTCCCTCCAAGGTAGAGAGAGCTTTGCTTTTACCTCTCAAAATCTGTGTCCTGGGGGAGCAGAGTCCCCTTTACTCCAGATGTGTTATGATTATTAGTTCCTCTCTTGTCACTATGCTACCAAGGTCCTGTAAGATTAGCTCAAAATAAAAGTAGGTACCAGTTAATGCCCCAGTGTTAGTCCTCAAGCAACTATTTCACAAACCATCTCACACTTCCTCATAGATTCTACATCATCTAAGACATATCTGAGAGGGTATTGTTTGAGTCCAAAACTATGTATGTTTACCTTTCTGCAATGGCCCTTTACAGGCAAAGGGTTCACACCACAGGTGAAGGTTGATGTGACATGGGAAAAGGGCACAGGTGTCTGAGGCATGAGTATTTTGAGTTCAAATAAATATATTGACAAAATTATATGGTTCTATTGTGTGCACATGCAAAAATGTAACAACAAATCTCACTATTATGTATAATTATAGTGCACCAATAAAAATGTGGAAAATCTATAATTTCCAAATAGAAAATCTAGATAGATAATGTTTTAAGATTAAAACAAAAGATTTCTATTACTTGACAATTTCAATTACTTGGCAATTTAGTCACCAACCTCTCTTCTCATTAGTCAGCTAAGGAAATGATATATACCTCAAAATGTATTAGAGGATTAGCTCAAATAGACTAATAAAATATAAATATGACCAAATTTCATTTAGTGGTCAGGAGAGAGAGAGAGAGAGAGAGAGAGAGAGAGAGAGAGAGAGAATATCTTTATTTTCCCTAGCCTTTTTTTTGTTTTGTTCTATGAGATGACAGAAGGCCTAGAGATGATTAGTTTTGTCCTTTTGATCTTCTCTCTAGACTTCAGTTGCTTTTTATGCCTGGGGGAGATAGATGTAATGAGAAGAATAACCAGCTAGTATCTGCAGAAAAGTCAACTTTTATTTAAGGCTATGAGTCTTCAACTACAAAACTGAGATCCAATGCTAACTTCAAGGTATTTCCATGAGAATTAAGTGGGACAGCATCTACGAAGTGCTTTGGTTAGAACAGGTTCTTAATTGATGGTAGTGATGATTATTAATGATATCATTAACTACATCTACAGTACTCTACAGTACCAACTCACCTCTTTTCCTTATATAGCTACAGAATTATTGGTTTGCATTATAAATTGCATGCTTTTAACATCACCAAAGATACACGCACGCACACACACACACACACACAGAGAGAGAGAGAGAGAGAGAGAGAGAGAGAGAGAGAGAGAGAAAATAGAGAGAATTTTTGCTTGTTGGAGCAAGCTCCAAATACCTTCTATTTACTGAGCTGATCCTGTCTGCTTGTGTGTTCCCCCATTAAGGAATTAAGTTTATGCCTAAGGTTAAAAGAAATGAAGAAATGTTTCTAATTCAAGAACAGAATCTAAAAAGATTTTTTTTTGTTGTTTTTGAGGCAAGGTCTCACTAAATTGCTAAAGGCTTCACTAAATTGCTCAGGCAGGCTTTGAACTTGTGATCCTCTTGCTTTAGCTTCCCAAGCCACAGAGATTACAGGTGAGTACCATCATGCTCAGCAGAATCTAAGATTTTTTAAAAGTACCCTTATGATTCTGGAATATATTCCATGAAAGATAAAAATGAAAGGGTAATCTTCTTAATAAAGAAGTATCTTTTAGGGTTTCTACTTAGCCACATCATTTTAGAATATTACCCTCTTCTGATTCTACTTGCAAAAGCAGAAATATTATTATTAACCAAATAACAACTATGATTATTTCTACCACTCCAGCACAAGAAACCCTTGTTTAAGATTTATATAAAATTAGTCACTTTTCAAATTTCTCATTTGGAGGGGAACATCTACAGAGTTTAATCAGTTGTTGCTTACAGTTCATGTTAAAATTAATCAACCAACCACATAATAGTTGTGACTATTTCTCCCTTCCTTTTTTTCCTCCTTCCTTCTTCCTCTCTTCCTCCTTCTCTTTCTCCCTCTTATCCTCATCCATTGTTCTCCCTTCCATCCTCCATCTTTTCTTCTTCTTCCTCTCCTCCTGTTCCCCTTCTTTCCCTTCCTCTTCCCCCTTTTCTCCCATACTTCTTCATTCATTCCTTATTCCTTTTAAACATGTGCTGAGTAGGAACATGTTCCAATCACTGCAAAAGATTGGGGGTATAAAAGATGAATAACTATTAAATTTGTATATGCCACAAACCTCATACCAACATTTAGCTCAGTGCTTCTCAGTGTACAAAGATTTTTGGCTTCTTCATTTAAGAATGAAAAAAATATATATATCTGTAGGGCAGTCTAATTACCTTTTTTTTCCAAAATGTCAGATGAGAAATGTGAGACTCAGAAAACTTGATGACTTGTCTAATAAGAATATGACAGGCAAGTAAGCTGTGCCCTTTATCAAAAGAGTGAAAATTAAGTGGAGAAATTCTGTATATAAAATCATACCCACAGGAAAAAGCAAGAGGTTTCTATGATTGAAACAAGTATTTTCTCTCTTGGAGTTTCTGATCCTAAATATTTAAAATAAGCAGCTTGGGTTAAAAAAAAACAATAATAAATTTGAAATGAAGATGATCCCAGAATTAATAGAATTCTGCTCTTTAAAGGGTGTGCACTCTGGGGGTGGCTGACAGCTCTACCAGTATATATTTTCCACTTTTGAGGCTGCACAATCTGTCTTCCTAATGCAGTATAATTACCATCTAAAGTGACACACTGCATGAAGCATCTTGGCACGGAAATGGAGTTTATTGTTTTTTGGAAATATTTACAGTCATGTAAGTTAGATGCTGTCATGAAACCAGTCTAAAACACTGTATAAAATCTTCACATAGAGTGTGTTCAAAATGTTCTCTTCAGAACAAAGGGTACAGTTGTTTGTGAGAACACTGATCTACCAACCCAGCAGCCATTTGCTCCTTCCTTGTGTCTGGCAGAATCTAGATTTGCTCTCATACAGTCCTATGCTCATGTGCTTTGTGGCCTAGAAGACCAGATCTTCTTTTCAATAGTGTTCATTAAATGTGCTCCTTCAAAAATGGGATTCATAGTGATTTGGTAAATTCTCTGCTATCTGAGATAAAGAAGGACCAGCTAAACCAACATTTTTACTTCATCATTCATTGAACCAATATTATTAAAGGCTTACTATTTTCCAGGCATGTACTAGAACCTGGGGAAGCAAGTGCAAGGAATAAAATAATACAAATCTCCAAGTTCAAAATTTTACAGCTGGTAAAATTTTAAAAGTCAAAGGCATGCATAGGAAAGGAGAATTGTGTTATAATATGCATGCAACTTTAAGTAGTATCTGGGTATATATGTATAGTTAGGTAGATAGATGATTGATAGATAGATAGAAATAGATGCTTCTCAACTCATGATGATGTTATGCCCTGACAAGCCCATCATAAATTCAAAATATCATAAGTCAAAAAATGCATTTTATTCATCAAACTTTCTGAACATCATAGTACCGTCTCTACTAAATACTTATTTCTTTTGCATCATCTTAAATTTGAAAAATCATAAGTAAAACCATTTCAAGTCAGGGACCACTTGTAAGTATACAAATACATATATACACACAAATGTATATAGTTAGATATACAGATAGTAGTATATATAATGTATTATAATATGAAGTTAAAAGGGGTACTGAGCCTCGTTTTAGAATTAAGGGAAAGATTCCCATAGAATGCAATATCTAAGCTGAGAAATGAAAGGGCATTATAAAGATAGCAAACAGGTATTATATCTATCTGTGTCAGGTTTTGTCAATAAACTCTGTTGGAAATATGATGCTTAAAAATATCTGGTATTTCTAAAGATTGTTCTATCCAACAAAATACAGCGATAAGAACTAGATTTGTTTAAAAAATTCGACAATACATAGGAAACAACAATCCCTAAGGAGGAGATATTCAACAATCGAGGAAAATAATTCACAAGAGAGAGGAAACAAATTGTGTTAGCCCTACAATTGCCCCTGTTTACTACCTTGAGAGAGCATTCAGGTCATTAAGGGAAGAAGAAAATCCAGGCAGATACCAGAAATCTATTTGAGTTATGGCTATGAAGCTGGGAGTCTGGGAAACCAAAGCTGACAAGAATTTGCAAAGCAGACTACTAGAGAGTAGAGCTACTCAGAGGAAGACAGGTCCCTGGATGACCTTGGCTAATCCATCTCTTATGCCTCCTGCTAATTCTTAGGATGATGATTGTGAAATGTCCTGAAAATGTAACCCCCTGAAATAAAGAGGAACTATCCAGAATATCCTGGCCTAGGTCCTCGTCCATCCTAGAAAACAAAGTCCTGCAATGCCTTAACTCAGTGATCCCAGTTCCTCTGGGAGTATAAAACCCAGGTGCTGTACTTTCTGGGTCCACAAACTGCACAGCTAAAGTAGAATATGAACAGATGAAACTCCATTCATCCTGGGCAGTATTACCAAGCTTTGAGGAACCATATCACTATGGATCCCAAGCTTTTGTTCATTCTTGCTACCACCTGTAAGTAATAAAATTGCTTTGCCTTACTTCTCATATGAACATTTTAACTGTGATCATATTCTGGCAACTGAGTCTCCTCAAAAATCTCATGCCATATCTGGGAAACTTAGGAAAGATTGACAAGATGTTTACAGTCTTCTTTAGAGATTGATACCGGTATATAAACTTTACAGGGCAGAGGAGAATAGAATGATATATTCAAAGTGGTAAAAGAGAAAAACTGGCAAACATGTATATTTTAGTGTCACATAGAAATGAAAAACAGTTAAACTTTCCCCCAAAAAATGAAAGTTGAGAGAATTCTTCACCACTAGCCTCTTCTAAAAGAACTAGTAAGGGGAGTTCTTCAATCTGATAGAAAAGGATGCTAACTAGTTACCCAAAAGCATGTGGAAGTGAAAAATAACTGATCAAAATAAGATCATCATTTCTAAATATTCTAACTCTGTAAAAGTGGTATGAAAATAATTTATACCTTTAATATGATAGTTAAAAGACAAACTACTAAAAATAATCACAGATATAATGATTTGATAAGAGGTATAAAATATAAAAATATATAAATTCTGACAAGAAATTAAAATGTACATGGAAGTGGAATAAAAGTACAGCATTAATTTATGTGGTCAAAGTTAAGTTGTACTCAGCTTAAAATAGCCTGCTATAACTATAAGATATTTTGATAAGCTTCACAGTAACTATAAAGCAAAAATTCATAGTAGATAAACAAAATATGTAAAGAAAGTAATTGAAGCATACCACATGAGTAAATAATCTAATCACAAAGAGAAGAAGAGATGAACAAAAAAACTAACAAAAAGTTAAAAAAAAATTAAAAACTTGCAGTATTAAATTCTTTACCTGTCAAAATTACCTTTACTGTACATATGCTAAATTCTCCAATCAAAGAATAGAATGAATGGATGGATTAAGAAACAAGTAATAACAACAAAAGGAGGAGTACAGGAAAAGGAAAGACAGTGGAATGAATCTTATATAATTTTCCCTAGAGATAGAAGAATGAGTTAAGTCCAAAATTATTAGAAGAAAGGGAATAAGATCAAGGGACTAAAAAAAAAAGGTAGGGAAAAAAGTCAATGAATGTAAGAGTGAGTTTTTTTTTAAAGGATAAGCAGAACTGAGAAAACAGAGAAAAAGACTCAGAAAAAAATCCGGGAAAAATAAATAAAATCAGAAACTAAAGGAAAATTACACTCTACAAATAACATATTTTCCGCCTTAAAGTAGGTATATCTCATTTTAAAATCCACATGATTTTCTACATAGATGCATAAAAGCCATTTGGTGAAATTCAGCATCCTTGTATGATAAAAACTCTCAACAAATTAGGAATAGAAGAAGTGTTCCACATTACAAAGAAGGCCAACTACAGAAAACCCACTGACATCATACTAAATAGTGAAAAGTTGGAAAATTTTTTTCTAACATCAAGAATGATACTAGGATGCCCACTCTCACCATTTCTATTAATCAAACTATTGAAAGTCCTAGTCAGAGTAGTTATGCAACAGAGAGAAATAAAGGGCATGCAAATTGGAAAAGAAGAAATTAAACTACTTCTATTTGTAGATGATATGATATTATATACAGAAAGCTCTAAATACTCTACCAAGAAACTGTTAGGATAAATGAATTCAGTTAAGACATGAAAATCAACATAGAAAAACATTAGTGTTTCTGTACATCAACAAGAAATTATCTAAAAAATATTTTTTTAAAAATTCCATATTTGATAGCTACAAAAATATACACAAATAAATTTATCTGAGGAAATGAAAGATCTATACCTTAAAAATACAAACATATTAATGAAATAAATTAAAGAAAACACAAATAAGTGCAATGATTTCTTTTGTTCAGGGATTAAAATAAGTAATATTGTTAAAATGCCATACTATCTAAAGTGATCTCCAGATTTAATTTGATTCTTATCAAAACACCAATGTCTTCTTTTGCAGAAATATTTTTAAAAAATCCTAAAATTCATATAAACTCACAAAGATCTCAAAAATCCAAACCAAAATAACAAAAAACAAAAAACCTCAAGCAAAAAAACCAAAGTTAGACATCAAGCAATCTGATTTCAAAATAAACCACAAAGCTACAGTAATCAAATCTACATTGTAATGGAATAAAAGTAGACCAATGGAACAGAATAGAGAGAGAGCAAAGAAATCAATGCAGGAATTTAGGGTCAATTAAATTTCAAAATCAATGCAAAGAAACTACAATCAGCAAAGGACAGTCTGTTCAATAGATGGTATTGGGGAAGCCAGATATCTATATGCAGAAGAATGACATTAAATCCTTATTTCAAAACTTGTACAAAAATAAAATCAATATAGTTGAGATATTAAACATAAAAATAATAGAACAAAACGTAGAGGAAAAGCTCCATGACATTAGTCTGGTTCTTCGTAGTAGTAGTAGTAGTAGTAGTAGTAGTAGTAGTAGTATTGTTATTATTATTATTATTTTGGACATGACCCCAAAAGAAAATCCTACAAAAGTAGAAATAGACAAATCAAAGTATATTAAACTAGAAAGGGTCTGCACAGTCAAGGCAATAATCAGAAGAGTGAGGAGACAACTTAAGGAATGGGAGAAAATACTGTAAACCAAACAATTGATAAGAGTTTAACATTCAATATTATAAGGAATTCAACTCCATACATGGAAAACCAATAACCTTATTTTAAAAATGTGAAAAAGACCTCTATAGGTATTTCTTAATAAAAGAAATAAAAATAGCCAACAAGTATATAAGAAAATGCTCAACATACCTAATCTTCAGGGAAATGCAAATGAAGACAACAAATATCACTTTGTGTCTGTTAGCATGGCTATTGTCGAATTTGACAAATAATAACAAGTGTTGGCAAGGATATGGGGAAAAAGAGACCCTTCTACATTGTTAATGGTGTAAATTATTATAATAATTAAAGAAACCATTTTCACATTCCTCCAAAAACTAAAAATAGAATAACCATGTAATCCACAATTCCAGTACTGGGAATATGTCCAAAACAATTGAAATCTTTATGTTAAAGAGATCTGCCCATGTTCATGACAGCATTATTCACAAAAGCCAAGAGGTGGAATCAGTCTAAGTTTCCATTAGGAAAAGGGTGGAATTTGTAGCCACTCTCCAGAGAGATACTTCAATATCAACTTAGAATAAAATATAATACAAAATATTATGCACTGGACACTTGCTAAGAAATCAGGTTTTAAGTTTTCTTTCCACCCATACACATAAAAACAGAGATAAATATATGAGATGATACATATTTTAAATGGCCTGACTTAGCCATTTCATAATGTACACACATAAACATCTATTGTGCATCATAAATATATATGATTTGTCCTTGCTCATTAATAAAAAAATGAGATGCCAACAAACTGGATATAAAAAGAAATAAAACCAAGATTCAATTATATATTACAAAAGAAACTAACTTTGGAAAGACAAAAATACATTAAAAGCAAGGAGGGAAGCATGTACTGAGTTATTAAAGGAAGCAGGAATTATTATATTAACAGCAATATAGTTCTGTTACAAATTATAACAGAATTTATAAATTTATAGAAAATAATATTCTGGAGGTTATAGAGGCTAATTTGAGAATGTTAAGGGTGTCAATTAATCAAATGGTATGTAGTTATCCTAAATATTTATGCAACTAATAACAGAACTTCAAAATACCTAGAGAAAAATCTCTAATAAAACTATAAAGGGAAATAAATCCACAATAAAAATTAATGACTTTCACATTCTTCCATGATACTTGATGGAATACATCAACTGGAAATCATTAAAGATGTTTGAAAAATTAAAAAAACCCACTATATTAATAACTTTAAATATCTGACCTTTATAGAACATGCCACAAAAAATAGAAGAATGTGCATTATTTTCATGAAACATCTACCAAGATAGCCTACATCCTGGCCAGTAAGCATGAATTGATGAATTCAAAAATAGAAATATAGCTGGAAAATCTTCAAATATTTGAACAATAAATTACCTGTCAATAAACCATGAGTCAAAGAAGAAATCTAAAAGAGAGATTTCAAAATATATTGAACTGGATGAAAATGAACATACATCAAAATTTGGGTGATGCCCCTAAAGCAATACATAAGGGAGATGTCATAATATTGAGTACTTCTGATAGAAAAAAAGTCCCAAATCATTGACCTCAGTTCCCAACTGGGAGAAGTAGTAAAAGAAAAGAAAATTTGGAGAAAATGTAAGTAAATGAAAGGATATAATATCAAAGCTGATATTAAATATAAAGCAGAAAAAACAATGGAGAAAATTCTTGAAAATAAAAACTGGCCCTTTGAAAAGATCAGTAAGAGTGACAAAGATACAGGAAGGATTTGAGGGAAAGGGAAAACAATAACAACAACAAACCCCTTAAATTGCTAATATTAGGAAGAAAATAGGTGGCAGACACATAGTCTACAAATATTAGAAGCATAATAAGGGAGTATTATGAGCAACTTCATGCTAATGAACTAGACACTTTAAATAAAATGGGCCAGTCCTTTAAAAGACACAAACTATGAAAGCTAATGTGAAACAAAAATAGGTAACATGAATAATCTTTTCTCAATTAAAATTAAATTTATTAAAAACCATCACACAAGGAAATCTGCAATTTCAAATGGCTTAATGGGGGAATTCTACTAAATATAAAAAGGAAATAGTACAATTTTAACCAAACCCTTTCAGAAAATTACAAAGGAGAAAAGATTCTCAATTCATTTTGTGAGATCAGCATTACACCGACATCAAAACCAAAGTACTAAATTAAGTGATATATATATATATATATATATATATATATATATATATAATGAAAATATATTAAAAAAAACTCTTAACATTTTGAAAATTGATTCTTATAATGCATAAAATAGTTAACGCATCATGAACAAGTTTATTCCAGAAATGGAAGAATGGTTTTAGTATTTGAAAATCAATCAATTTAATTAATCACAATTACAAACTAAAATGAGAAAAAATGATTATTTCAAAATATGCAGAAAAAAAGCAATTACAAAAAATTCTGTCATTTGTGATAAAAATTCTCTGCAAACACATTCCTTCAGTGCGATAAATAACATTTCTGAAAATCTCCCCCATAACTTTAAAGTTAGAACTGAAAGACAGAATGCTTTACCTTTAATATAAGAAGTGATGCAAGAAGTACAATGCCACCACTTAGATTAAGTACCATACTTAGTGTACTGGCCAGGACCATAAATCATGAGGTTAAATGGCACCTATGTTAAAAAAGGAGATGTGAAAACCTCTTCATTACCAGACAGTATGATGTTCTACACAAGCATACTATGGAATCTATAAAAAAAATCTTCTAAATTATGAACTAACAATTATGTTTCTCTATACTTGCAATGGTAGTTAAGTTATTAAATTAAATTAAATTATACTGACAACTGGAAATTTAAATTACATTAATTGAAATTAAATAAAATTCAGTCTCTAAAATGTGTATAAGTCTGACAAAAGATATACAATGTCCAAATAAAACATTAATTATACATATTTAAAAGACTTAAATATATGTGAGGAGCTACACTATATTCAAGATCTAAGAGAGTCCAAAATTTAAGATGTTATTTCTAACTAAATTGGTCTGTTGATTAAATTCTTACCAATCAAAATATAAACAAGAATTTAATAGAAATTGACAAGTTGTATATAAAATTTATATGGGAATTCAAAGGGTTAATAAGAGCCAAAAGAATAAAAAAAAATTAGGATACTTATTTTAATTTGCCAACTATTTTTAAGACTATGCTGTGGTTACTACAATCAAGTCTCTATGGCATTAATATCAAGAAAAACAGACATCAGTGTTATAGAATAAAAAGTTCAGACATAAGTCCATATGTACATCATCAGTTGATTTTAAACAAATATGCAAATGTAACTCTGAAAAATGACAGTCTTTTCAATAAATTATGTTGTAGTAATTGGATGTTCAAATAGAATAAAATTGAACTGGGATCCATACTGTATAAACTTAAATGAAAAATGGATCATTGACCTAAATGTAAAACTTAACACTATAAAACTTCATGATAAAAACATAGACAACGTTTTAGAGAAAATTCCTGAAACCATAAACACTGTTCCTAAAAATAAAAAATGAAAAGTTTCATAATGTCAGGTTAGGAAAGTATTTCTTTAATGTTACATCAAAAGCACAATCCACACAAAAAACTAAAATTTGACTTGATTAAATTCAGAAGTTTCTGATCTTCAAAAGCCAATGTTAAAGAATGAAAATAAATGACAGACTATGGAAACTATTTTTCAAATTAGATATCTGATAAAATCTCTATCCAGAATATATAAAGAAATCTGATCATTCAATGAAAAAGATGGCAAAACACTTGAACATAACACTTTACTTTAAAAACCTATGTAGACATTAGATAATCATACAAAAGGATGCTCGGCATCATTAACCAATAGAGAAACAAAATTTTAAATCACAATAAGATATCATCACATCTATTAGAATGTCTAACATGAAAAAAGAATGATAATATCAAATGTTTGCAAGGATATTGAGTAAATCAAACAGTCATACACTACTGCTGGGAGTGTAATAGGGTACAGTCATGTGGGGAAAACTCTAGGAGTATCTTAGAAAGCTGGGCACACACCTGCCAAGTAAATCATTCTACTTTTAGGAATTTACCTATGACAAATTAATGCACAAGTCTATACAAAGATTTTTTTATGTAAATTTCTACAGGAACTTGATTTATAGGAGTCCAAATCTGGAAACAATACAAATATCTATCAACAGGGCAATGGATAAAACAATTGTGATATATTCATACAAGGGAGTACTACATAGCAACAAAAAGTAAAGAACAATTGATTAGAGACAATAATAAGCGTGTATTTTAAAATAGGTATGCTGAATTAAAGAAGTGAGAGAAGAGTTTATGCTGTATAAATACAAGTTGTAGCAGGGATTAGAGAAGCACAAGAGAGAAAGACTGAGTAGGTAGGTGGTGCACTCCTGTAATCCCAGTAGCTCAGAAGGCTGAGGCAGGAGGATCCAGAGCTCAAAGCCAGTCTCAGCAACAGCCAAGTGCTAAGCAACTCAGTAAGACCCTATCTCTAAATAAAATACAAAATAGGGCTGGGGATGTGACCCAGTGGTCAAATGCTACTGAGTTCAACCCACAGTACCAAAATAAATAAATAAATAAAAGAAACACTGTAGGTAATGTGAGGAAAAAATATTTGGATTTGATAGATATATTTGTTGTCTTAATTATGGTAATACTGTTGTGGATATATACACACATGAAAAACATATCAAATTGAACCATTTAAACATTTATTGTATGACATATCTACATAATTATCTATTGACCTATATTTTATTGGCCAATTATACTTTAATAAGATTGGGGGAAAAGAATTCTGAAGCTACATCTAAGCAGCTAAGCTCAGCTTAGAAAGAGAGCAACGAATGTGCTTCATAGATGAGAAAGGAACGTCTTAATGTAAGCACAGGTACCATGCAGCAGATATGAAGGGCATATAACTGAGCCTTGGGGAATTCAACATGTCATCCCTGAGGAATTGTATCTATACTCACTCTTAAATGCTAAATAGGAACTGCTAAATAAAAAGGGAGAGTAGGGCATGGTGTTTTCCCAATGGGGCCTTCATAAGCAAAGACCCAAAAGTAAAAGAAAAATTGTTCATTCCAGGAACTTGAGATACTATATATGGTTCTTAAGTAGAATCATGGCAGAGCCAAGGGGTCACATACCAGTGCCTAAATCAGTGACTGAATTATCATGACCCTGAGAAATTGGAATACACTGGAACATCTCCTGCTTCAATGAGATTAAATACTTTCCCTTAAACCTTTAATTATTAGCATTTTTTATGTATCCCATTTTTGTTTCAAGACAGCAGCCCAGTAAATATTCTAATAAAACAAACATTTCAAAATGCTCCAGTCTTTTTAACATTCAGGGTAAGAAAATGCTCACTGCCTCAATCTAAGCAATGTTGTTCTTGAATAGTGTGAGTCAGTAAGGTGAGGACCTCATTACCTGCCTATATATTGTCAATTTCAAATTTCCCAAACATTCCTGCTTAGCTGTGAATCAATATAGGCTTATAGTTTGGGATTTAAAAATCACAGAAAGTGAAGATTTTCTTTTGAGTCTAAAAACAACATTCTTGCTGTGTGTTTGGCACAGAGCTAGGCACTAAAATCACAAAAAAAGGAGCAAAAAAATCCTCATACCATTTGGGAAAAATAAGAGTGATTCATTAAAGTAAGTATGTGAGCCTGGTATTCTCTTTAGTTTTCACAAAACTCAATGTGCTGTGCTGAACACCAATTTAATGAAATTAGAAATTCTGTTTGAAGCCTGGAATTTCAATAGAGTTGGAATTTATTCACTAAGGGAATGTTCACTCATGTTAAGGGAAAGTGGAATGTGGCCTGAGATTGAATTTGCATCCTGATGACACTGTCTTAAGTATAAAACCCTTTATGTGAGGTCAAGATTAGAAAGATTAGGGGCAAAGAACAATTTTTCTTACAAGAGCAAGCTCTAGGCTTTTAGGTCTGCTTAATAACAGGGCTTTGATCTTTCTCATTTTGCTAATCTGTAAATCCAATCACACTTGCAGTTGAGCACACAGATCTCATATTCTTACAAACAAGGCATCCCTCTGAACTGCTATATGGCCAGGCAGAAGCTCTCCCTGAGACAGTTCATGTTAAGACCCAGGAGTCAGATTTATTGTTACAAAATAAATTCCAGTATGCCAGAAAACAAGTGATTGCAAATTTGATGCACTATATTAGATCTGTAAAGGCTTCCAGGATTATAGAAGAACAGAAACATGACAATTTTTTTTGTCTTTTTTAAAAATTTTCTTTATTTTTTGGTAAATTTGTTCTTTTTAGATATGCATGACAGTAGAGTGTATTTTGACACATCATACACACATAGGGTATAACTTATTCTAATTAGAAACATAGCATTTAAATGAAAAATAGATACATATCAGACAATTGGATTTTCAGTGAGTCACCACGGAAATAATATTATTTAATGCATCACTAGATTTTTTTTTAAGACAGATCATGGGAGATCCAAGTTTGCAGACAAGGGGGAGGCTGCATTCTGTGTCGCTCTGTGACCTGGGATACAAGTAGTGGGAATACTGTTTCTCTGTGAGTTATTAGAGGACCCCAGCAGCTGCTCCCATGCAGGAATCATGGCTGCAGTGCCCATGCAGGTCTCCAGGCCTCAGTGTCAGCAAATGACTTCCAGCGGTCATGCCTGAGCAGGGCCACAAGCATCAACACCTGTGCAGGATTCCTGGCCGCCACTCCTGTGTAGACCCCATTCTACAATGTGGGGCTCCCCCAGTTGCCCCCATCTTAGGACACTGCAACCATATCCATCAATGAGTGAATACACCTTCTTCTCAGCAGCACATGCATCCTTCTCTAAAATAGACCATATACTATGCCACAACGCAACTCTTAAGAAATACAAAAAATTAGAGATACTACCCTGCATTCTATCAGATAATAATGGAATGAAATTAGAAATCTATGATAAAATAAAACTAGAAGCTACTCCAACACCTGGAGACTAAATAATATGCTTTTGAATGAACAATGGGTTGCAAAAGACATCATAGAGGAGATTAAAAAATTCTTAGAGCTAAATGAGAACACTGATACAACATATCAAAATTTCTGGGACACTATGAAGGTAGTTCTAAGAGGAAAGTTCATTGCATGGAGTTCATTCTTTAAAAGAAAAAAAAAGTCAACAAATAAGTGACCTAACATTATATATTCCAAATCCCTAGGAAAAGAAGAACAAATCAACACCAAAAGCAGTAGAAGACAGAAAATAATTAAAGTCAGAACTGACATCAATGAAATTGAAACAAAAGAGATAATTGAAAAATTGACAAAATAAAAAGTTGGTTCTTTGAAAAAATGAGTAAAATTGATAAACCCTTAGCCATGCTAATAAAGAGAAGGAGAGAGAAAACTCAAATTACTAACATTCGTAATGAAAAGGGAAATATCAATGCAGACAGTACAGAAATTGAGAAGATAATTAGAAATTATTTTGAAAAATTGTACTCCAATAAAATATAAAATATCTAAGGCATCAACAAATTTCTAGAGTCATATGATTTGCCCAAACTTAATCAGGATGATATACACAATTTAAACAGATCAATTTCAAGCAATGAAGTAGAAGAAGCCATTAGAAGTGTACAAACCAAGAAAACCTAGGACCAGATGGATACACAGCTGAGTTCTACCACACATTCAAATAAGAGCTAATACCAATACTCCTCAAATCATTTCATAAAATAGCAAAAGAGGAAACACTTCCAAAATCATTCTATGAGGCCAATATCACCTTGGTTCTAACAAAAGGCAAAGACATCAAAGAAAGAAAACTTAAGACCAATATCTCCAATGAACATAGATGCAAAAATTAGCAATAAAATTCTGCAAATTGAATACAAAAACATATAAAAAGATAATGCACCACGATTAAGTGTGGTTCATTCCAGGGATGCCAGGTAGGTTCAACATGTGGAAATCAGTAAATGTAATTCACCACATCAATACACTGAAAGATAAGAATCATATGATCATCTCAAAAGATGCAGAAAAAGAATTCAACAAAACACAGCCCCACTTTCTGTTCATAACACTAGAAAACCTAGGGATAACAGGAACATATCTCAAAATTGTAAAAGCTATCTATGCTAAGCCCCAGGCCAACATCATTCTAAATAGAGAAAAAATTGAAAGCATTCCCTCTGAAAACTGGAAGAAGATAGGGATGCCCTCTTTCACCACGTCTATTTAACATAGTTCTTGAAACTCTTGCAAGAGCAATTAAACAGAGGAAAGAAATTAAAGGCATACAGGTAGGAAAACAAGGACTCAAGTTATTGTTGTTTGCTGATGACATGATTCTATACCTAGAGGATCCAAAAAATGAACCAGACACCTTCTAGAACTATAAATGAATTCAGCAAAGTTATCAGGATATAAAATCAACACCCCCAAATAAAAGGCATTTTTTTTTTTTACATGAGTGACAAATACTCTGAAAGAGAAACTAGGAAAACTACCCCATTCACAATAGCCTCAAAAAGATAAGATACTTAGGAATCAACAAAAGAGGTGAAAGATCTCTACAATAAAAATACAGATTGCTAAAGAAAGAAGTTAAAGAAGACCTCAGAAGATGGAAAGTCGTTCCTTGTTCTTGGATAGAAATAATTAATATTGTCAAAATGACCATACTACCAAAAGCAGATTTAATGTGATTTCAATCAAAATCCCAATGACATTCCTCACAGAAATAAAAAATTCTATCATGAAATTCATCTGGAAAAACAAGAGACCCAGAATAGCCAAAGCAATCCTTAGCAGGAAGACTGAAGCAGGTGGCATCACTATACCAGACCTTAAACTACAGAGCAATAGTAACAAAAAAGGCATGGTATTGGCACAAAAATAGACTTGTAGACCAATGGAAGAACACAATTATCTCATATTAGACAAAGGTACCCAAAGCACACATTGGAGAAAAGATAGCCTCTTCTACAAACGGTGCTGGGAAAACTGGAAATCCATATGCAACAAAATGAAATCAAGCCCCTATCTCTCACCATGCACAAAACTCAACTCAAAGTGGATAAAGGACCTAGGAAATAAACCAGAGACCCTACACCTAACAGAAGAAAAAGAAGGCCCAAATCTTCATCATGACAGATTAGGCCCCAACTTCCTTAATAAGACTCCTAAAGTGCAAGAAATAAAATCAAGAATCAATAAATGGGATGGATTCAAACTAAAAACCTTCTTCTCAGCGAAAGAAACAATCAGTGATATGAATAGATTGCCTACAGAATGGAAGCAAACTTTTACCCCTCACACATGAAATAGAGCACTAATGTCTAGGATATATAAACAACTAAAAAATCTTCACACTAAAAAGCAAATAACCCAATCAATAAATGGGCCAAGGAACTGAACAGACACTTCTAAGAAGATGATATACAATAAATCAACAAATTCATGAAAAAATGTTCAACATCGCTAGCAATTAAAGAAATGCAAATCAAAATGACTCTAAGATTTCATCTCACTCCAGTAAGAATGGCAGCTATTAAGAATACAAACAATAATAATTGTTGATGAGAATGAGGGGAAAAGTCACACTCATACACTGCTGGTGGGACTGCAAATTGGTGCAACCAATCTGGGAAGCAGATGGAGATTCCTTGTAAAACTGGGAAGGGAACCAACAATTGACCCAGCTATACCAATCCTTGGTTTATACTCAAAGGACTTAAAAACAACATACTACAGTGACACAGGCACATCAATATTTATAGCAGCACAATTCACAATAGCTAAATTGTGGGACCAACCTAGATGCCCTTCCTTAGATGAATGGATAAAGAAACTATGGTATATATATCCAGTGGAATACTACTCAGCATTAAAAGAGAATAAAATCATAGTATTTGCAGGTAAATGAATGGAGTTGGAGAATATTATGCTAAGTGTAGTTAGCCAATCCCAAAAAGCAAAATGCCGAATGCTTTCTCTGATATGAGGATGCTGATTCATAAGGGGGGAGGAGCCTGGGAGGAATAAATGAACTTTAGATAGGACAAAGGGAAGAGAAGGGAAAGGAGAGGGCATGGAGGTAGGAAAGACAGTGGAATGAGTTAGACATCATTACCCTAGGTACATGTATGAAGACTTGAATGGTGTGACTCTACTTTTTGTACAACCAGAAACATGAAAAATTGTGCTCTATATGTGTATATGAATTGAAATACATTTTGCTGTATTGTATAACAAATTAGAATAAATAAATTTTTAAAAAGACAAATTATTACTCCAATCCTTATTTTAAAACTTCCTATTTTCTATGATTAAAAAATGTAAAGAAATTTGGAAATAGAGAAGGGTCAAAAACTAAAACAAACAAACAAAAAACCAAGCCAAACAAACAAAAAACCAAACCAATAGGACAAATTTGAATGATCATGAAATAAGGAATAAAAAACACAAAATGTAAAAACTATAATGGAAATGATTGAAATATATTTTTAAGTCAAATGAAATAGCAAACTGGACAATAATGAAGGAAATACAGGATTGGCACTGATTAAATATAAGCAGTTAAGGTTGGGCACAGTAACACACACTTTTAATCCCAGCCACTTAGGAGGCTGTGGCAGGAGGATTATGAATTCAAAACTACCCTCAATCACTTAGTGAGGGCCTAAGCAACTTAGCATGATTCTGTCTTGGAGTGAAAAATACAAAGGCCTGGGATGAAGCTCTCAGAGTGAAAAATACAAAGGGCTGGGATGAAGCTCTCAGAGTGAAAAATACAAAGGGCTTGGATTAATCCCCAGTACCCAAATAGATGAATAAATAAACAAATAAATGCAGTTCAGATAGAAAATGCACAAGTGACTCATAAGCAGATGAAAATGTTTCATTGTAAGTGTATTTAAGGAAATGTAAATTAAATTAGTGAATTTCTTTCTTAGAAAATCAGAATGATTTATAATTTGATAACACAAAGTATTTGGTAAGGTATGGTGAAATGTGTTCTTTTTTGGCAATACAAAGCACTATCACTGTGGAAAGTACTTTTTAACATTATTAGTATATTATAGTTATGCACAAAAATGGAGTTCATTTTGACATACTCATAAATGCATATAGCAGTGTTCTTCATGTCTATCCACAGTACTTATTCCACTCCACTCTCCCCCAGTCACTTTCCTCTACTCCATTGGCCTTTCTTCTACTTATTTATTTAAAATACTGCATTATAGTTACATATAAAATTAGAATGAATTGTGATATATCCATATATACACATATCATAATTTGGTCAACTTCATTCCCTAGCTCTTTTCCTTTCCCTCTGCACCTCCACTCCCTCCCCCTAGTTCAGCCTCTTCTACTTAACTGATTTCTCTTATATTTTCTTGGAGATCTTTGAATTTAAATTTAAAAATTCTTTAGAAGAAAACTCAGCTTTATTGACCTAAATGTAAAAGTATAACTAACTAGAATTCACTCAGTGAATGAAAACAAGATAGAGAAAAGTGTATATAAAAAGTTTCCTTTGGAGATGTACTGAGGAATGGGATAACTGGTCAAATGGTACTTTCAGTTCTAATTTTTTGAGGAATTCTAGATGCCCATCGGTATATCAATGGATAAAGAAATTATGGTATATATTACACAATGGAGTTTGCCATAAAGAATGACTTTATCACATTTTCTGGTAAATTAATGGATCTTGATACTATCATGCTAAGTAAAATAAGCAAATCTACCCCCCCAAAAAAAAAATAAGAGAAAATGTTTTCTCTGGTATATGGAAGCTAAACCATAATAAGGCGGGTTGTTATGGGAGGAGAAGAATAGAAATTCAGAGGATTAGACAAAGAGGAGTGAAGGGAAGGGAGTGAGGATAGGTATAGGAAAGAATGGAAAGAATCTGACTAAAGTTTCCTGCGTACACATAAGAATACACCACAATGAATACTAACATTGTGTACATCCACAATACTGGCCTGATTAGAATAAGAAATATTCTATGCTTCAAATACTACAGAATATCTTTAGTCTTAGAAGTATCTCTGGTGATTCTAATGTGCACACAGAGGAAGCAGAAGTAGGATCCTCCTAAAAAAGATATGATTTACTTGATGTTGGATGAAGAGAAAAAAATTGCATAAAGTTAAAAAATTCAGAGGAATTAATTAAAAATTATATGAGAGTTCCAGTGACAGTAGCAGAAATGCCTTGGATGGGAATCAATAGAGAAAATCAGAGTGAAATCACTGTGGAAAGAAGACTAAGAGGATAAGAAGGGGAAAGCACCAGGATTTTTTCCCCCTTTTAGTGACAGAGGGTTAGAGGATGTCAGAGAGATTAAAATTGGGTGAATATTGAGAACAGTAAATTCTAGCTGACATGTCAGACAGAAGGTAACCTTTGGAGCAAGTTTCTCAGCTTGTAAATATAAATATTCAAAAAGGGAGCAATACTTCCTTAAATGTTTTTGTTCTTGTATTTTCTGAGCAAGTTTGTGGATTTTATTCATTATGGGCTCCCCAATATCATAAATGTTCTTACAGTTCCATTCCTACCCAGATGAAGCGTCTTGGAAAGCCTGTGAGGTTTCAGCTCATCTCTGTGAATTTCCACACCTGGGGAGTATGAGCCTGGGAGAAGGCTGCTGCTGTAGGCATTGAAACTTTAGCATGGCTCTAGTCTACCCCATGACCTTTTGGACGTATTTAACTCAGATTTTCCTTCAGATCTCAGCTCAATTTTGTCTCTACAGCTAGGCCACCTCTGATCTGCCTAACCAAATTAATTACTCTATCCATTGTAAATCTCCTGCTTAGCCCTCCTTCATATCACTATCACCATTGATTTTTGACTTTTATTTTTAAGAGATTTTTAAAATTATTGTTGCATGACTTTCTCCACAGGATGTGAGCTTCATGGTGCAGGACCCATATCTGCTGTGCTTGCCATCTTGTAGGCACATCCTTTGGTGTCTGTTTCAGAGTAGAAATCAATATATTTTAGAGGAATAAATAAATGACAAGAAAAAGAACGAAAAGAAAAGGGGAGCAAAGCCGACTGCCTGCTGTAGAGGTAGAGTCTTAGAGACTTTGCCTAATGATTACTGTTTACAGGAAGGGAGTATGAACAAACTATGCAACGGGTTTCGTGGCTTTTGGCAGTTGTATCCTATTACAGATTTTAATGTGTTCCTACCATATTTCCTAATGTAACTAAGACATGGAAACAGGTAAAGATACCAAGGATATAAAAACTTACATCCATAAGATTTTATTTCATCATGATAGGTTGAGATAGAGAGATTACGTTCTGGTGTCTCAAGAAGGAAGCCATGACAGAACTTGTAAGAAAATTCAAGTGCCCTGGATGATTCAATCATATCTGTCTTTAGGACATTCACATAGAGCAAAATCATGGTGCCCCTTCCCTTATGTGACTTGCCAACACTTTCTTTAAACTTAAAGAACCTATATAGCACTGAAGATATAAGGAGCTTTTCTTGCTATAATAATGGTAAAAAATATGTGCATAACATCATATTATATAAAAGTTAACAGCTTCTTTTTTTGCTATGATGACTATAAAACCCTTGACACTGCCAATATTAAGAAATGGGAACAACTTAGAGAAGTTCAGTTTTTGCCAAAATCACTTTGTTAGCAAATGGCATTTTCCAGACATGTACCAGACAGCGCCCTAACCCCTGGACCTTTCCTCTACATTTGAAAGGCATTCCTTTCCAGTTCATTAGAAACAGCAGTAGAAACCCAAAGCATCTTATGGTCAGAAGGAATCTTGGAGCCCAGCCCTTACAGTTTTGCACACAGGAGAGTAATTGCCTTTTCTGCATTCTTCATAAGCAGACATCCAGCCTTACTTGGACATCCACAGCAATGTGCCCTTTGATGTTTCCTCCGGCAGCCATTCCTATGTTCAAGGGTTCTAATTATTATCTGTGTCATCATGAATGTCCAGAATCAGCAAATGTGCACTGGTAACCAGGTTTCCTGACTGTTTTGGTTAGAGTGGAAACATTCCTCAGAGGATTTGTATAAAACAAAAGCTTTCAGTAAACAAAATAACTTAATGGGGAACAAGAAAACTAAAAATGTGCTAATAGGTATAAATATGTGCTAATAGGTTTTACATTTGGATCTGCAGAACCTCTTGGTCCTTACTATGTAAGGAACTCCTGGTCCGTCTTATGGCTACATCCTTGTATCTTTACCTGCTTTCATGTCTTAGTTACACTAGGAAATATGGTAGGGACCCATTAAAATCTTGAGGCATAGTTGAAAACTAGTGAGAAAAAGTGAGAGCCGTCCTACATCCCACTTTGTTTTGTTTTGTTTTTAAGGCAACTAGATTCTGGCAATGCTTAGAACCCTGGACATAAATGTACCACATTTTATTCATTGATTTAGTCCATCAACAAACATTTATTAAATATCTAAGATGTGCCAGCTGTTGAACTCAGTACTGAACAAAACCAGACATGCCCCCGCTGTTGTGGAGTCCACTGCCTAGAGAGGGAGTTGGCACTAATTTTAAGAAGAAAGAAAATGTGGAATTTCACATGAGATTTCCCCTTAGAAAGTGATTGTATATATTTAGGAGATTCAGGGAAAATGACTGAGTAGCTAATTGACCCGAGATCCAAGGAAGATGAGAAGTATAGATTTATAGGTGAAATTTTTTTTAAAGATTATCAGTTCTGAGATGGGAAATAGATATTATATCTAATGCCAGTTTTTATTTTTTCAAAGTCATTATCTGAACCTTTATCGGGTGGAGGGGCATCTTTCCTCTCTTCAATACCTTCTTTAAGTCTAAACTTTCACTGGATCTCACCATATTAAAAAAATTTTTTTTCATGAGATATGCAACGTTTAAATATGCAATGTTTCTATTACAAGTTATCTT
Source organism: Spermophilus citellus (assembly GCF_964194105.1). NCBI lineage: Eukaryota > Metazoa > Chordata > Mammalia > Rodentia > Sciuridae > Spermophilus > Spermophilus citellus. Next base: position 180,598,029 of record NC_138183.1, read on the forward strand.
GAGGTACTTCTCATGGATAATATGCTATTTATTTTTTTTTAATTATTTAAAAAAATTTATATATAACAACAGAATGCATTACAATTCATATTATACATATAGAGAACAATTTTTCATATCTCCGGTTGAATACAAAGTATATTCACACCAATTTGGGTCTTCATACATGGACTTTGGATAATGATGACTATATTCCACCATCATTTCTAACCCCATGTCCCCACCTTTCCCCTCCCACCCCTCTTTCCTATCTAGAATTCATCTATTCCTCCCATGTTCCCCCTCTCTACCCCACAATTAATCAGCCTCCTTATATCAGAGAAAACATTCAGCATTTGGTTTCTTGGGACTGGCTAGGAGATAACTAGCATTATCACCTCCAACTCTATCCATTTACCTGCAAATGCCATGATTTTATTGTCTTTAAAAGCTGAGTAACATTCCATTATGTATAAATGCCACATTTTTTTTTTATCCATGCATTTACTGAAGGGCATCTAGGTTTGTTCCACAGTTTAGCTATTGTGAATTGTGCTGCTATAAACATTGATGTGGCTATGTCCCTGTAGTATGCTGTTTTTAAGTCCTTTGGGTTTAGACCAAAGAGTGGAATAGCTGGGTCTATGGTGGTTCCATTCCTAATTTTCCAAGGAATCTCCATATTGTTTTCCATACTGCCTGCACCAATTTGCAGTACCACCAGCAGTGTATGAGTGTACCTTTTTCCCCACATCCTTTCCAACAATTATTGTTGGTTGTATTCATAATAGCTGTCATGCTGACTGGAGTGAAATGAAATCTAGAGTAGTTTTGAATTGTATTTCTCTAATTGCTCGTGGTGATGAACATTTTTTCATATATTTGTTGGTTGATTATATATATCACCTTCTAGGAAGTGTCTGTTCAGACCCTTGGCCCATTTGTTGATTGGGTTATTTATTCATTTATTTATTGGTATTTAGCTTTTTGAGTTTTTTATATAACCTAGAGATTTATAAAACCTAGTGCTATATTTCATGAGTGAGGGTTAAATATTTGCTCCCAAGATGTAGGCTCTCTTTTCACATCACAGGTTGTTTCTTTTGCTGAGAAGAAACTTTTTAGTTTGAGACCATCCCATTTATTGATTCTTGATTTTAATTCTTGTGCCAAAGGAGTCTTATTTAGAAAGTTGGGGCCTAATCCCACATGATGGAGGTTAGGACCTATTTTTTATACTTATTTTTAAGTTGTAAGTGGACACAATATCTTTATTTTATATTTATATGGTGCTGAGGACCAAATCCAGTGCCTCATGCATCCTAGGTAAATGCTCTGCCACTGAGCCACAACTCCAGCCAGGGCCTACTTTTCCTTCTACTTGACGCAGAGTCCCTAGTTTTATTCCTAGATCTTGGATCCATTTTGAGTTAAGTTTTGTGCATGGTGAGAGATAGGGTTTTAATTTCATTTTGTTGCATATGGATTTCCAGTTTTCCCAGCACCACTTGTTGAAGAGGCTATATTTTCTCCAATGCTTGTTTTTGACACCTTTGTCTAATATAAGATAATTGTAATTTTATGGGTTAGTCTCTGTGTCCTCTATTCTATACCATTGGTCTACCAGTCTGTTTTGGTGCCAGTATCATGCTGTTTTTGTTACTATTGCTCTGTAGTATAGTTTAAGGTCTGGTATAGTGATGCCACCTGCTTTACTCTTCCTGCTAATGGTTGCTTTAGTTATTCGGGGTCTCTTATTTTTCCAGATGAATTTCATGACTACTTTTTCTATTTCTATGAGGAATGCCATTGGAATTTTGATCAGAATTGCATTAAATCTATACAGTGTTTTTGGAAGTATGGTCATTTTGATAATATTAGTTCTGCCTATCTAAGAGCAAGGTAGATCTTTCCATCTTCTAAGGTCTTTTTTCTTTCTTTAGGGTTCTGTAGATTTCATTGTGTATATCTTTTACCTCTTTTGTTAAGTTGATTCCAAAGTTTGTTTTCTTTTCTTTTTTCTTTTTTTTTTTTTTTGAGGCTATTGTAAATGGGCTAGTTTTCCTCGTTTCCCTTTCTGAGGATTTGTCACTGATATACAGATTTTGGAATCAGTATATTATTGTCATAGAATGAGTTTGGAAGTGCAGCCTTTTTTTTCTATTTCCTAAAATAAATTGAATAGTATTGGTATTAGTTCTTCTTTAAAAGTCTTGTAGAACTCAACTATCTTCCATCCTGTCTGGGGTTTTTCATGATTGAAAGGCTTGTGATGGCTTCTTCTATTTCGTTGCTTGAAATTGATCTGCTTAAATTGTATATAGCATCCTGATTCAATTTGGGCAAATCATATGACTCTAGAAACTTGTTGATGTCTTTGATATTTTATATATTTTTTGGAGTACAAGTTTTCAAAATAATTTCTAATTATCTCTGTATTTCTGTAGTTTCTGTTGTGATGTTTCCTTTTTCATCATATATATTAGTAATTTGAGTTTTCTCTTTCCTTCTCTTCATTAGCATGGCTAAGGGTCTGTCAATTTTATTTCTTTTTTCAAAGAACCAACTTTTTGTTCTGCCAATTTTTTCAATTGTTTCTTTTGTTTCAAATTTCTTGATTTCAGTTCTGATATTAATTATTTCCTGTCTTCTACTGCTTTTGGTGTTGATTTTTTTCTTTTTCTAGAGCTTTGAGATGTAATGTTAAATAATTTATTTGTTAACTTTTAAGGAATGGACTCCATGCAATGATCTTTTCTCTTAAAACTGCCTTCATTGTGTCCCAGAGATTTCAATATTTTGTATCTGTGTTCTCTTTCACTTCTAAAATTTTTAAAATCTCCTCCTTGATGTCTTCTGTAACCTATTGTTCATTCAGTAGCATATTATTCAGTATCCAGGTGTTGGTGTAGCTTTTATTTCTTATTTTATCATTGATTTCCAGATTCATTCTATTATAATCTGCTAGAAATCAGGGTACTATCTCTACTTTTTTATGTTTGCTAAGAGTTGCTTTGTGGTATAATGTATGGTCTATGTTAGAGAAGGACCCATATGCTGCTGAGAAGAAAGTGTACTTTGTTGTTGAAGGATGATGAAATATTCTATATATGTCAGTTAAGTCTAAGATATTGATTGTATTATTGACTTCTAGAAGATCTATCCAGTGGTGAAAGAGGTGTGTTAAAGTCACCAAAATTATTGTGTTGTGGTCTATTTGACTCTTGAATTTGAGAAGAGTTTGTTTGATGAACTTAGACACCCCATTGTTTGGGGCATATATATTTATAATTGTCAAGACTTATTGTTGTAAGTTTCCCTTGAGCAGTATGTAGTATCCTTCTTTATCCCTTTTGATTAACTTTATCTTGAAGTCTACTTTATTTGATATGAGGATGGAAACTCCTGTTTGCTTCCACAGTCCATATGAGTACTTTGAACTTTCCCATTCTTCACCTCTTTAGTCTATGGATGTCTTTTCCTATGAGATGAGTCTCTTGGAGGCAGCATATTGTTGGGTCTTTTTTTTTTTTTATCCCATCTGCTAGTCTATGTCTTTTGATTGGTGAGTTTAAGCCATTAACATTCAGGGTTATTATTGAGACATGATTTGTATTCCCACCCATTTTTGTTTATTTTTGGTATTTAATGTGACTTAGTTTCTTGTTTGATTAGATTTTTCCTTAGTATAATATCTCCCTCTGCTGATTTTCATCCTTGTATTTAATTTCCTCTTCATGGAATATTTTGCTGAGTATGTTCTATAATGCAAGTTTTCTAGTGTAAATTCTATTAACTTATTTATCATGGAAGGTTTTTATTTCATCATCAAATCTAAAGCTTAGTTTTGCTGAGTATAAGATTCTTGGGTTGCATTTATTTTCTTTCAGAGTTTGGTATATGTTGTTCCATGATCTCCTGGCTTTGAGGTTTGATGTTGATGAATCTGCTGAGATACGAATTGGTTTCCCCCTATATGTGTTCTGATTCCTCTCTCTTGCAGCTTTTAAGATTCTATCCTTGTTCTGTATGCTAGGCATTTTCATTATAATATGCCTTGTGTAGATCTGTTGTAATTTTGTATATTTGGTGCCGCAGTCTGGCTGGGCACAATTCAGGAGCCACTTGTCAAAAGAAACTAACTTTATTTTTAGAACTACAAATGCCAAACAAAACAGCTCCTCAGGAAAAACCCTCAGAGCCCAACTGCCACCACTGGCTTCCCACAAGCCTCTCACCCCCACACAACCCTCACCACCTCCCACAATCCTCCTGTTCTTGAGGCTGATTGGCTGGGTCGCATGGGCGGAGCCAAAGAAGTCCCCCAATGAGCAGCTCAGTGGAGGAGCCAATCAGCTAGATGTTGCTGGGGCCGCTGTGAGCCAATCATCAGCTGGCAGTCTGAAGGGCAGGGAAAGAGCCCAATGAACATCACCGCAGAGGAGCCAATCAGCTAGATGTTGCTGGGGCTGCTGTGAGCCAATCATCAGCCAGCAGCTGGAAGTTTGCTGGGGCCCCTTTGGCTGTGGCTCTCAACAATTTGGTATCCTGTAAACCTCTTGCATTTGGTTTTCCATTTCATTCTTCATGCTTGGGAAATTTTCTGATGTTATCTCATTGAAGAGATTGTGCATTCTTTTGGTTTGAAACTCTATGCCTTCCTCTATCCCAATAACTCTTAGATTTGGTCTTTTGATGTTGTTCCATAATTCTTGGATATTCTGTTAATGGTTTCTTTCTATTTTCACTGTGTGATCAATTTTATTTTCCAGATTGTATACTTTGTTTTCATTACCTGATGGTTTTTCTTCCACGTAATCTAGTCTGTTGATTATGCCTTCTATTGAGATTTTTATTTGGTTTATTGTATCCTTCATTTCAAGGATTTCTGAACAATGTTTTTCAGAGTCTCTATCTCTTTCTTGAAGTAATCTTCTGCTACCTGTATTTGCTCTCTTATCTCCTTGTTGGAGTGATCAATTTTTGCCTGTATTTGCTCATTTAGGTCATTATTTAATTCACAGATTATTTTAATTATGAACCTTCTAAACTCCTTCTCTGACATTTCATCATCTTCACTGTTCATGGGTTCTGTTATTTTAGTATCCTGGTTTATTTGAGACACTTTCCTCCCTTGTTTTTGCATGATGTTTGTGTGTCTTCCTTTATTGCAGTGTGGATCCTGGATCCAGGTCCCATGCAAATTGGTGATGGCAGATCCGGTCTGGGCCTGACTTCCTGCAGTAGTCTGCTGGTTGGAAGGAGCAGTACCATGCTGTGGGAGGCTGTGTTCCAGCAGGTGTTTGCAAGTGGCAGGATGAACCAGGGCCTACTGTGATCCTAGGTTCCATGCAGGCTGGTGTGAGCGGATCTGTGCCAGGACTGCCCTACTGCTGTAGTCTGCTTATTGGAAGGGGTCTATTGCCAGTTTTTACAGATATTGATGGCTGCCTGTTATCATATAATGATATGACAGGGATTTTGAGTCATGTCTTTGCAATCTTCCCCTTCTTCTGTTGTCAGTCTCTAAATCAACTTTAGTGTTCTGACCACTCTACTAGCCTGTCTTTGTCTTAGAAAATAATAAAAGCTATTTTCTCTTTGAGTTGAAAAGTACCTTGAAAAAATGGAATAGGATACCATTCATCTTTTTTTTAATGCTGTCTTGGTGGCTTTGAATTTAAATGGATTGTGAAGCTATTCCTTCTTTGTCAGCTCTTAAAAAATTTATTTGAAATGGCTCTTTGCAAATCTATAAACACTTTAGAAAAATATGTATATTACTCCAGGAATTTGGAGCAAATCTATCCATTTGTCAACATTTTTGCTGCTTTTCAGTTTCATTAGAAAAAAAAAAAACCTACAGAGGAAATAAAAAACACCGTTTAAAATGTTTTCTATATTAACTTCAAGACATTTAGGTTTTTAAGATCTGGGAAATCTGGCAGCAGAACATTTCATATATTGCATGCTACCCAAGAATATGAAATAGTTAGAAACAAGGAATATCTAGGAGTATAGAAAATGCTAGTGTTTCCAAAACATACAAGAGTAAAATGTTTACCACTTTTCCAAATGGAATATTAATAAAAGTATCAGCAGAGAAGGCTTTGGGTCTGGGCCTGTAGACACATAGGCTGCTTTATGATCTTAGACAAATGGGAGAAATTGCCAAGAAGGATGTCAATTTTTATTTCTAGTTTGCACTGATTTGGGGGCAAGCTGAAGAATTATTTTGAATATATACTTGTACATTTTCATTCCATTTGCTTTAAAAATATCTAATTTCCCAATTGATGATAAAATGTAGTCTTCTAAGCTATAGAAATGCTCAGATGTCTCCATTTAAAAGACAAAATGAAGATCAGTAAAATTGGTTTCAAGCAAAAGATATTTAAGAAGGCTGTCTACAAGCATGTAAATGATTAATGAATCACTCTACTGCCGGCAGCAATTAAAGTAGCATAAACTAACCTGAATGCAGAACAGAAAACACCTGCTCTTTTGAGGGTCTAATAACACATGCCAGTCTCAGACATTAATATACATGACACACATATTAAGCTTTTTAATATCCACAAAGCAACATAACATAGGTGAGACTAATCTGGATTACCAAGGAGAAAATTAAGGGTCAGTAGGATAGGTAACTTGCATAACATGCGCATTTAGGGTTTGAACCCATGTCTACTTGGCTTAGAAAATCTCTGTTTTTGTCTTCCGAGAAATATTGGTAGAAAGTACAACCAATTCTACCTGTTTTGCTCCTTACATCAATATCCACAGATTATTGCTTTGAAATTTTTTCAGCAGCTATGTTTTGAGATTAATGTAGAGTGGAGTTTCTTATTTGTTGTCCTAACTTGCAACAGAAAACAGTGTTTGATGTGATGTGTCTGTACCCAATTTGAAAGTTTCTTTTTCCTGAAGTTTTTGACCTTAGGTTCCAAAAAACACTGTTTCTCCTGATTTTGAATCAGAAGTTTTGCCTCCTCATAATATACCACTTTTAGTTCAAATATCTTGGGGCCTGGAATGTGGAAATTATTAATACATATGACTGGAGAAGGATTTGATGGCCTCTTGGCATGGTTTCCTTTTCAATGTCTTGTGGAAATGGAAGGTTGGGGAGCTCATGGCTGGGTGTGGTCACTCTGGTGAATGTCTGAAGGGAGATTTTATTTATTTATTTATTTTTAATGAAACATTTTGCTTATTAGTCTGAAGGGCATTCATTAGAAACTTACTCCCCCAAATCATATTTTAATGGTATTTGTAGGTGGATCTTTTGGGGAAGTAATCAGATTAGATGAAGTCAGGAAGGTGGGGTCCACCATGATGGCATTAGTAGCTTTATCAGAAGAGAGACCTGAGTTAGTAGGCTTGTCCAGTCTTGCTTTGCCATTCCCTTCGCCATGTTATGATGACAAGAAGGCCCTCTCAAGATGCTGAGCACATGCTGGTGCTATCATCTTGGTCTTCCTACCTGAAAGAAAAAATTTTTAAAATTTTTTATTTATTTGGTACATGGTGTTGAACCTAGGGGCACTCAGCCACTGAGCCACATTCTCACCCCTAATTTATATGTTATTTGGAGAAAAGGTCTCATTGAGTTGCTTATGTTTCCCTTTCACTGAGCCTGTCTTTGAATTCATGATCCTCCTGCCTGAGGCTCCTGAGCCACTGGGATTACAGGCATGCGCTACCACACCCAGCTGAAAGAAGATTTAAAATCAGCTCTTGATTTTCATTTTTTATTCTCTTTTACTAGTTAGTAATGAGTAGGATTCTCTCTGTGAATAAAACTGTGTTTTATCTACTCAGGACTCAACACAGATTTGATTATGTTGTATTTGCCCATGTTAAAATACATTGTTAAGTCTATTAACATGAGGAATTATGTTTATTGATTTCCATATGTTGAACCAACCCTGCATCTCTGGGATGAATCCCACTTGATGGTGGTGCACTATCATTTAAATATATTTTTGTATGCAATTTGCAAGAATTTATGGAGAATTTTTGCATCTCTGTTCATCAGAGATATTAGTCTGAAATTTTCTTTTCTTGACATGTCTTTGTCTGATTTTGGTATCAGGGTGAGCTTAGCCTCATAGAATGGGTTTGGATGAGGGTTCCCTCCTTTTCTATTTCACGGTATATTTTGAGGAGTATTGTTGTTAATTCTTTGAACGTCTTGTAGAACTGGGTTGAGAATCCATCTGGTCCTGTGCTTTTCTTGGTTGGTAGGCTTTTGATAGTGTTTTCTATTTCATTATTTGAAATTGATCTGTTTAAATCATGTATGATCTCCTCATTCAGTTTGGTTAGGTCCTATGTCTCTAGAAATTTGTCAGTGTCTCTGATATTTTCTATTTTATTGCAGTATAAATTTTCAAAATAGTTTCTAATTACCTTCTGTATTTCAGACATCTATTGTGATATTGCCTTCTTCATCTTGTATTTTAGTAATTTAAGTTTTCTCTTTATTAGCATGGTCAGGGTCTATTTTATTTATTTTTTCAAAGAGCCAACTTTTTGTTTTGTCAATTTTTTCAGTTATTTCTTTTGTTTTGGTATCATTAATTTCAGCTCTGATTTTAATTATTTCCTGTCTTCTACTGCTTTTGGTGTTGGTTTGTTCTTCTTTTTCTAGGGATTTTAGATGTAGTATGAGGTCATTTATTTGTGGACTTTTTATTCTTTTGATGAATGCACTCAATGCAAATAAACTTTCCTCTTAGTACTGCCTTCATAGTGTCCCAGAGATTTTGATATGTTGTATCAGTGTTATCATTTACCTCTAACAACTTTTTAATTTCATTCTTGATTTCTTCTATAATCCACTCATAATTCAATAGTGTATTATTTAGTCTCCATTTGTTACAGTAGCTTCTATTTTTATTTTATCATTGATTTCTATTTAATTCTATTGTGATCTGGCAGAATGCAGAGTATTTTCTCTGTTTTTTTTTTTTTATTTGCTTAGAGTTGCTTTATGCCATAAGATATGGTCTATTTTAGAGAAGTAGCCATGTGCTGCTAAGTAGAAAGTATATTTGCATGTTGATGGATGAAATATTCTATATAAGTCTGTTAAGTCTAAATTATTGATTGTATTATTTCTATTATTTCTATAGTTTTCTTATTTAGTTTTTGTTTAGAAGATTTGTCCAGTAGTGAGAGAGGTGTGTTAAAATCACCCAGCATTATTGTATTGTGGTCTATTCTCTTTAGATTGTGAAGGATTTGTTTGATGTACATAGGTGCTCCATTGTTTGGGGCATAAATATTTATAATTATTATGTCCCGCTTGTATATACTCCCCTTAAGAAGTATGAAATGTCCTTATTTGTCTCTTCTGATCACCTTTGGTTTGAAGTCTACTTTATCTGAAATGAGAATGGAAACCTCTATTTGTTTATGCAATCCATATGAGAGATAAGTTTTTTTTTCCCCATCCTTTCACCTTCAGCCTCTGGATGTCTTTGCCTATTAGGTAAGGCTTTTGAAGACAGCATATTGTTGGATCTTGCTTTTTAATCCAATCTGCCAATCTATGTCTTTTGATATATGGATTTAGGCCATTAACATTCAAGGTTATTATTGAGAAATGATTTGTATTTCCTGTCATTTTGATTAATTTATGGCTTTTGATTTGTCTTAGTTTCTCAATTGGTCGAATGTCACTTTAGTGTAGCTCCTCTCTTTGCTGGTTTTCACTTTTTTTTTTCACTTCATCTTCATGGAATATTTTGTTGAGAATGCTCTGTAGAGAAGGCTTTCTAGTTGTGAATCTTTTAGTTTTTGTTTATCATGAAATATTTTAATTTCATTTTCAAATCTGAAACTTAATTTTGCTGGATATAAAATGCTTGACTGGCATCTATTTTCTTTCAGAGGTTGAAATACATTATTCCAGGACCTCCTAGTTTTGAGGGTCTGGGCTGAGAAATTGAGATCCGAATTGGTTTTCTCCTATATATAATTTGATTTTTTTTTCTCTCATAGCCCTTAAGATTTTATCTTTATACTCTCTGTTAGTCATTCTCATTATAATGTATGTTGGTGTGGGTCTGATGTAATTTGGTACATTTGGGGTCCTGTAAGCCTCCTGTATTTAATTTTCCATTCCATCCTTTAGGTTTGGGAAATTTCTGTTGTTATATCATTGCAAATATTGTGCATTCCTTTGGTTTATATCTCTGCTCCTTCATCTATTCTGATAACTCTTAAATTTTGTCTTTTCACGTTATCCCAAAATTCTTAGATGTTCTATTAATGGTTTCTTACCATCTTCTCCACATATTCAACTCTACTCTCAAGATTATATATTTTGTCTTCATTGTCTGAGATTCTGTCTTCCAAGTGGCCTAATCTGTTGGTGATGCTTTCTATTGTATTTATAGTTTGGTTTACTGATTCCTGCATTTTGAGGATTTCTGATTGCTTTTTTTTTCATGATCTCTAACTCTTTATTGAAGTGGTCTTTCACTTTCTGTAGTTTTTTTTTTATTTCACTCCTTATACTATCCTTTACTTCACACATCAATTTAACTATATACAATCTGAACTCCTTCTTGTACATTTCTTCTACTGTGTTATCAGTGGCTTCTGTTGTTGAAGCATTTTGGTTTACTTGAGGCAGCTTATTCCCTTGTTTTTTCATGTTGTGAGTGTGTTTTATCATCTAAAAGTATGGATCTAAGGCAGGATAAATTATACCATTTAGATGTATACTGTCACTAAAGGTTTCCAGTGCTTCACCTTTACTAATGAGACCAATATCAACAGCACCCAGTGTACACAATATATAGCCTAATAGCTCCCACTAAGGTGTCTATTGCTTTCTTGCATTAAACTAAAATCATGGGTTCAATAATTATCTATAGTACAAAAAGAATATTTATTAAAATATTTTACAATTTCAAATGCTGGATGAGAGAAGTAGTGTAGTATGCAATATTTGTAAGGGAAGAAGAGAGAAGCTAGAAGTAAAAATTCACAGGAAGAGTGGAAGAGGAGCTGATAGAGATTGGCTGTTGGTTGGAGAAAATTTGGAAAGAAAATTAAAAAAATAGACAAGAGAGAGGAAGAATACAAAGAGAAAAAAATTAAAGAAATAAGAATACAACAAAGATGCAAAACACCATCCATATATCATTGTCCTCCTCCACACACTGATGCATAAAAAACATCCTATTCCAAATATGATAGAGAGATTAATGAATAAAAAATAAAATAAATCTTGATGCAATGTCAAAATGTCTCTGTCAGTGTTCAACAGTTTCTCAGCCCTGTCTCTGACATCTCTTGGGATTACCAAACCCAGATCAGCCCTCGAAAACCCAGTCTCCTCCCATGGTTCTGGGCTTCAGATACTGCAGGTTTGGAAATGCTGTAGTCCCAAGATCTCAATGCTTCTCCTACTTGCAGAGAGACCACCAGGATATACTCATTCAAAGCAGCAAGACAAGGGCCACTAGCACTCTCAGCAGGAAGAATCATATGATCATCTCAATAGATACAGAAAAAGCATTTGACAAAATACAGCACACCTTCATGTTCAAAACACTAGAAATAGTAGGAACATGCCTCAACATTGTAAAAGCTTTAAATGCTAAACAAAAGGCCAGCATCATTCTAAATGGAGAAAAATTGAAAACATTCCCGCTAAAAACTGGAAAAGACAATGATGTCCTCATTCACCACTTCTATTCAACATCATACTTGAAACTTGAGCCACAGCCATTAGAAAAAAGAACGGAATTAAATGGATACAATAGGTAAAGAAGAACTCAAACTATCACTATTTGCTCATGACATGATTCTATATCTAGAAGATTCAAAAAATTCCACCAGAAAACTTCTAGAATTAATAAATGAGTTCAACAAAGAAGCAGGATATAAAATCAACATGCATAAATCAAATGCATTCCTATACATCAGTGATAAATCCACTGAAAGAGAAATTATGCAAACTACTCCATTCACAATAGTAAAACAATGCCTGGGAATCAGTCTAACAAAAGAAGAAAAAGACCTCTATAATGAAAACTACAGAACACTAAAGAAAAAAATTGAAGAAAACTTCAGAATATGTAAAAATCTCCCATGCTCCTGGATAGGCAGAATTAATATTGTCAAAATAGCCATACTACCAAAAGCATTATACAGATTTAATGCAATTTCTATTAAAATACCAATGGCATTCTTCATATAAATATAAAAAGCAATTATGAAATTTATTTGACAAAATAAGAAAACTTGAATATCTAAAGAATTCTTAGCAAGAAAAGTGAAGCAGTGGGCAATCATAACACCAGAACTTAAACTATAATACAGAGCTATAGTAACAAAAATGTTATGGCATTTGCACCAAAATGGATGACTTGGAGACCAACAGTACAGAATAGAGGACACAGAGACAAGCCCACGTAAATACAATTATCTCATACTAGACAAGGGAACCAAAAACATTCCCTGGCAAAAAGGTAGGCTATTCAACAAATGGTGCTGGCAAAATTGCAAATCCATATGTAGCAAAATGAAATTAAACCTCTCTCTCTCTCTCACCCTGCACAAAAAGCAAATCAAAGTGGATCAAATACTTAGGCATTAGAACAGAGAGCCTGTGCCTAATGGAAGAATTCTTCCTATTTTTATAGGCCCAAATTTTCATCACATCAATCTAGGATCTGACTTTCTTTACAAGACTCCTAAAGTGCAATGAGTAAAATCAATAATAAATAAGTGGGATGGATTCATATTAAAAAGATTTTTTCAGCAAAGAGAATAATTATTTAATAACATGAAGAAAGAGCCTATAGATTGGGAAAAAAATTTTACTACATTCACCTCTGATAAAGCATTAATCTCTAGATATATAAAGAACTTAAAAATTTTAACACCAAATAACCAACCAAACAAACAAATAAACAAATAACCCAATTACTAAATAGGCTAAGAAATTGAACAGACACTTCACAGAAGAAGAAATACAATTGATCAACCAATAAACAAAAAGTGTTCAACATCTCTAGCAACTAGAGAAATGCAAATCAAAACTACTGTAAGATTTCATCTCATTCCTGTCAGAATGGCAATCATCAAGTATACAGTTATTGTTGGAGAGGATCTGGTGAAAAAGGTACTCTCATACATTGCTGGTGAGACTGCAAATTGTTGCACCCACTATGGAAAGCAGTATGGAGATTCCTCAGAAAACTTGGAATAGAACCACCATTTGAACCAGCTATCTCACTTCTTGGTTTATACCCAAAGGACTTAAAATCAGCATACTATAGTGACACAGACAGTTTAATATTTTTTTTATTGGTTGTTCAAAACATTACATAGTTCTTGATATATCATATTTCACACTTTGATTCAAGTGGGTTATGAACTCCCATTTTTACCCCGTATACAAATTGCAGAGTCACATCAGTTACACTTCCACTGATTTACATATTGACATACGCATGTCTGTTGTATTCTGCTGCCTTTCCTATCCTCTACTATCCCCCCTCCCCTCCTCTCCCCTCCCCTCTTCTCTCTCTACCCCCTCTACTGTAATTCATTTCTCCCCCTTGTATTATTTTTCCCTTTCCCCTCACTTCCTCTTGTATGTAATTTTGTATAACCCTAAGGGTCTCCTTCCATTTCCAAGCAATTTCCCTTCTCTCTCCCTGTCCCCCCACCTCTCATCCCTGTTTAATGTTAGTCATCTTCTCATGCTCTTCTTCCCTATGCTGTTCTTAGTTACTCTCCTTATATCAAAGAAGACATTTGGCATTTGTTTTTTAGGGATTGGCTAGCTTCACTTAGCATAATCTGCTCTAATGCCATCCATTTCCCTCCAAATTCTATAATTTTGTCATTTTTTAATGCAGAGTAATACTCCATTGTGTATAAATGCCACATTTTTTTTGTCCATTTGTCTATTGAAGGGCATCTAGGTTGCTTCCACAGTCTTGCTATGTGAATTGTACTGCTATGAATATCGATGTAGCAGTGTCCCTGTAGCATGCTGTTTTTAGGTCTTTAGGGAATAGACCCAGAAGGGGAATAGCTGGATCAAATGGTGGTTCTATTCCCAGCTTTCCAAGAAATCTCCATACTGCTTTCCAAATTGGTTGCACCAATTTGCAGTCCCACCAACAATGTACAAGTGTACCCTTTTCCCCACATCCTCGCCAGCACTTGTTGTTGTTTGACTTCATAATGGCTGCCAATCTTACTGGAGTGAGATGATATCTTAGGGTGGTTTTGATTTGCATTTCTCTGACTGCTAGCGATGGTGAGCATTTTTTCATGTACTTGTTGATTGATTGTATGTCCTCCTCTGAGAAGTGTCTGTTTAGGTCCTTGGCCCATTTGTTGATTGGGTTATTTGTTATCTTATTGTCTAATTTTTTGAGTTCTTTATATACTCTGAATATTAGGGCTCTATCTGAAGTGTGAGGAATAAAGATTTGTTCCCATGATGTAGGCTCCCTATTTACCTCTCTTATTGTTTCTTTTGCTGAGAAAAAAACTTTTTAGTTTGAGCAAGTTCCATTTGTTGATTCTAGATATTAATTCTTGTGCTATGGGTGTCCTATTGAGGAATTTGGAGCCCAACCCCACAGTATGTAGGTCATAGCCAACTTTTTCTTCTATCAGATGCCTTGTCTCTGGTTTGATATCAAGCTCCTTGATCCATTTTGAGCTAACTTTTGTGCATGGCGAGAGAAAGGGATTCAGTTTCATTTTGTTGCATATGGATTTACAGTTTTCCCAGCACCATTTGTTGAAGATGCTATCCTTCCTCCATTGCATGCTTTTAGCCACTTTATCAAATATAAGAAAGTTGTAGTTTTGTGGGTTGGTTTCTGTGTCCTCTATTCTGTACCATTGGTCCACCCGCATGTTTTGGTACCAATACCATGCTGTTTTTGTTACTATTGCTCTGTAGTATAGTTTGAAGTCTGGTATCGCTATACCACCTGATTCACACTTCCTGCTTAGCATTGTTTTTGCTATTCTGGGTCTTTTATTTTTCCATATGAATTTCATGATTGCTTTCTCTATTTCTACAAGAAATGCCATTGGGATTTTGATTGGCATTGCATTAAACCTATAGAGAACTTTTGGTAATATCGCCATTTTGATGATGTTAGTTCTGCCTATCCATGAACAGGGTATATTTTTCCATCTTCTAAGATCTTCTTCAATTTCTCTCTTTAGGGTTCTGTAGTTTTCATTGTATAAGTCTTTTACGTCTTTTATTAGGTTGATTCCCAAGTATTTTATTATTTTTGAGGATATTGTGAATGGAGTGGTTGTCCTCATTTCCATTTCAGAGGGTTTGTCGCTGATATACAGGAATGCCTTTGATTTATGCATGTTGATTTTATATTCTGCCACTTTGCTGAATTCATTTATTAGCTCTAATAGTTTCTTTGTAGATCCTTTTGGGTCTGCTAGGTATAGAATCATGTCATCTGCAAATAGTAATAATTTAAGTTCTTCTTTTTCTATTTTTATGCCTTCAATTTCTTTCGTCTGTCTAATTGCTCTGGCCAGTGTTTTGAGAACTATGTTGAACAGAAATGGTGAGAGAGGGCATCCCTTTCTTGTTCCAGATTTTAGAGGGAATGCCTTCAATTTTTCTCCATTCAGAATGATGCTAGCCTGGGGCTTAGCGTAGATTGCTTTTACAATGTTGAGGTATGTTCCTGTTATCCCTATTTTTTTGAGAGTTTTGAACAAAAAGGGATGTTGTACTTTGTCGAATGCTTTTTCCGCATCTATCGAGATGATCATATGGTTCTTATTTTTAAGTCTATTGATGTGGTGAATAACATTTATTGATTTCCGTATATTGAACCAGCCTTGCATCCCAGGGATGAATCCTACTTGATCATGGTGCACAATTTTTTTGATATGATTTTGTATCCGATTCGCCAGAATTTTATTGAGGATTTTTGCGTCTAGGTTCATTAGAGATATAGGTCTGTAGTTTCCTTTCTTTGAAGTATCTTTGTCTGGTTTAGGAATCAGGGTGATGTTGGCCTTGTAGAATGAATTTGGAAGTTCTCCCTGTTTTTCTATTTCCTGAAATATCTTGAAAAGTATTGGTATTAGTTCCTCTTTAAAGGTTTTGTAAAACTCTGCTGTATACCCATCCAGTCCTGGGCTTTTATTAGTTGGTAATCTTTTGATGGTTTCTTCTATTTCCTCAATTGATATTGGTCTGTTTAGGTTGTCTATATCCTCCTGTCTCAATCTGGGCAGATCATATGACTCAAGAAATTTATCGATGCCTTCACTATCTTCTATTTTATTGGAGTATAAGAATTCAAAATAATTTCTGATTATCTTCTGTATTTCTGAAGTGTCTGTTGTGATATTGCCTTTTTCATCCTGTATGCTAGTAATTTGAGTTCTCTCTCTTCTTCTCTTCATTAGCATGGCTAAGGGTCTGTCGATCTTATTTATTTTTTCAAAGAACCAACTTTTAGTTTTATCAATTTTTTCAATTGTTTCTTTTGTTTTGATTTCATTAATTTCAGCTCTGATTTTAATTATTTCTTGCCTTCTACTTTTTTGCTGTTATTTTGCTCTTCTTTTTCTAGGATTTTGAGATGAAGTATGAGATCATTTATTTGTTGGTTTTTTATTTTTTTAAGGAATGAACTCCATGCAATGAATTTTCCTCTTAGAACTGCTTTCAATGTGTCCCATAGATTCTGATATGTTGTGTCTTTGTTTTCATTTATCTCTAAGAATTTTTTAATTTCCTCCTAAATGTCTTCTATAACCCATTGATCATTCAGTAACCTATTGTTCATTCTCCAAGTGATGCATGATTTTTCCTTCCTTCTTTTATCATTGATTTTCAGTTTCATTCCATTATGGTCAGATAAGATGCATGGTATTATCTCTACTCCTTTATATTGTCTAAGAGTTGCCCTGTGACATAATATATGATCTATTTTTGAGAAGGATCCATGTGCTGCTGAGAAAAAAGTGTAACTGCTTGATGTTGGGTGGTATATTCTATATATGTCAATTAAGTCTAGGTTGTTAATTGTGTTATTGAGTTCTATAGTTTCCTTATTCAACTTTTGTTTGGAAGATCTGTCCAGTGGTGAGAGAGGTGTGTTGAAGTCTCCCATGATTATTGTATGGTGGTCTATTAGACTCTTGAACTTGAGAAGAGTTTGTTTGATGAACATAGCTGCACCATTGTTTGGGGCATATATATTTATGATTGTTATGTCTTGTTGGTGTATGGTTCCCTTGAGCAGTATGTAGTGTCCCTCTTTATCCCTTTTGATTAACTTTGGCTTGAAATCTATTTTATTAGTTATGAGTATGGACACTCCTGCTTGTTTCCGAAGTCCATATGAGTGATATGATTTTTCCCAACCTTTCACCTTCAGTCTATGTATGTCTTTTCCTATCAAATGTGTCTCCTGTAGGCAGCATATTTTTGGGTCATGTTTTGTGATCCATTCTACTAGCCTCTGTGTCTTAATTGGTGAGTTTAAACCATTAACATTTAGGGTTATTATTGAGATATGGTTTGTTCTTCCAGCCATATTTGTTTATTAATGTTACTAAACCTGATTTGTTTTCCTCTTTGATTACTTTCCCCCCTTTACTGTCCTACCTCCCACTGTTGGTTTTCAATATTATTTTCCATTTCCTCTTCCTGTAATGTTTTGCCAAGGACTTTTTGAAGAGATGGTTTTCTAGCTGCGAATTCTTTTAACTTTTGTTTATTGTGGAAGGTTTTAATTTCATCTTCCATCCTGAAGCTTAATTTCGCCGGATACACGATTCTTGGTTGGAACCCATTTTCTTTCAGTGTTTGAAATATGTTATTCCAGGATCTTCCAGCTTTCAGAGTCTGTGTTGAGAGATCAGCTGTTATCCTGTTTGGTTTACCCCTAAATGTAATCTGCTTCCTTTCTCTTGTAGCTTTTAAGATTCTCTCCTTATTCTGTATGTTGGGCATCTTCATTATAATGTCTCTAGGTGTGGATCTCTTATGATTATGCACATTCGGCGTCCTGTAGGCTTCTAGGATTTGGGATTCTGTCTCGTTCTTCAAGTCTGGGAAGTTTTCTCTATCTATTTCATTGAATAGATTGCTCATTCCTTTGGTTTGGAGCTCTGTGCCTTCCTGTATCCCAATGAGTCTTAAATTTGGTCTTTTAATGTTATCCCATATTTCTTGGATGTTCTGCTCATGGTTTCTTAACAGTCTTGCTGAGCTGTCTATGTTCTTTTCAAGTTGAAATACTTTGTCTTCATTGTCTGATGTTCTATCTTCTAAGTGTTCTACTCTGCTGGTAGTATTCTCAATTGAGTTTTTAAGTTGGTTTATTGCTTCCTGCCTTTCTAGGATTTCTGTGTGTTTGTTTTTTATAACCTCTATCTCCCTGTATAGTTGATCTTTTGCTTCCTGGATTTGTTTATGTATTTCATTGTTGAAGAGATCTTTCATTGTCTGATTTTGCTGTCTAATGTCTTCCTTGAGACTCCAGATCATCTGAAGCATGTATCTCCTGAATTCTTTATCTGACATTCCATCTGCTGCAGATATTACCTTTTCTAACGTTGAGTTGACCTGCATTGCTTGTGGTCCTTTCTTTCCTTGTCTCTTCATACTGTTCGCATTTCTTTCTGCTTACTGAGACTGTTGTGTTATTGAATTTTCCCCCTATATATTTGTATTACTCTTGTATAGTTTCAAAGTCTCCCGCGCAGGCGCGGGCAGGGGCTCTGCTCCTCCTCCAATTGGGGCACTGTGCCTACCACATCGGCAGGCCGCTGGGCCTGTTCTGCTGGTTGGTAGCAGGTGCGCCTACCTTGCAGGCGCGTGGGGCGGCTCTGCCACTCCCAGGTTGCTGGGCCTGACCTGCTGGTGGGTTGCAGGTCCAGCTACCTTGCAGGCGCGGGGGGAGGGCGCACAACTATTTGTATTTAGACAGTTATGCGAAATGGAGGACGTAATGCTTGGGATGAAAGTTGGGGGGAAGGGGAAGGTAGGTGCTCTTGAAAAGAAAGAAGGAGAGGGAGATAGATAGCATAGCGGAGAATGGGAAGAATGGGAAGTAAAACTTGGAAGGGAAGAGAGAGAGGGAAAAGGGAGAGAAAAAATTAAAATGAAATAGGAAATAAAATTAGGTCTTAGAGATCCATTTTCTTCTCTTCCCATAGGCAAAGCTGTGCCCTCCGGGCTGAGTTTTGCCCTCAATGTGTCAACAGCAATCCCTGTAAGGCGGTTCCTGGGAGTCTCTCAATCCTGTTGGTCCAGAGCCATTTCACTTCTACGGCCCCTCCTCCATTTCCTCCTGCCAGCCAGCCAGGTCCTGCTCACCGGAGGGAGTTCCCCAAGGATTTGCTTACACTTTCAGCCCCACCGAGTGCTCTATTTCCCTAACTACTGAGCACTCTCGCTGTCATTCATCTAAGCCCCAGTGCTGTGGAGCTGTGGTCTGGGAGTCAATTGTTTAATTTTTCCGGACCCCTTTGGTGGGCACACCTTCGGAATCTGGCAGCTAAGACCATTGGTGTCGTTGCTGGTGGTAATAGGAGTTGGGGGTTGAGGATCCCCTCTACTTCCCTCAGCCCCTACAGTCACAACCACAGTGCTGGCGGTAGGAGGAGTTGGGGGTCTGGAGTGTCCTCTGTTTCCCTCCACCCCTACCGTCACACCCTCTCAGTTCGCGGTTGGGGGATTTGTGGGTGGGGAGTCTTCTCTGCTTCCCTCTGCCCCTACAGTCACGCCCTCGTCACTGGCAGTAGGGGGAGTTGGGGGTCGATAGTCCTTTGGCCCTTACAGTCACGCCCACGGAGATGTTTTGAAGTTTCCCGGTTGTTTGTTTCTGGTGTGGGTGGGAGTCACACACCTGCTAAAGTAGATTCTGCTGGGAAGGAATCTCTTTGGCTGAACTTTGGTGACTTCCCCTCTCTGCTATGGCGGGCCCCTGGCTCCTTGCGGTAGTGTCCGAAGGGAGGGGTGGAACTGGCTTGTCTCTGGTCTGACACAATCTCTGGTTTTAGTTCCCAGTTCGCTATTTCTTAAAGGGTTGGTTAGATTCCCTTCACGCTGTCTCGGGGGGGGGAGCTGTTTGCCGGGTGGGCGGGGCTGTTAGTAGAGCCGGGAGGGCACGGGCTGTCTGCTGGGCCAGGCGGGGACACTTCTCGCTGCGCCAGGCCGCTGGGGGCTGCCTGTAGAGCCGGGCAGCTGCGGCCGCGTGGCTAAGATCCGGGCGGGCATCGGTGGCCGTTCGCTGAGCGAGATCGGGGCCTCCCGGGATGGCGGGTTGGCGGGTGCTGTCTGTGGGTTCGGGCGGGCTGCGCCGCTTTCTGAAGTGGCTGGTGGCCACGGGATTGTACCTCTGCACCCGCCAGGGGGCCGCCTGTAGAGCCGGGCAGCTGCGGCCGCGTGGCTACGAGCCTGGCAGGCGTGGTGGCCGTTCGCAGAGCGAGAGCAGGGCCTCCCCGGGACGGTGGGATGGCGGGTGCCGTCTGCGGGTTTGGGCGGGCCGCACCGCTCTGGGCCGCCGTCCGCTTGCAGAAGCAGCTGGTGGCTGCGGGACTGGACCTCTGCGCCCGCGTGGCCGGCCAAGATCCACTTGTCTGGGACAAACTGACACTTCTAATAAACCTACCAATTCCCGGCAGGTCCCCTCTTAACGGAATTTTGCTAGAAGTTCCTCAGTAGGTAGACTGCCGCTGTTCCAATGGGTCTTTCTGATCCCGTTAATGTGGAGACATTGGAATCGCTGCTTCCTCGCCGGCAGCCATGTTGGATCCCCCAGTTTAATATTTATAGTAGCTCAATTCACAACTAGACTATGAAACCAATCTATGTGTTCCTCAATACATGAATGCATAAAAATGTGGTATATATACTCAGTGGAATATTAATCAGCTTTAAAGAAGAGTAAACTTATGATATTTGCCAGTAAATGGTTGGATTTGGAGAATAAAGCCAATCCCACAAAACCAAAGGCTGAATGTTTTCTCTAATATGCGGATGCTAATTCACAATAAGGTGGGGGGCAATAGGGAAGAATAGCGTTATCTTAGATTAGGTAGAGGTAAGTGATGGGAGGAGAGAAGAGGGGATGTGGGGATAGGAAAGATAGTAGAATGACACATACATTATCACTGTATGCATATATGTGACTATATGACCAATATGATTATGCAACATGTACACTCAGAAAAATGAGAAATTATATCCCATCTATGTATGATATATCAAAGTGCATAAATGCATTCTACTGTCATGTATAACTAATTAAAACATAAAAAACAAATTAAAAAGAAAGTATGTGCCAAATTCAATATACTATTTTTCTAAAAAAAATGACATTGTTAAAAAGACATCTGAATTATGAAATGATTCTCCAAAGAGTAAACAAGCTCAAATCATTTAAAAGGAATGGGGAAAGGAAAAAAAAATCATGTACAAAGCTGCAAGAATTTTTGAGAAAGTTGTCTGTTCAGGTAATGTTCTTACTGAGGACTTGATTTGCACTGCATTTTCACTACATTGGTAACAGAACATATTGCATCTAGAATAAATCAATCTTCTCAATTAGATGAACTGAGCCAATGAGGCATAGTTTGTGTCTCATTTCTGTGTGACCCAGTGACCAGTACAAATTAGTCCCTAAATCATACTTAATGTATGGGATGGAATTATGTGCTAAAGAAGGGACAGTGTAGATTTTCTCACCTGAAGCAGGTGGTGCAGTGGAAGGAGTACGAACTTTGGAGGCAAGAGATGTTCTTCTATAAAACGGGTCTAATAAAAACTTAAGAAGATGAGAGAATGAAATGAAAATACTAAGTGAAGTTAACCATTGCATGCTTAAAACAAGACTAATTTCAGGGTTCTCTACCATCCCTTCTTCTCTTCTTCTCCAAAGCAAAGAACTATGGATTCTTGCATTTAGCAAATAAACCTACATTCCCTCAGTACCCTATGCAAGATCACAATCTTGTCTTCCTCTAACTAGTACTTATTGCCCAATTTACATTCTATATTAGACACCAATAAAAGAGCATTTTGAATTGCTTGCTTTTTTTCTCCATCTCTATGCTGTGTTTGACCATATCTGATATGGACAGGAATGGTTCATGGTTCATGGCCTTCAATTTAGCAGCCATTCTCACACATCAGACAAGCTGCTTTCTTTTCAGATCAACCACTAGAGCCATAAAACCACATTTTTTTTTTTTTTACCTGGGACTGCTATTCTTTTTCCTTTTAAGCAAATTCAGGTTTATTTCCAAGTAAATATTTTTTGTTGAACTTTATCAACTCTATACAATGGGACCAGAGAGTGCTAAAAAATAAGCACATTTCTTTTACAGAAATTGAAATTACTTAAGACATTGATAACTGGTGGCTATTCTAGGAGTCTCATTTCTTATCAGAGCTACTGAAATCCTTTTCTTTTCAAGAAAGAAAATTAAATATATTTGGGTCCTAGTTCCCCAACAATAAGAAACATTGTTATCTGCATTATCTCCTCATCTTATAGAGATATTATAGTCCATAAATGAATAATTTATAAGTAACACATATAAGTATATAATTTATATATAAAACACATAAATGAATATATATGTCTCATATAAAAGGTATCCAGCAAACTTTTTATTTTAATATTATTGTTCCATATTTAGAAATAAATATCATCAATATTAGCTGAGATCATAAGGTACCATACATGTTTCTTTAACCAAAACAGCAGAATTTATTTGTTCAGATGATTTTTGGTATATTTATCCCAAGGTGATCCACTTAAGAGGAAGCACATTTAAAGGAATAAATTTTCTATCGATCTATTGTATGTTGAAATTGCCTCTAGGGAATCTGTGTCTTATGAGATAATACCTTATTAAAATATTTATCATCATCAATCATCTTCAGCAATAAAATGGTTGCAATAGTAAAGACATACTGTTTTTTGCCACCAAAGCTTCTTTCCTCTGGAAAATAGAGAATATAGCATGTTCTCTCTGAAGACTATTTCTTTCTCCCTCATATACCACCTCTCTGCCACTGGTTGGCCTTATTGGTTAGTAGTGGCACTGTCCTCTTGTAAAAACAATGCTTCCTGAGAAAAGAATCCCATTTATTATAGTATCAAAAAGAATAAAATACTTAGGAATCAACCTAACCAAGAAGGTGACTACATGTATGCTCTAAACTGCAAAATACTGATAAACCAAAGAAGATGTAAATAAATGGCAAAAACATCTGGCACTTAATGGATTAGAAGATTCAGTATTGAAGATGTCCATACCACACAAAGTGAGCTACAGATTCAATATGATCCCTATCAAAATCTCAGTGAATTTTTTTTTCTCACAAACAGAAAAAAATATGAATATTCACATAGAATCCTAAGGGACACCTGAATGCTGAAAATGATCTTGAAGAGAACAAAGTTGGAAATTTCTAGTCTATCAAATAGAATACAAAGCAACAGTAATCAAGACAATGTGATACTATTATAAAGACAGACATATAAACCAGTGAAACAAAATAGAAAGAGCCCAGAAATAAATCTTGAATATATGGCTAAGTGATTTTAGAGTCCTTCAATAAGTTTTATTTGGAAAACTGGGTATCCATATAAAAAACAATATAGCGGGCTGGGGATGTGGCTCAAGCGGTAGCGCGCTCGCCTGGCATGCGTGCGGCCCGGGTTCGATCCTCAGCACCACATACAAACAATGATGTTGTGTCCGCCAAAAACTGAAAAATAAATATTAAAATTCTCTCTCTTCTCTCTCTCTCTCTCTCTCTCTCTCTCTCTCTCTCTTTCTTAAAAAAAAACAATATAGCTGAACCCATATTTTTTACGATATACATAAATTAACTTAATATGGTTTAGACTATAAAATTCTTAGGGGAAAAGCATAGGAGAAAATCTTCATAACACTGAATATGACAAGGATTTCTTGAGGAAGAAACTAAAAGTTGAATCAACTAAACCAAAAGTAGACAAAAAAGACTATGACAAACTTAAATTCTTCTTCCCTAAAACATAAATAATCACTAGAATGAAAGGGCAACAACCTACAGAATGGAAGAAGGTATGTTCAGATCATATATTTGATAAGGAGTTTAGTATACAGATTCACAAGGAACGTCTTAACAATAATAACAAAAAAAATTTTGATTGAAAAATAGGAGAAAATTTGAATGGACTGAAGGTATACCAATAGACAACTTGCACATGAAAAGATGCTCAAAATCACTAATTGTAAGAGAAATGCAAATAAAAAAAATATAGTGTGGTATTGCTTCATACCCACTAGGATGGCCACTATCAAAATGACTGAAGATAACAGATGTTGGTGAGAAGTCAGAGAGACTGGAAAACTTTTACTCTCTGCAAAAGAATGTAAAATGCTACAGTCTCAGCAGAAAACAGGAGGAGGATTAGTTTAAAAAGTAG
Organism: Spermophilus citellus; assembly: GCF_964194105.1. Taxonomy (NCBI): domain Eukaryota; kingdom Metazoa; phylum Chordata; class Mammalia; order Rodentia; family Sciuridae; genus Spermophilus; species Spermophilus citellus. The sequence goes on from NC_138183.1 coordinate 180,622,496, forward strand.
AATTGTCTTCTGACCCATCAATTCCCTCCTGTGTACATATACAAAATATTTTAAAGCAGATTAAGAGACTTTTGCACATCCATGCACATTGAAGCATTATTCCCAATAACAAAGAAGTGGAAGCAAGTCAAGTGTTCATTGACAGATGAATGGATTAGAAAATGCGTTATATAATATGCACACAGTAGAGTATTATGAAGTCTTTAAAAGAAGGAAATGCTATCATGTGTTATAAAATGTCCTCAAGGACATTATACGAAGTAAATAAGCCAATCGCAAAAGAACAAATACTCTGTGATTTCACTCATATGAAGTATCTAAAGTAGCCAAAATCATAGGGACAGAAAGTAGAGAAGTATTTTCCAAGGGTGGTAGGGAGGAGAGAAAAGGAATAATTAGTTTTTAGTGTATACATAGTTCAATTTTGAAAGATGAGAAAGTTACAGAGATCTGTAGTATGGGAGATAGATATATTTACAACATAATTATGCTTAACAGTACTGATCTGCACATTTAAAAGTGGTTAAGATGGTTAATCTAATGTTATGCATTTTTTACTTTGAATTTTTTTTAAGAAAAAAAGAAAACAGAACAAACAAAAATCTGCTTCTTGGCCAAAGCTGACTGGTCTAGCAGGGAGTTCTTGATTTAAGCAAAGCCAACCAAACATGTTCCCAGAATGTTAATTGTACTAAGAAATGGAGAAGAGACTTGATCATCTTTAATAACTAAAAGTTTTAAAAGTTGTGAAGGTTGGAAGCTGCCAGAGTGATATTTCCTGCCTTATGGGAGAACTAGTCTCTAGTGAGAGAGAGAGAGAAACAGAATGAAGGACAAAGGGAAGATGAAGAGAAAGTACCCTGGCATCAAAGGGCTGCTCTAAGCCTGCCACTCGTACTGCCATCAACACCACAGAAGCGATTTGCATAAGGAATATCTTTGGAGAAGCCTACTAAATGTCTTATGCTTGTTTTTCATAAGATTACAAATCTTACACCATGTTCTTTAACCTCCATCGGCTTATATTCTACTGGGATGATTGAATAAACAAATAGATCATCTCAACAATATGAGTAAGATAATGTGGCAACTTCAATTCTGGATATGATCTGAAATTTTTAATAAGTTTAAATATGGGTTTTTTTTAATGCTGAGCAAAATGATAAACATTGGGCTAATCTTATATAAGAGAATAAAAGCATTCTTGGAAGAAATGTCACCCAAGTTGAATCTTACAGCATTGGGTAAAATTAAGCTAATCAAAGGAATTGGTATATAATATGCCATTAGATAATGTAAGACGACTTAAAAAAAATGGCCAGAGTATGAGGCCTTCCTAGAGATCTCAGTGGAAAGTGAAAGCTATAGAAGACATACAGAAGGACTGGGACAGTTAAAGCTGATTTGCCATTTTCTGGCTAAATCCTTTTAGAAATCACTGATCTCTGAAGGACATTTGAGCAGGGAAATGACATGTTGGATTTGCATTTTAACTAGGTTGTGCTCACATCATTGTGGAGGATGAATTTGAGGGAGACAGGAATAAGGAAAGGTGTTATGGACAGGTGTTAAAATAGTGCAAGAAAAATATTATCATTCAAATAGTACAGTATTAGTGTAGAATAAGAGTATCTGTATTGATCAAGTAAAGTTTTAGGACTCTAATTAATTGGATGTTCAGGACCAAAGTAAAGAGGTAAAAAAATGAGTTTCATGATGTTACAGAAGTTTGGCCAAGATTTTCCTCCCTCCCATGATGAGTGAGCTGGGACGAGAACCTGGATCTCTTCTCAAGGCAGTATTTCTCAGGGCTGTCAAATTGTTGATTGTAATTTAAGTGTCTCTTGCATGGCCATTTCTATTGTCTTTTCTTCACTCAAACATTCCTTGTTTAATAGACATTGAAAATCCAATGTGCTAGGTACCGGGGGATAAAAGATGTGTAAATTATGGCTCCTGTCTTTAAAAAGCTCAAGAAAGGCAGAAGGCAAGCAAACAATTGCAATATCACATGCCAGAGGGTGTCATTCAGATGTGTACACAGAACTAGAGGAGAACAGAGGAAGAGGAACCAAATACATCATTGTATTCTAAAGGCTTTAGAGATACAAGACAGTTTTATCACCTGGATTCTAAACTTCAGGGTATAAGAACTATATTCTTTGTTTACATTTGAATCCTTGCTACAACACATTTTAAAAACACATTTAAACTACAACACATTTTAAATTCTTAATACACATAAAATGTACAAGTTCAAGATTGTGGTGTTGTTTATTTGAACTCCTGGGCATTACATTCACTGGGTTCATGGGAGATGTTTGTGACCAGGAAAATAGTGTTAATTCATAGTTTAAATATATTTGTAAATGCTCAGTAAAGGATATGGAACAGAGCCATCCAATTTCTAGAAACTAATGTTCTTTAGATGATCCTTCAATCTCACCTACTTTTAGCCAGTAAATGGAAGAGAGCCAGGTTGCCCACTAGTAGAGGAACAATCTAATCATAATATTTCACTGATTGATGAAAAAATGGTGAGTAACAATATTGAGTGATATTTGTTCTTCCTTTAATCATATAATAAATATGAAACAAAAGTCATTAGACTCAGCATTAGGATTTATACATACATATTTTTCACTGGGTCAGTACTGATATGGATATACTACTACAATAGGTAACACATAATGACTACTCAATAGTGAACGGATTCATAAATTAATGAACGTTTCTCATGGAAAATAAGTTGGAAGTTTTCAATTAGAAAGATAAAAGGATCAGTACAAGAAAAAAAAATCCCTGAAACCTAGACACTGCTACTTACTTTGCTACTCTGTTGGTCTGGGAAACTTAGATGATGACTGTGTATATTCTTTTATAAAATCAGAGATAATACCTTTTGTTACAGAAATGTTATTAGTATTGTATCAAATAATATATGTAAAAATGTCATTGTAGTTACTCAATTATAATTATAATTTTAATATCATTATTGATCTTCATTATTATTGGTCATAGATCTTCATTCTCATTATTATTACTAGTATTGCAAACACAAACAAAAATATACTTCGGCCTGACCAAGTTAGGAATAGCTTTTTGAACTAGTTGTTTTGAATTGATTCAAAGATGAGAAGAAATAAACTATGCAAAAAAAAAAAAAAGCGGTAATATGTCCTGAGAAGAGGAAAGAGCATGTGTGATTTGGGAGGCAGAAGAAAGAGCATGTCTCCTGCAAGCAGTTCTGTTGGACTCAAGCAAATTAAAGGAGGAGGCAGAGGTGGGACATAAGGAGCCCCTCTAACTGTACATTTTTTACTTTTTCTATATTTACTGGGCAGAGGGCACATCCATGGTTTCCTGACCTGATGACCAAGGAGTTCCTTCATTTGGAGAAAAACATAAGGTTGCGTCCTTTTTCACACATACATTTTCAAACTTTGAAAACTATTGCTGATAAAAGGAACACAAAGCTATTATTGAGTGTTCTGTTTTGTGTACGTGTGCTTTTCCCTTTAGAGTTACATGAGAGCTAATTAGGGAGAAATTTTCTTGAAGTGGTGCTGAATAATTTGAGCACTTGTGTAACCCTTAACTTGAGTTGGAGACCACACTAATTGCCAGCACCATCTCTGTAAAATAACCCGTGCCTCTGTTGTCTTTGTTTTCTCTATCAGTCTGATTGTGATTATTAATTCTAGTCTTCTGGAAATGAATGCATTTGACTGTCTGCAGAAGAAGTTGGTTCTAATATGTTACATCAAGGATAAAATAAATATTGATGCAATTTAATTCCTACTGGTCTTCCTTCCCTTATAGCAGTGCTAAACTTTGCATGATTCCAGGAATGAGCAAGAAGCAGGCAAGGCTGCTTCTTCTAACCACCCTGATCTTGAATGTTTATCAGAGGAGCAGCTGAGGAAGAAGGAAAGTGAAGAGTAGTCTACAAATAAAGCTTCCAACTATATAAACTGATTTGTTCTTCCAACCATCCCTTCAAAGTACAGATTATTCTTATTCTATACCAAGAAAACTGAGGCTCAGACAGGTGAAATAGTATGTGCAAAGTGCACACAGACAGAGTGTGATGGAACTCTGTGTAGAACTTGGACATGTTATTTCACCTGTCTTTAGATCCGTGTTTATCTAACTCTGGAGGAGCTCTGCTCTGCTTTTTATTATCACAATATTCTCACCTTTTCTGGATGTTTACATTTACTGCATTTTATCAATTTCAAGACACTTTTTCACATTGTGAAATGTTCAGATATGTTACCTGAAGTAGAAATAAGTAGTGTGTTACAATGACCATTAGCCAAGAAAGAATTCTAACTATTCGCCATTGCTCATCTGTGTGTGCACAAACTTGGGTATTATTCTTGGAAGCAAGATTTGATAACTGCCACATTTGATGGTTTTGTCAACACGCCATTTAAGTAAGATTCAAAACATGGATTATGTGTCCTGAGATTTTTTTTTAAATTTTTTCTTTGATACATGAATTCTGAAAAATCTACCTTTCCAAAGAGCACCCAGGTGACGTCATGATGCTTATAAAATATGAATATAGGACCTTAATAGTTTATTATCCTAACCAGAGTTAAAGGAGGAAAACCTCAACTGTTTTTGATATGCCTATTTTGCTATCCAGTCATGTGGACTATTGTAGAAGTGCTTTGCAAATTGCTTTTGGCTCCCCTTTCTTTGAGTGCTCAATTTCCTATAGGAACAACTAGCATCTCCTACATTACCTAGTGTAGGAGTCTTTATCCCTCTTAGGAAGCAATGTGCGAGTCCTATCCCACTGCAGTGTGAAAGCCCAGAGCACCACCTCCTAGAACAGGGTACATCTTTGCCTGCCATGAACCACCTGGTTCTTGACACTGTGTGATACAGGTGAGGCACTGTCCCATCTCCCAGGCTGAAGCCCAACTTTTTGGACAACAGCTACTCCTCTCCTTTGTTATTCTGCTCCACTTCAAGAAATCAACTATTTTCTTTTTCCCCAGAAAGTATAAAGCATATTTTGTTTCAAGTTTGGTCACTGTGATTAATAATAACAATGATGTATGACTTTTCTATTTCGGTCATAACAGATCACCATAGAATCAGTGGCTTAAAACAATACAATTTTATTATCTTACATTTCTGAAGAACAGAAGTCTGAAATGGGTCTCACTGGACTAAAATCAAGGTGTCAGTATGGCTGAATTTCTTTCTGGTTGTACTAGGAGACATTTAGTTTCCTTGCCTTTTTCAACTTCTACAGGTCACCTATACTTTTTAGCTGATGACCTTTTCCACCACTTTCAAAGTTGGCAAATTTCCATCTCTGACTTGCCTTCCTGCACAACTCTCTTCCTGTTCATGGCCTGGAAAAGCTCTATTATTTAAGATTTCAGATATTAGATTGGGCATACCTGGATAATCCACGCAACTCTCCCCTCTCAAATCCTTAAGTTTACTTCAACACAATTCCTTTGTGGAACATATGTAAAGTAATATATTTACATATTCCAGGGATTAGGGTGGACACATTTTTGGAGAACTATTTTCTCCCTATCACAAACGACCACCATTTATTATGTTTTTGGTACCTTACCTTATACTCTAAACAATATCAATATGTAGAGATTCCATTACTTTTTGCCTATGAAGAAACATGGCTCAGACAAATGGAATTGCCAAAGGTAACCTAGCTGGGGAGTATCAAAGCTGAGGTCTGAACTAAAGTCATCTAATTCCCAAGTCTATGTTCTTACCACCGTCTTCTGCCTTCTGTCTTACTTATTAAGGGTTCAGTAAACCAACGCCCTGGTTTAACAGAGAATTTCCATGACAGTTGGGTTGCTGTGTTGGTAGTAGAGGAGGTTTATTCTCAGAAATATGTGCAGTAATCTAGAGCTGATGCTGGAAATAAAAAAAAAAAAATTGCTCTGAGTGGCACGCCCTGTCATCAGTGACCCTCCTCAAAAACCAAAGAAAAACCCATTAAGAGTGCTTCTAGACTTTAATTAGGCTGATTCCACCAAGTTTGACCCACTGTAAGATTTTTCCAAAGCTGTAAAAATAAGTCAGTGACAATTAAATGAGTCCTGTCCAATATATCTCTGTTAAATCTGTGTCACTTTTCTACAAAAAAAGATTCATGTTTTTGTCTTTGCTAAGAGCATGACAGCCAACCCCCCTGAACAGTATCTGTGATGCAGCCTGTGTCTCAGTGTCTGCACCAAGTCCACTGATGCTCAGTGTGCAAAGGGCTGGATGGTGTCTGGTAGAAAATATTATCTTCAGGACAAACCAGGGCCAGTCTTTCTTTCCTGCCATAATTTCCCATTGTCCTTAAAGCAAACAAATACATCTCAAATCTCCCCCTTTCACACAAGTGTTTGTCTGAAGTCTTTTCAGTTCTTCACCAGTCCCCCAAACTATCCCAGTTGGACCCAAATCTTAAAAAAAAATATTCTCAGTTTTCTAATAAAATTTTACTTTGGGGGGGATAGGACTCATTTTGCTCTCATTGACTAACCCAGACCCAATTTTGATATATAGTAGGCTTAAAATAAGTGAGAGAATTTCCTCCTGTATTATTACATAGGAGTATTAACTCAAGTTTTGCTTTTGAAAACTGATTTGAGTATGCTTCTTTGTATACATAAGACTAGGAAATCATTCTAAAACTTGGGTGCATATCAGAAACCTCTGCCTACCTTTAAAGAAATTCAAGTGTCTGGGCCCCATCACTGGTATTTTACTTGAGAACTTCTATAATAAATATATTTTCAGGTCTCTTTAGGCGATTCCAGAATTATCCATCTGCAAATTGTTTTTGAGAATCACTCTACCAGGGTAATATAATATTCAATGGCATTCTACCAACGTTTATGAATCATTTACTTCCTATTAAACAGTGTGCTAAATGATGTGGATACAAACTAAATAAGTTCATTTCTGTCCTCAAAACATAATGGAGGTGATATCTAGCAAAGTAAAGAAAAAATGACAACAGAATTTGATAGTGAAACAGTCTCTATACAATCTCTATAGCTGCCATTATTTTAATTTTTCTGTTATTGTCAACTCTTGCTATTGGCAGGTGAGTTTTGGCATTAGGGACCATTCCCATTGAAATTGAGTTAACCTAATTTTTAAGGAGCATCTGAGTTTTTTTCACAAAGTGACTTGATGAAGCATGGTCTTTCTGAGTTTTCCCTATCTCCAAGACACCAATAAGTCTGGGTGAGATAGGGATAAAAGTTAAAATAATGTGAAAATAATATAAAATGAAAATAACAATGGAGAAGACAAGGAAATTACCAGCAATTGGACAAGAATCCAAACCCCTATTTTATACTCTGGAATTCATCTTTTAAGTCAATAGCCCATGGGCAAAATTTGACTCAACAAATATCCTTAGTTCTGAACATGAGGGCAGCGAGGACAGTATTTTTCCTAAAGAGCCTACACTATTCCATTCCTTCAGCACCTTCTATGTGTCCTGTCAGATAGCAGGGAAACCATTAGAACAAACCAAAGATTCTGCATTATCCATTGGCATTTTATTGTAAGTCATTTTTGAAAATGTCTATCCTACATGTAGCTCATATATGTGTGCTCCCTGAAAGAAAAGACTTCGGCATTTTTCACCACTCTATTTTCAATGCCCTTTGTAGACCCAGCTCATTAACTATTTGTGGATAAATGAATGAATGGATCGGTGGATCATGAAAATCAGAGGTTTTTTTTTTTTTTTTTTGGAACTATCTTGGGGGATACTTTATCAAGCATATAATAGAAAGAACAATGTGTTGCTGGGCATATCAGATGTGTACTTTCTGCTTCTACTCAAAACAGGAAGTGTCACTTCCTTCAACATGAAATGGTATATTAGTCAGCATAGACTAAATATGTCAAAACTAAACCCCCAGATTTCAGTCATTTAACACAATTAAGTATGATTTCTGTTTTATATTACACAGTCATTTGAGAGGATCTGCTGTCAGCTGTGACTTAGAGATAGAGGCTCTTTCTGCTATGTGGTTTTACCATCTTGAACTGTTTCTTTTCAAAGTTTTAAATAGGGGTAGAAAAAGTAGAGAAGATATGCGACATGGTATGGCCAGAATTTGAAGTGACATATATTACTTTCATCTATATTTCATTTACATGATCTCACTGAGGTGTAAGGGGCTCGAAAATACTCACTTTGTGTTCTGGGAAGGAAAATGAAATAGTATGGTGAACACATGGCATTATCTGGTGATATATATTTAACACTGAGTTTAAAAATGATAGTAACTGTAGTATTTCTAGTCACAAATAATGTATAGAAAATCCAAATAGGAAACAAAATATCTTATGCTAATTATTTAATAAATATCTAATAATCAGATATTAACTAATTCATCCACTTGATATTATACATATAAATTCATTATCACCTACCACTATTTTCACTAGTATTGTTCACAGTTTGGAAGGGAAGATACATGACTCACTATAATAAAGTAAGAAGAGTGTGTTCTATAGGGAAAGTACTATTGTGGAAAGTCTATAATAATATTTAAAATAGTAATTACTGCTGGGCACAGTAGTGCACACCTGTAATCCCAGTGGCTCTGGAGGCTGAGGCTGGAATTCAAAGTCAGCCTCAGCAATGATGGGGCACTAAGCAACTCAGTGAGATCCTATCTCAAAATAAAATACAAAATAGGGTTGGGGATGTGGCTCAGTGGTTGAGTGCCCCTGAGTTTAGTCCTCAGTACCAAAAAAAAAAAAAAGGAATTACTATTACCTTGAGCATTTAGTATGCACCAGATACTTTACATATGTTATAGAATCTATTTTCTCAGACATACTTATCATCATTGGTATTGTATGGGTTAATTAAGGCATAGAGAAAAGTAGTCTTTTGCTCAAAGGTCTCACAGTAATTAATATACTTTTAGTACTTGAACAAGCAGTAATTACGGTTGGTTATAAAAGTTTTTAAAAATAAGGACTGAATGGTTTTACCCCAGATTAAATCATGTAGCATAAAAATAATGTAAAATCACTAGGAGATAATCCACATGAGATGAGCATGGAGAATGTTCCATGAACTCAGAGTCTTGATAGCTTCTTAGTGAGGAACTAAAAGAGGCAACAGAGAAGGTGATAGAAGAACCTTCTATACATCTACCCTGCTTAGATGCAGAACGCTCTAAGGTAATCTTCACAGAATTCCCATTCCAGGTGTGGGGCCTATCTTAAACAAATTTAAACATTTTTGTAATCCAAAATTAAAAAGAAAATTTGTTACTGTTGTAGGTAAACACAAAATGTGTAAATGTGTATGTATTTGTATGTGTAATATTTTTTGAACTATGAGAGAGAAAGAGAGAGAGAGAGAGAGAGAGAGAGAGAGAGAGAGAGAGAGAGAGAGAGAGAGAGAAATAAAGGAGGAGGAAAAGGCAGATGGGGAAAAGAAGGGAGAGAAGAAATAGCTCCCATCCAAATTTTGTCTTTTTATTCTGGAATGTGTTAGCCCTGATAATGCGATTACATATCCACATAAACACCTAAGTGATTTATGAGTGCATACACTCCCTATCAAATTAAATGAGAAATTTTGTGTTCATCTTAAGTAATTTATTGTTTTGGTGATCTATGTAGGATCAGTAGCCAATGTGATTTATATATATATGATATCTCTAAGATAAAAGTCATTATCTTTTCACAATAAAAAAAAACAAAAAAATGACTAGAGTTCTGCCTAAATTTGATATGACCTATTTCTCCCTTCAACCCTTTTGCCAGAATTTAAATGCTTAGGCAATATAAACTTCCCACTGAGGCAAAAATAAAAATAAAAGATTCAATAATTGCTCTGAAAATTAGAGAAGCCAGCTAGGATAAGGAACTTAAGTTGGATATCTTCCATTGCAATAATGGGAAAATAACAGATTTAATGAGAATGGTATAATGAGGTGGAGTAACAATTTCATCCTTGAGCCAAAGTCACATTTTTCTCTCCACAGGATAGATTAAAGAGGTGGATTGAGCAAGAAGCTCACCTGGTGAACAAACTGCCTTTGCAGATGTAAGTAGCATGCAGCTGGCTTTAACTGCTATGATTTGCTTACCCATATGTGGTATTACATGAAAGAAAGAAGAACTGAAACTGGAGAGTGGGAAATGCAATTTTTAGTACAGCTTTGCTGTCAGCAATGAGAATTGCTTTTCTAAAACCAGGAGTATGCTTGATGAAAACATCCTCCGACATGCTCAACATTGCCTTGGGATGAATTCTTCCAGATACCATGGAATATTTCTTTTTTATTTTGTGGTTTTATAGCATTTTATTGTCTACTTTGTGTAATGCTGTAAAGTTCTTACGCTGCCCTCTGCTGTTTGCTGAACTGCATGACCAGATGTTCACATACAAGTAAAAGGCTGAGTTTAATTTACTTTTTTTTTTAAATTTTTGAGTATGGGTTAGCCATCAGGGATAAAAGAGAATTTAAAAAATAGTATAATGAATACTATAAATGATGAAGCATAGGTTTCAGAATCAGACAAAATTAGCAGCTGATTCCAGCACTACCTAATATCAGCTATAAGATCATGGAGAATTTTTTAAAGTATTCTGAGACTCAGGACTGAGTTTCTCCATACATATAAAATGTGAATGCTAATACTTATTTGCATTATGTTTTAAGGATAAGTCATGCATGCTAAGTGCTAGAAACAGAGTAGTCATCAATAGTGTGGAGCTATTACAATAGAGATTAGTCATGCATTCAATAAGAGGACAAGACAAACAGGGTCTCCAGCAATTATGTAGCAGAAGTGGAAACTGATTAGATGGTTATTGCAAAAATGCAGAAGTGAGGTAGATTTAAATGAGTTTATCAGATATGAAAATGAAACTGATTTAATGAATCTAAACTGGTAACCAAGTAGAGACTATTTAATAAGGGGAAAGAAATGGGAAGAATAATCAGGAGACTACTGATGTAGCTAGGGATGAAAGGGGAGGAAGGCATAACAAATCGGGCAACAATACTAATGAGAAGGAAAGCAAAGTTAACACCATCACAGTGGAGGTTGAATATGAGCAATTTGACAATAGATTGAGTAGAACATATGAAGGAAAGAAAATTTGATTCTAGGTACTTTGGAGGGATAATGGTGGCCAAGTTCAGAGATTGAATAGGAATCAAGTTTGGCAAGAAAAAGAAATAGTAAGGGTATGGGAGGAGGTGGGAAACTAACATTTATTTGTCACCTAGTAAAGGAAGCAATTTTCTTTATTCTTCACAATACTGCAAAGTGCACTTTATTATTCACAGATTCAAATGAGAAAATTGAGATCCAGAAAAGCATCTCATTAATGGCACACAGTAGAGAGTAATTGAGCTGGAATTTAAACAATTTTATTTACTTTCCAAGTCTTATGCCCTTTTCGCTATGCCAGTGCAACACCAGTGCTAAAGAAGCAGCAAATAAAGGGGTCCTGGTTCTTTGGATGATTTCCTCAGTATTTCTGATGTTCCCATGCATGTCGTTGCTTCTCTCCTGCGGATGCTGTTTCTTCTTCAGATGTGGAGAATAAGAGAATTATACCTGTCTGTCATGTCAGTACACAAGTCCACCCATGATCACACTCGAAGTTTGCTGTTAACTGCATATTCTTTCTTCATTGGCATTTGAATTGAGCAACAGATTTGACAATTTCAATTTAAATTTTCTCAAATTCTCATTTGCTTTGTTAGGATTCATTACTTGCTTGAAATTGCACCACATGTTTAATTCCCTGAAAGATTCTAATAGGAATGCTTGCAGCTGAATATCAGGGAAAATTTACCAGTATCACTGTTCATCTTCTGTCAAGTGAGCAAGTCTGAAGAGCACTGAAGGGTGTCATTTCCTTCTCCTAGTCACCTGGGTCTTATTCTGCAGAGCAGGTCCACATAGGCCTCATTAGCATTCTGAAGCACAGAGTGTCTTTGAAGAAAAGAATCGCTAAAGTGAAAGAAAATGGGAAAGCAAAAAGAAAGCCAAGGATGTGCAGGAACCTCACAGAGACCCCTCCTGTCAAAGAGATACAAACTAGCCTCCCACAGACCCCAAAGCCCTAGAAGCCTTCTAACTTTCTTATCTACATAATGTCTTCATTCATATTATTACTATTATTAGGTCAAAACTGATATTTTTATTAGATCAAAACTGGTTAATATGGATTTTCTGAGAAGATTCCAAAAAAAAAATCTTTATATAAAAGATTTATTAAGGAAGGGAGCAAGAGGAGGCAGAGAGAGCTTTTGGGCTATGATACTAGTCTGAAAGTTATAGAAGGAGAGAAGGAAGGAAAGAGGACTGAGGTAGAATGAGGGTATACAAGGAATTTTCATTATGTCAGAGTTACCCATTGGATAAGTTGCTTGTTTCCCCAGAATGGATACACCTGGATCCATTGCAGTGGTTGATCAAAGGGCATAGCTGGGGCCATCAGTTATTTATGCTCCCTGCAGCTAGAAAGCTTAGCAGCATATTTATTTAGTGGTGTAAGTAACTATACCCAGGGATCCATCTGAAATATCAGAGAAAAGTATAAAGAAATAATTAAACATGTAGGGTTTGGAAATAAACTTCTTAAGTCCAATTATGAGCTTTATTATTTCGCTGAGACAAGATATATATATACTATTTTTAAAATTTCTTTTAGTTGTAGATGGACACAATACCTTTATTTATTTTATGTGGTGCTGAGACTTGAACCCAGTGCCTTACACATGCTAGGCAAGCACTCTGCCACTGAGCTACGGTCCAGGCCGAGACATAGCTTCTTTCTATCACCATTCAGCATTGTATTGGAGACACTGACCAATGAAATACAGTAAGAAAAAAATAAACATAATCATAGAATTAAATGGAAGAAATGATGCTCTAATAACACACAGTTAACAAGAGTGAAAGTGAAGAAAATATAAAAGAATCTGTGAATTTTTACAATTAATGGGTAGATTTTAGCAAGGCTGTTTATAGAAGATCAATATACAAAATTTAACTGTCTTGCTATAGCCAACAAGAAGAAGTTGAAAAGTAAAACTTTGATAAGATACCATTTAAGAAAATATTAAAAACACCACATTCCTTTGGGGAAAAAAATCTAACAAAATAAATTAAAGGCCTAAAACTACCATGAAAATTATAAAATATTACCAGGAAAAATAAAGAAGATGTAAATAGGAAATGTGCTATATTCATCAACTTAGATATTCAACACTACAAACATTCAAGTTATCCCCAAGGTGGTCTACAGATTTGATGAAATTCCCATAGAGATTTCAGGTAAACTGATGCATTGAATATAAAATTTACATGGAAATAAAGAAAATAAACCAGTAAGTTTTACAGACAGTATAAAACTTTATGATACTAAAGTACATTTTAAAAAGGATGATTGCTTCTATAAACAGCACTTTGTCAATTGGATATCAATATTTTATTTATTTGTTAAGCCTCAGCTTTTTTTTTTTTAAAGGATTACCTTTAACTGACAAATAATATTATATGTATTCATGGGGTACAGGTGGTCTTATGCTATATGCATACAATGTGAATAGATTAAACCAAGCAAATTAACATACTCATAACCTCAATTGTCTATCATTTATTTATGATGAGATTTAAAATTTACTCTTTTAGCTACTTTGAAATATAGCTAAAAGTCATTTATTATTGAATATAATCATGCACTACGCAGTAGATATCAACACTTATTCCCTCTGCCTATCTGAAACTCCATACCCTTTGATCAACAACTCTCCATTCCCTCTCTCTCAACCTCAACCCAGGCCTCTGGTAACCACCAATCTACTCTCTACTTTTATGAGTTCAAATTTTTTTAGAATATAAATTAGGTAATTAGCTATTTGTCCTTTTGTGCCTGGCTTATTCCGTTAACTTAATATATTCCAGGTTCATCTATGTTGTCACAAATGACAGGATTTCTTCATTTTTAAGGCTAACCAGTATTCCATTATGCTTACATACCATATACTCTTTATTCATTCATCCACTGGCGGATGCTTAGATTGACTCCATTACTTAATTAGTGTAAATAATGCTGTAATGAACTTGGTAGTACAGATATTGTTTTGATACACTGATTTCCAGTTTCTTGAAATTATATCTAGAAGTAGAATTACTGATTCATATGTAGTTTAGTTTCTTAAGAAATGACTATATCATATTCCCACCAATCATAATTTATATTGTTGGGGATGCAAATCAAGTCAAGATGGCACCTGGCAGTTTGCCAGGAGGAGTGGTTTGTGAAGCAATGCCAGCGAGCCAATAAGATGATGAGGATTCCTTATTGGCTGACTGCTGTATCTAGATGATGTTAATTGAGTCAAGCTGTGTGTGATTAGTTAGGTATATATACCTCTGCTGTCCCGAAGAGAAGGGTTTCGCTACCTTAGGAGCCCGTTACTTTGAGTTCTGGCTCGGTTCCTGCTGAGTTCACTTGCAATAAAGTAGTTCCCACTTCAACCTTCAAGTTGCTTGTCACCTCCCGGTTATTTGCCCAGCTGGACTGCAGCATTATATTCCCACCACCAATATACAAGAGATCTCTTTCTCTGACTGTATCCAAAATTTACATTTCATCTTTTTGTTAAAAGCCATTCTAACATAATTCCTTATTTTCATTTAATTTGCAATTCCCTAATGATTTATGATACTAAGCATTTCTTCATATACCTTTTGGCCATTTCTATGTCTCCTTTTATAAAATGTCTGTTCATGATCTTTGGTCATTTTAAATTGGGTTATTTGTTTTCTTTTCAAATGTTTGACTACCTTACATGTTTTGGGATATTAACTCCTTATAAATATACGAATTACAAATATTTTCCCCATTCAGTGGTTTTTCTCTATTGTTTCCTATGCTGTAGATATCAATATTTTACAAAGTGAAACAATTCTACTTCACATAGTATACAATAATGAATCAGATATTTTAATGTGAATAGTAAAATAATAAATTAAAGGTAAACATAAGAGAATTTTTTCATGAATGTATAGTATGCAAAGATTGAACCCCAAAACACTAATCATAAAAAGATGGACAAATTAGACTCATTTATAACTCCTGTTTGTCAAAAGGTAACATAAGAATGTGAAAAGGGAAGTGACAGATTGAGAGAAAATATTTCATATAAATATCTGATAAAGCACTTTAAAACTGATAAGGAGAATAAAATTTGAATTTATTCAAACAAAAATCAAATTATAACTCTTCAGAAAAGACCCACACAAGTATAGTCAACTGAATTTTCAAAAATCAGAAAAAGCAATGCAATAGAGAAAGGGTAATCTTTTTAACAATTAATGCTGTAACAACTATACATCCACATGAAAGATCATGAATCTAGACACAGACTTTGCTCCCATCACAAAATTCAGCTTCAAATAGCTTAGAGACATAAATGAAAATGCAGGGTCATGAAACTGCTAAAACATAATGCATGAAAAATTCTAGATGATGTTGGGTTTGATGATGACTTTTAGATATAACTCTAGTAATGGAATGCATGAAAGAAATCATTGATAATCATTGATTTCATTAATATTTTAAAAAACCTTGTGCCCTGAAGAAGACCCTGCCAAGTGCATGAGAAGACAGGAAGACAAGAAACAGACTGAAAGAAAATATTTGCAAAAGACTTATTTGATGGACTGCTGTACAAAATATGCAAATAACACTGAAAACACAATACTAATGAAATAAGAAACCTGACTTAAAAAATGGGCAAAAGATTCAAACAAACGTTTCAGCTAAGAAGATATACAGATATAAAGTATGCATGTAAATATGTGCTCAGCATTATGTTATTAGGAAATTACAAATAAAAACAACAATAACATATCACTCAATACTTGCTAGAATGGCCAAAATCCATAACACTTGTAACAAGTACTAACTGCAGATGTGAACCAACATGCACTCTCATTTGTTGTGAGAATGCAAAACTGTATAATCACTATGGAAAATAGTTGGATAGTTCTTAAAAATGAAACATAGCCTTACCATTTAATTCAGAAATCACATTCCTTTGTATTTACCCAAATGAGTGGAAAACTTTTGTCAATGTAAAAGCCTAGACACAGATGTTTGTAGCAGCTTTATTCATAATTGCCCAAAGTTGGAATCCACCAAGATATCCTTTAGTGGGTAAATGGATAAATAAATTATGGTATATCTGGCCAATGAAATACTATTCAGAATTTTAATATCTGAGCTATCAAATCTAAAAAGAGCATTAAGGAACTGTAAATATGTATTACTAAGAAAATAAGCCAATTTAAAATGGATATATATTATTATGAAAAATGAAATGAAAGATTCGAACCACATAATGTCCTGGACAAACCAAAATATCTAGACAACATAGAGATCAATAATGTCCAGAGCTTGGGATTAGGGAGCAGTAAATAAATGGAGTAAAGGGATTTATAGGGCAGTGAAACTACTCTAAAACTATAGTACTAGGTATATATCACAATATATTTGTCAAAAAAATCCGTACAAT
Organism: Spermophilus citellus; assembly: GCF_964194105.1. Lineage (NCBI taxonomy): Eukaryota > Metazoa > Chordata > Mammalia > Rodentia > Sciuridae > Spermophilus > Spermophilus citellus. The sequence goes on from NC_138183.1 coordinate 180,639,082, forward strand.
ATACAACACAAAGAATACCATAAATTAACTTTGGACTTATGTGATAATAACACGTCAGTGTCAGTGATCAGTTGTAACATAACCACTCAGGTGCAGGATGTTGACTATGTTGACTATGGAGGAGGTTGTGTATATGTAAGAGGAGGAGACACATATTTCTTAGGGTTCTCTAAAGGAACAGAACTAATAGGATAGGTATATGTATGATTAAAAAGCAGATTGATTAGATTGGCTTATACAATCATGAGTTGAATAGTCCATAATGGCCATCTGTAGGCTAGAGAGCTAGAGCAAATAGTAGCTGCTCAGTCCAAGGGTCTGGAGCCTTAGAACAATAGAGATCAATTATGCAGCCTCAGTTCAGAACTGAAGGCCTGGAAACTTCCTGAAGAATCACAGGTGAGAATGCACATTGAAAGAATAAAAAAATGCTGGAGTCCAATATCCATGGGCAATGGTGGCATCAGCAGAGGAACCTGCTTAAGGAGAATTGAATTTGTGTCTCCATAGCTTTCTAATTCTGCCTTTGGTTCCACTTGACAGTGCCACCCACATTCAGAGAGAATCTTCCTGCTGAGTGTGCTGTCTCACATACCACTGGTTTCTGGAAACATCCTCATAGACACACCTAGAGGTCTCTTAATCCTAGGTGTCTCTTAGTCCAATCAAGATGGACAACCCAGATTAACCACACAGGGCATATGGGAACTCTGTACTTTCCACAAAATCTTGCTGTGAACCTAAAACTCCTCTAAAAAAATAAAATCTATGGAAAAATCCAATTTATAACATGCAAAAATTTTAGTAGTCTCTTCAGGAAAAAAAAAGGATTTTTAAAAATACTTTATTTTTATGTGGTGCTGAGGATCAAACCCAGGGCCTTGCACCTGCTAAGCAAGTGCTCTACCACTGAGCCAACAACCCCAGCCCAAGGGCTTTATTTAAATGGTCAATAAACCCATTCTAAGCTGTCCAATGTCACCAAAATAGAAAAAAAAAATGAAAGAAAAACACATGTCAGTGATGATAGGAAGCAATTGAAACTCTCCTGCACAGTTGTTGGGAATGTAAATTGATACAATTTGATAAACCATTTAGCACTCACTATATTACAAAGTTGAGTCTATGACTCTAGATTTCTGTTGAAATATATCCAACAAAAATACATACATATACTAATCATGCAACATTATTTCTATTAGTCAAAGATGGAAGCATGATTGTTAGTAATTGTCAAGGGTGAAAACAAATCACATACTCAGCAATGATAGAGTGGTTAAATGAGGATACTTTCTTTCAATACAATGCAATGCAAATGAGCAAACTATTGCTACATAATATGTATGGATAAAATTCACAAATATTAGGCAAAAATGTAGTATATAATATACAATTCCATTTACATAAACTTTAAAAATAGACACAGACAAATACAAATTCACGATGTTAGAAATTACTTCACAGGGAAAATCTAGTGAATGGAGGAGTGGATGGGGTACTTTCTTCAGGATGCTCATACTGTTTCGATTCTAAATATGGGAGATCTTTATACATTTTAGTTTATTTGTAAAAATTCACTAAGATATGCACATGATTTTTACTTTTCTGCATATATAATTCTATGTAACTATATTTTAAATATAAAAGTTATTTTGTGGATTAATATTTGTTTTTCTATTGAACGACACTATAAAAGACTTAAACTGTGTGTGTGTGATTGTGTACAACACAAAGTTCTGGCTTAAGTTAAAAAATCTTAGCACATGTCACATATTTGGAGATTTATTTTATAGATGTAGTCCTTTCTCACATGAAACTTCATATCTTACCTATGCTGAGCTAGTCTAATTCTGATCACTGTTTTCTGATAGCTGATGGCAGATGGTGGGGAGGGTGTGTTGAGAATGGATCACAGTCTGCTACCCTGGAATCTAGACATTTCACAGCTTGTCCTGCAGGCAATCAGAATATACACTGACATGCTTTGACAAACAGATGAACAACAAACTTGAATTGTTTCTGGACTCTCAGGTGAAATCAACTAAACATCAATATGATTTTCTTAAAATTGTTTTAATTCTTACATATTACATATTAAGCCTAGTATTTGGATTCAGATTAAAGTTTGGAACAAATGGGAGAGTGTGAGCTTAAAATATGGTATGAAAACATTATAAAATTTTGTATGATATGCTAAAACACAACATAATGCTATGAATGGTACAAAATTACAGTTGCACAGAATATGGGATTGAACAATTGTATTGTGAATTTTAAAACAGTTTTCATTTTCTCTGAACAAAAAGCACAAACATACAGACTGTGATAGTGATTCCATACACAAACATCAGACTGAGAATAGTCCCACAAGATATGAAGCTGTTCACTGGTCTTTACCTTGCCAATGCCCAACTTTAGAATTTGAGTTTATTTCCATTAAGAGCTGGCTTGAGCAAAGGATAGGAGCAATTGTGTTATATTATTGCTTGAGTTATCATTTTTCTGCTGCAATTTATGTGGGTATTTATTTTAGTCAGATGTTGTCATAAAACATAGAGGCTATTTTATTTCAGAAAACACCAAATTAAAAACAAGATCAATGGGTACTCAATTAGAGTTAGACAGGAGTAAGAAGTTCTGGCCTGCTATTGCACAGTAGCATGACTGTAGAAGACCATTATGTACTATTCAGTTCAAAACCAAAAGAAGGATTGTAAAAGATTTTACCATAAAGAAATAATGAATGGTTGAGGAGCTAGATACATTTAACCAAATTTAAACATTACACAATTTATACATGTATTGGAACAGTACATGGTACTCCATTAGTATGTATGATTATTATGTTTTTATATATTAGTGAAAAATACCTAACATATTTTAAAGAGGAAAAAATTTCGTTTGGCCAAAACCCCAAAGTCTACAATAAAGAAAAGTGATGGAGACCTAACATCTAGACCTTGGAAAGATTTTTTTTTTTTTGTTAATCTGACAAGTCATTTTTAAAATTTTGTGTTAAGATTAAAAGTGAGCATAACCAGCTGCATCATAAATACAGACCTATTTCAGTTTTGGTTTCAGTCTGTTTTATACACCCCTGTGTGGCAGTTATTCTGAGCCATTGTTGTGGTGACTCATGTGGATGATGCTCATATGTCTGACATCCTGGGCACATACAGATTTTATTTTTGCAAAACTATAAAAACTTCTTCAAGTAAGTACCGTGTATAGCCACATTGAAATATTTTCTTTTTTAATAGTTTCTCTTTTTTTAACTGTAAAATGCCTTTATTCTTTCAGATCATAAAATGTAACCCCTTTAGCAAAATTAATAGATGCAGAAAAATTATTTAATATTTTCTTTTTAATGAGACACTCATGGAAATATTTGTTGTGAGCCAGGAATGGTGGTGCACACCTGTGATCCCAGTACTGGGGAAGCTGAGGCAGGAGGATGGCAAGTTCAAAGCTAGCCTTAGACATGGCAGGGCACTAAGTAACTCAGTGAGACCCTGTCTCTAACTAAAGTACAAAAGAGGGTTGGGGATGTGGCTCAGTGATCAAGTGCCCCTGAGTTCAGTTCCCAGTATCCCCCACCAAAAAAAAAAAAAAATTGTTGTGAATGTAAAATGTAAAAGGGCAAATAATATCATAAATAATTTGAACTAATGTCATTAATCTAAAAAGGTCTGATTTTTTCTAGGTTTCTATTCCATAGGTACTTTTTATTTTCTTTTGCAGTACTGGGGATTGAACCCAGTGCCTTGTACATTTTGGATAACCGCTTTACCACTGAGCTACATCCCCAGCTCTCTACAGATACTATTAATGATATTTTACCATTTTAGAATAAACATGAACATAATTTACTTTAATGCTAAAATGATAATGAATAGAAGTTGATACTTTAAAAACATTGATAGTACTCACTTTCCAGCAAAGTATTAGCCTAGATGAGTTGGTTTTGATTTGGTAATAGGTACATTTTTGTGTGAATTTAGTAAGAAGGATGCTACAAATCTCCCACCTGAAGGGGAAGATATCCGATCAGCTGGGATGTGTTGCATAGATAGACTGTCTCTCACTTAAGAAAACAGAATATAAATGAATAATTACAATGTTATTGTAGGGGTGCCCCTGAAGGTAACCTAGTTTTTCTCAGTAAAGCCTTCAAAATAGTTCAATGTGGGAAAAAGAAGAAGGAATATGGACATAAAATATACTTTTAAATGACATTCCTCTAACACTGGTGTTATGATATATCCAGTAACTATCGAACTATTACACTTTCCAAGGAGTATTGTTGGTGAAGACCTGTTCACATGGTACAGAAGCATTGTGGTAGACTGAGCAGTACTTTGGGGTGAATGGTCTGGGTTCACATTCAGTCTCTGAAACTATACTGACTAACTAACTAGAAGTTTTCTGTTTTAAGTTTAGGGTAATGATACTACAGGAATGTTAAGAAAATTAAATGAATTAATATGTATTAAATGCATATCCCAGGACCTGGAGCACAGTTAAACAAAACAAAACAAAAACTAGATAAACAGTAGATGACCTTATGATTTGTTCATTCAGCAAAGAACTGAAAAGGACGGTTTGCTACAAAAATGTTAGTAATAGTATTAGTTATAGTATTAGTGACATTCCCTCTCCCCCAACCTGACCCCCTTGTTTTATCCCTGGTCTGGATCACTCTTTAATTTCTGTAGTTGAATTTTATTCTGTGTTCCATTTGTTTTACATTTCAAAGTATTCTCTCAGACTGGTCACTTCCATGCTCAGTCCTGATATACCAATTATAGAGTTTTAGAGTCTTTGTCCATAACTATGAAGTACTCTGTCTTTTGAATTGTGAGATATGCAGAGCATATTTTGTAAGGCCCAGGGTACTCTGAGATGACTTGGGTTAGAATCTTATCTCTGCCATTTTCTAGTTCAAGGAGCCAATGCAAGTCATTTAATCTCCTGGGTTCTGTAAAACAGAAGTAACAATGTCACCTACTTGTTAGGATACCATGATAATTCAGTGGATAAATACATTTAAAATACATAAAACAACATCTGACATAGGGTAAGCACTGAATAGTAATTGTTCATAGAAAGTACAGAGGCTGCCTTTAATTTTTCATCTTTAGACTCAATCAACTATGTTTCTAGTTCTTTGCTTAGTAGCACATCTCCTGATTGCTATTGACTGCACACATCTTTTGAATTTTTGAATCTGCATAAGGTCCAATTCTTCTGGAAGATCACATAGCTGCACCAAAGTCTTGTGCCTACAGTTTCCAGAAAAGTTTTATGAGTACTCTTTGTGGATGTACAAAAAGAGGTTTGGTTTTTGAAAATGAAAGACTTTTAGACCAAGCATTACCCAGAGAACTCTTTCTCATTACAGTAAATTTCCTGATATATATATAATGTGTGTGTGTGTGTGTGTGTGTGTGTGTGTGTGTGTGTGTGTATTTCAAAGCTATGCCCCCAAGCTTCAACATCTGGGGCTAAAATTGCCTGGGATAATATTTTAGCCTTTAAATATCACAGCATGTAGCATTGTTTGACCACTAAGTGCTTGTTTAGCCTTAAGAATTACTCTGAGTAGTATTATGCCCATTGTCTGTGTAGCTACCATCTCTTCTGGTCTGCTTTCAAGCATGCACTATTGGACCTGGAGCTTCTGTTCCTTTGGACTGTTAGTATTTGGGAAGATGAACTGGAACCCAAACCAGAGGAGAATAAGGACAAGTTTTCATCAACCTATCACTATAACTGCTTTCAAACACCTTCCAAAGTCAATGACCACTGATACAATTCTGCTTTCTAAATCTTGTGCAGATTTCTTGTTTGACCAAAACTGTAACCTAGAATTGTACAGGAAAAGTTACTCTGGAAAACCTGGTTTCCAACTTCTCCAAATGAACAAAGGCAAACCAGACTGCTCCACAAACCTTCTTGACTCTCCGTATTCAACTGAATATTCATGACTGTACTCTTGACTCTTAACCAACCTGGACATTCAAGAGTCACTAACAATGACATTTTTTTTCCTTTGAAGATTGCTGAAGTGCCAGTGATTAGTATTAGTGCAGGTAAACATGTCTTATTCCACTGACTTGCCAATTATTTGATACATGGAAATAGTTCAACACACATTTATTAAAATAGAATGAGCAGAGTAAAGAAAAATAAAAAGAAGGTTTGGTAGAGAGGAAATTTCTCAGTGGATATGCATCTCAGAGAAAATGCCAAGACTCTTTGGAAAGTAACTCAAATCAATAATAGAATCCAGCTCGTTTCAGTTAGGATAAAAAGGTAAAAACAGAGTCTAAGTAGCATTGATTTATTTGTGCTTGATAAACATATTTATAAAGAGGAGTGAGTGAAGAAAGCAGCAGTATTGGAACTGACTCAACTGGGAAATTATTGCTGGAGAAACACCCTTGCTTGTCAGAGGACCTGCATAAGTTAGTGTTAATGGGCACGGTGGAGGTTCAGAAATCCTGATATGCATTTCCTGTTGAAGTCTTTTTCCACTATTCTGGCAAGTACAACAGTACCAGCCTCTTTGCTCACAATACCACACATGTATCCACCCACACACCTATGCATCCCGCTTTGCATACATTTGCCACTTCAGGTGCTTTAATTACTCATATCAGAGGAGACTAATCCAGTTTGGAATCCTGATTCCATTGTTTAGTCACAATGAGACTCAGGTTTTTTTTTTTCTATAAAACCAATAATAATATTTTCTATTGCAAAATCTTACTAACTCATTGTAGGTACTTAATAAATATAAATTTCCCAAAGAATGGTAAAAACTGTTATTACATAAGTTAAATTCTGTTTTCTCTTGCCTCCATCTATCTTTTCTTCAACTAATATTTTGTGTGTGTATGTGTGTTTTGCCTCTCTCCATATTCCAATAATTAGTCTCCCAGCCAATTGGTGTAGAGAATGTAGACTAGGATTGCAAACAACTGCACTCCACGTTTATTGCACTCCATGTTTATATCCTACCTGACATTCATTAGCTGTGTGGCTTTGGGCAAATCATTTAGTTTCTTTGAGCCTCAGTTCCCTCGTGTAATTAAAGAGTAAACCGTGCTTATCTCAGAGATGTGCAGTCAAGAGGAAATAAAGCAATTCACATAATACCTGAGAATTATGATTTTTCCAAGAATATGTGAAATGAGTCTTATTTATATGAGACTTTCTGACAAAGTAATTGCAAGGGTTAAATTAAATAAATTATGTAAATCATGCAGCAAAACACTGCTGCTGCTAATGCTGCTAACAATAATAAAAATTTTCTTGCATCAAGTAAACCCCATATGCCTATTGTGCACAGTTCATTACAAGCAAGCAATTAATTTTGACAATAACATTCTGACATAGATATTGCAAAACTATGTCGATTGTATGACAAGAATTTCTTTTACAACTTTATATTGTTTTGCTTCCCAAGTAAGAACTCAATAATATAAATTCCATAATGTAATAAAATAATTCATATGTATAATTAAGCCCTAAGGGTTTTGCACAATCAAGAGATCAACAATTCGACTTATTGATCAAAGTTTCCCATAAGAAGTGTTGTTACCAGATTGTCCCCCTGGGGAGTATCTGATTAGGCCCTGTGGAGGAAGCATTTTATCAATCCAGCAGAAGGGATATAGTGGTCATCACAGGCCTGAGAGTGGAATGGTGATGAGACCAAGAAAAGGAGAAAGGAAGTCCTGTCATACTATGAGATCAACCTTTTTGTTTCCACATATGAATGAGATCATGGGGTACTTGTCATTCTGTGCCTGGCTTATTTCAGTTCACGTAATGATCTTCAGTACCATTCCTTGTTTACCTATTCATCACTGATGGGCACAGATTGCATCTATTTCTTGGCTATTGTGAATAGTGACACAATAAACATGGAGTGTGGATGTTTCTTCAACAGACTAATTGCATGTTCTTTGGGTACATACCTAGTAGAGGGATTGCTACTGTAGTGGAGTACTAGTAGTGGGGAAGTTTTATTTTTAATTTTTGAGACACACACTATTTTCCATAGTGACTTTAATTTGTACTTACAAACAGTGTACAGGGATATCTTTTCTCCATATCCTCATCTTTACTCAGTTTTATAGTAACCACTCTGACTAGGATATGGTGATATCTCATTGTGGTTTTGATTTTCATTTCTCTGATTATTAGTGATATTATGCGGCTTTTCATATATCTGTTCGTCATTTGTGTGTTTTTTTGAAAAATGTCTATTTCTATTTTCTGTTTTTAACTGAGTTGTTTTGATATTGAGTTCTTTATGTTTTCTAGATAATAATCCCTCATGAGATGTATAAATAAAAAACTAACATTTCCTTCTTGCCCTTCAGCATGCATCCTATTTTGTATTCATTCCTTGGGTATTTCATAGATTAAATAAGTCACTGAATCAAAATTGGTGATGAGAATGGAATTACCAAGACTGGGTTGTACTAGATATTGAGAAATCACAGCCTTGGCCAAGCTGCCTGCTTTTGTAAACAAAGTTTTATTAGAGCACAACTTTGTCCATCAGTTTGTATCCTGTCCACAGTGGCTTTTGAGTTGGTACAATAGTACCAACTCAACACACATTTATTAAAATGGAATGAATTATAATAGTGGGATTGAGTAGTTGTAACAAGAACTGTATTTATGATATTGCTCTTTAGAAGAAGTTTGTAGAATTTCTGACTTAGAATAATCAGGTCTCAGTCCTGGAACAAGGGTTCAGCTCCCAGAGCCACAGCTGCTCTTGAATGTGGAAAGAACAAAGGAAAAATCTTTAGTAAGTACCCCCCTTTCGCTGAAGCTCTATTAGGTTTCCACAGCTCGGCCTGGGAAGTGAAAGGAGATGGTAATGGCCTTAAGCATAAGTAGGAGGATGTGTATTAGCCTTCAGAGGAGTACCCATTCATAGGAGTAAGATGGCCTAGCCTCATTTAAATGTTTGGACATTTTTAATAAGCTCTACAAGGCCATGTTTAGGTAATTAAGGCTAAGTAACCTGGAATAGGCCACATAGCAAACTATGTTTATCTAAGAGTTGAAAGCCACATACATCATGAGTATCTTCAGTATAGATAAAAAGATGGCTAGAGATTCTTCAAGATAGGACGTTTAACCATAGGTGGTTTCTATCAAGCAATGGATTATGACCTTTGGGGAGGTCCAAAATCAAATTTTGATTTCCAGGTTTTTATTTAGAGCAGTGTGATACAGCCAAGTCCTGGCTGTTTCACAATTTACTTCAATAGTTTCCTGTATTTATGAAATTCTGTCCGAGTTTTAAAAGCTAGTGCATTTCCCCCCTGATACAGCAGATTGTACCTATACCATCCAGTGGCTGTAGCCAGCCTCTTCATCTTACTCCCCACTTCATGCTTGTTGGTGAGTTGCAGTATGCATTACTCTGAGGTATCATATAAACAAGTGTAGAGGGAAGAAAGGAAACTAACATTCATTGGGCATTCATCATGAATTGGGTACTTTTTGGATACTCGACATTTTAAGTATGTTTTAAAATTTTTCTCTTTGCCTATAAAGCAAGATATTATTCTGTTTTACAGATGAGGAAATGAGAATCAGAGAAATAACTTCTCTAATGTCACACAGCTTTTACTTTTGCAGAAGTAATCTTTGGGCCCAGGTCTTTCTGACCTTGGAAGCCTATTCTCAGACCACTTCTCCATATTCATTTTTCTCACTCCTGTCTTCTAGCCATCAATGTGAAATATCACTAAACACCAGGTTGTGTTGCAGCCACTGAAGATGTATATCTAGTGAGTGCAGTTGCAATTTGTGGAAATGAATTGCTGTGTTAGAGTGATGAGCATTCTTGTGATTATGCTTTTTGTTCTGTATAGTGAACATTTTCAGGCATTGGGCTATTCAGCATCCATATCTATTAATTTAATAATGAAGTCTACATGGACTTTATCAAAATTCCAACACAATGCTAGAATTTTGGAAGTGCTACAACTTTTCTGCCATTTCCATGAGTGAACCTGTCTGAGAAGGGAGCCAAAATAGAGAAAGCAGAGCCAAGAAGCAAAGAGAGAAGTCCTGTTGACCTAATGTTACTCCTGAAACAAGAAGTTTTTGATGTCAGCAAGAACTGGCCCTAGAATTTACAGTGATGTGAGCTAATAAATTTCCTTTTTCTGTCTATGCCTTTTTCAGCTAGCTTTTCTGTAGTCATATGCAAAACATACCTTACTGATGTTGAAAGTCACCTCAAAACCATCTTCAGATGTGTACAGCTAAAATAGTATTGATAAATTAACCTTTCACAAACTCTACAACCAACCCTTAAGGTGTAAACACCATTAAAGTGTTTTAGTTGTACTTACATTTTTCCTATTTTTCTATGAATTAACTTATATGATTTTTAGATGGCTCTCATCTACTTTATAAGTTAACCCTTTTTATTACATAACACACATCAATTTTCTCCTTGAATATTATTTATGATGTTATCATATAGACATTTTGAAATTACTCATGGTATGTCTATTAATTATTCCTGTAGTTGATAGGATTTATTTTTTTTAATCTTACTTAGAGGACTTCCCAATACCATAAAAAATCATAAATAATTATTTTTATTTTGTTTGAATTTTTAAATTTATTTTTACTATTTATTTATTAGACATTAGAATTTATTTAAGTCTATGTTGTGAGGTAATTTATAATGTATAGCTAATCATGTTAAAAATATTTTTGTAAGAGTTTTTATCTTTCCTAGTGATTCAAAATGCCATTTTTTATCATTCATTACATTCTTCTCATATTTAAGTCTGTGCCTGACTTTATTCTGTTTGACTGATCTATTTTATTATTTTATTTTATTTTTTAGATTTGGTGCCCACAATATTATCAATCATTTTCCTTGTTTTATGATATATGTACTGTCACTGTTGGCTTATGAATGACTGGGGCTCATTTATTTGATTTGTTTGAAATATAATGAACACCTGCAAATCCATCACTGAGAGCAAAAGTTAGGACCTTTACAATGACCTACATTTAACTACAATCTTTTTTTGTATGTCATTTCCTTCCAAACCATCATTTCCTTGTAAATTATATATTTGCTTTATAAATTCCATATATTTCTAAAATTAAACATTCTATTTTGATTTTTAATCTATAAAACAATGGTATCATAGATGCCTTGAGTATTGAAGGACCTTAGAGAAATATTTTTAATGTAGTCCCTATCTAATTAATTTGAGTCACCCTGAATTAGCATGCCTTTCTAATTTCATGTGATCCCATAAATGAAATACCTTTCTGAACGGCAAAAACAATCTACTTGACAGGCTGTCCTCCTGTCATAGGCGTGAGTCTGGAGTGCCTCAGAGCATTGGTCAACCCCTCCTCAAAGTAGAGGGTCAGAGAGTACTTCAAAGGGGGAGATACAGCAACTTGAGTACACAGGCTCTGGTGTGGGATTAGAGCACTCCACCTGGATGGCATGGGAGACAAAAGCTGATTGAAACATCAGAAAAGAATTTAGAAAATTTTTGAGAAAGTCACTCTAAAGTATGGTGTTCTCTGGAATATGGGGCTTAAGGCAAGGACTCCCTCTTGCTTAGGTCTAAGGAGAATATTAATGTGCAATTTTTTTAGATACATGGCTAGGAATAAATTAGGTTATATAAATAATTGTCATTAGGAGATAATGTCAGATATTTTCTACAAAATATTGCATTAATTTTACATTCTCACCAGAAATGTATTCTGTATCTGTAACTTTTCTAACACTTAGTAGTGTTAAAGTTTTTAACTTTTGTAAATGACACATAAAGTAAATTTGAAGATATTTTTATTGATATTTTCCTGAATAATTATGTTTTAAACATATCCCTCTATGTTTGTTTGATGTCTGCCTTTGTAAAATGTCTGTTCATATATCTGAAATGTTTGTGCTTTTTTTTCTTATTGGAAAAATGTACGTATATGTACATATGTGAGTATGTGTGTGCAAGTATGTATGAATATTGATACTAATCTTTTGTCAGTACTATATATTGCAAATATCCCCCTTTATAACTTATTTTGTGGTGTGTGTGTTCTTTGAGGTCTTCATCTATGATCCATAGTGGTTTACTTTAATATAGACAAGATTATTTTCTTTATATTATCAATAATCATGTTGTTTTATGTAAAATGTTTCCCTAAAAGATATATGAAAGACATTTACTTATATATTATACTAAGAGTTTTAAAGTTTAGATTTGACATTTAATCTATTAATCCATTAAGACAGAGGTCAGCATAATTCTGTATAAAGTACCAGATAACAAATAAACTTTTTTGTAAAGACTATCCTCTCAACACATCCTCATGCAGTGGAGAGTGGGAGCTCTGGTCTCTCTTCCTTTTTTAATGAAGATATTAATCTCATTATGGGGGCCTTACCCTTATGAACTCATTTAATGTAATTACTACCAAAGGTCCTTCTTCCAAATACCATAAAATAAATAAATATATGTATATGAAGCCCATTCCTTAACATTTCATTTGGTCCATATTATTACTTCTACTCTTAATGAAATGTCATGGCCTTTGTAAAGCCTTCACAAACCTCTCCAGAGGTAACTCACCATTCATCTTTATTATATCAAATATGTATTCTACTCTACCTGTGATATCAAAACTGTTACACATTAATTTATAATCATATTCAGGCTTTAATTTTTCCGGAGCAGTTATTGCAAGCATTCATGGTAATTAGGCAGTATTCTTTTTTGTTGTGAAGTATGCCTTGCTAAGTCAATTTAAAGTTGGTGTTAAGCCACAAGGATATGAGTTTCAGCCATTATCAAGGCTTTAGAGGAAAAAAACAATTGCATAAAAAAGAAACGTATGTGAAAGCAAGAGAAAGAGAGGAGCAAAGTCAGATTATGTGCTGTGCTATTGCATACAAGTTCTCAATTTCAATGACTGTCCTCTTTCCAGCATCATTCATTGTATCCCTCTGAGGAAGACATAAAATATATTAATGCAGATATGGAGAGAGAACAACTTATTATTATTTAAACTTGCCATTACATCAGAATCTGTTGCCAAGCATTAGACCCATTTCGTGCCATTGACTTCTCAATTCAGTGTCTACTGTTGGGCCAATATTAAGAAAAAAACATTATAGTCAGGAACAAACACCATTTTCTTAAGAATATCTAGCTCAAGATCTTTCCAAGGAAAATTTTTTTTGAGGCAGCAAATTTGCATTTGCTATTATTATTCTTGACAGTTATGTAATGGAAACAAAAATGAAATTAATCAGAAGGTGATAAGATTCAGGATAAATTTTCTCAAAACAAGCAACTTGAGTAACAGGAAGAAAGTCCTTCTTACCTTCCAGGACACACGTGGATGGTAACTAACTCTAGAGCCCAATTTCTCTTTGAATGGAGTACTCAGCTGAGAAAGATCTCAGCCACTAACTCTATACAATGTAACCATATAACTCACAGCTTAAACTAAGAGCTGGTTTAATAATCAAACCAGGAAGTAGGCAACAAACTAGGACTGTCCTGAGAAAACCAAAGTGTAAACTCTAAGAAATTTGGGTCAGATGGTGGGAAATCTGTCCCCTGTTGTTATTGCACTTCCTGTGATGCATGGAGTTTTATACCAACTTAGGGACTTCTGAATTTAGTAGCCTGTTTCCATGGTGGCAAAAGCATGGGTATCAGGGTCCTTTGATTTGCTGTGAGGAATATAAAGGATTGTTTGGACCAAAATAAGTCCCATGGGAATCTGCAACTTAAAACAAAGCCCAGTAAGGGAAAAGTCCATGTCATATTGATTAAGCTACAGAAACAGAGTCATTTTTATTACAATAAAATAGGTAGAAAACAAAATATAGTGTTAAGAACTTGTTTTTGAGACATGATATGGCAGAGAAATAGAATAACAAATTATAGAGAAAAATGAAACTAAAGATTGTCAAAAGAGATGATTTTGAGACATCAACTAATTAAATGTACTTAATTAGGTTTAATTGCTATTACTTTCTTGATTAAAGTAAGAAAAAATACCAATTGCCAACATTTTAGAAGGAGCAACATTTATTATAAATCATAGAGAAGGGGGAGAAGATCAAAAACAGGCACAAGCTAATTTGAAAGAGCCACAAGTAGCAAGAAATCTCTGCCAGAAAAAAAAAAAAAAAAAAAAACCCTAGATGCTGGTTTTCCTTTAAAACCAGTTCTACCTCTGTTTCTCTGAAGCATTTGCAGAGTAAACGGTGATTTATACCCCTAGGTGGCAAAAGGATTTCCTGAAAGCTGAAAATCACAGATGGGGTAGAAAGTTGAGGGGCTTGGGGAGAGAAAGGGTGGATAGGAAGGACAGCAGAATAAAACAGACACTAGTATTGCTGTATGTTTATAAGTGACTGTATGACCAATGTGATTCTGCAACATGTACACTCAGGAAAATGAGAAATTATACCCCATTTGATTCAAATGTATAATATGTCAAGATCATTGTACTGTCGTGTGCAACTAATAAAAAATAAAAAAATAAAAAAATAAAAAATAAAAAATAAAAAAAGAAAGATGATAGATAAAAATTAGATTAAATTAGCAGATAAAAGAAAATGATAAATAATACCTTACATTTTTAACAAAGAAGAATATATTTGATAAAATTATAAAATTATGGTAAAGTTGTAATAGGATAAAACTATACTAATAGACTTTAATTAGATGTTTAGAGAGTTCTTTAACATGAAATTGTTAGCCACTAGTTAAGCAACTCAAGGTTTCTTTCTTTTTTGTTCTTTCCTTCTGTTTTTTTTTTCCTATTTCTTATGGAATGTTATATAGATGTGTTTGGCTAGGAGCACTGACATTATTCATTGATGGCTAGTGAAGGGACCTGTCCTGTCCTTCATGCCTTTGATTCTCCCTTTTTTTCACTTGATTTGTGGATGTTGAGGTTAAATTTATATTTGTAGCAAGATAAAGACTTTTCTACCTAGAATTCCCATTCTATCTATCAGTCTTGTTCAGTGCAGCTACCTAACTACTGTACCTTATTCACCTTAACAGGAAAAATGCATTGATGTCCCCAAGAGAAGCCAATACCGTCCTCTCAATAAAATCCTGGACATCAAGAGGTTTGTTTGGTTTCTTCTGTTTTTTTTTTTTTTTTTTTTTTTTTTTTTTTTTTTTTTTTTTTGAAATGGGAGAGGTGGTAATAGGCTTTTGGAAACAAATTAAATTTCTTTCACTGACAAAAGACTATTCAATTTTTTGCCTCTTTTTGTGTCAACTTTTATAAGTTGTATCTTTCAAGGAATATATCCATTTCACAAGGTTGTCAAATTGATTAGCTCCAAATTGTTTATTGTTTTTCTCTTATTCTTTTATTGTTCAAGGTCTCTGTATTAAACATTGATTATTGATAATGGTTGATTTATTTTATATCTTTTTCCACAATATTCTAGCTGCAAGTTTGTGAATTCTGATTTTTGAAAAATCCAGGTTTACTTAGTTAACTTTCTCTGTTTTCTGTTCTTTTCAATATTATTGATTTCTGTTCCTTTCTTTATTGTGTTTACTTCTATTTACTTTGTGCCTCCTTTTCTAGTTCTTAAATCTTCAGTTGCTGAAACTAGATTTTTCTAATTTTAGTTTTTTAATCTATGCATTTAAAATTATCTTTCATTTACTAGAGCTTTAGCTACATCTATAAATTTCAACATGTTGCATTTTAGTTATCAGTTCAAAATAGTTTATAAATTTCTTATGATTGTGTCTTTGACACACAAATTATAAGCAAATGTGCAGTTTAATTTCAGAGTAAATGGAGTTTAATTTGTTATTTATTTTTATTTAGTTCAAATTTAATTCCTTCAGTATAAAAATATGCCTTATATAACTTAAAGTTTTTAAAAAATTAACTACCTTGCTGGCCGTGGTGGCTCATGGCTATAATCTCAGAGAGTCACGAGACTGAGACAGGCAGAACACAACTTTATGGCAAGTCTTGGGAACATAGTAAGACCCTGTTTAAAATTTTAAAAATAACAATAATAAGAATAAGAGCTGTGGGTATAGCTCAGTTGTAGAACACCCCTGGGTCCTTCTCTACTATCAAAATTAAAAAGAAAGAAATAACTGCTTAATTTTATACTTCAGAATATGGTCTCCTGTATTGAGAAGAATGTGTAGTTTTCCACTGGTGGATACATTAATCTATAAATATAATTAATGTGGTTCATAGTATTATTGAAATTATTTATGTTCTTATTGACTTTTTTAGTTGCTCTATTAATTTACTGACAGTTAAAGATGTGTAAGGAAAAAAATTATTCCTTTAATTCTGTCAATTTTGATTTACATATGTTGAGTCTCTGTTATTAAGTTCATAGAGATTTATAATTTTTATTTATTTATTATCAATGAATTATTTAGCTTATCATTATTATAAAATGTGTTTTGTGACAGTATTCATTATCTTGGTCTAGTTCACTTAATACAAGCATTGCCACCGTAGGCTTCTTAGGTGTACTATTTCATTTCATACCATTTCCCCATCCATTTGCTTTGATCTTATTTCTCTTTGCATTTTGCAGTGGAATGCATTTTGACACATAATGTGTAAATGGAGTACAACTTCTTATTCTTCTGGTTGTACATGTTGTAGAATCAACTGATTGTGTAATCATATATATAGATACGGTAATAATATCTGATTCATTCTACTGTCTTTCCTACCCCCATGCCCCTCCCCTTCTTTCACTTCCCTCTGCCTAATTCAAAATACCTCTATTTTCCCCCCTAGCTCCCCCTTATTGTGAATATTATGCTAAGCAAAATAAGCCAATCCCAAAAAACCAAAGGCCGAATGTTTTCTCTGATATATATGTCTTTGCAATTTAAGTGTAGTTCTTTTTAAAAAAAAAAACTTTTTGTCAATGGACATTTATTTATTTATTTATATGTGGTGCTGAGATTCGAACACAGTGCCTCACACATGCGAGGCAAGTGCTCTACAATTGACCCACAACCCGAGCCTCTTAAGTGTAGTTCTTGTAACAACAGTTGTTCAGTCTTGTTTTATCCACTTTGAGAGTATGGAATTCAATGATATTTTATGTCATTATTAATAAAGTTGGATTTAAATTTACCTTTTCTTATTTGTCTCCTCTTTTTTCCCTGTATTCTCCCTTTCTTGATATTTTGAATATTTTTAGTACTCCATTTTAATTCATTACTTGACTTTTTATCACTCTGTGTACATGTATCTCAGTTTGAGTGGTTCTTTAGAATTTCACTAATGATAATTTTTCACTGACTGCTTAGATTTAACTTATAAATTTCTATGGAAAATATCTTTTAGTGACATACAACTCTCAGTTTTATATCATCTGAAAATTTCTTCATATAACTTTCATTACTGAAGAATATTTCACTTGATAAAGAATTGTGGCCTGGGTATCTCAGTGCTAGAGAACTTGCTCTCATGTACAATAGGTAAATAAATACATAAAAAATATGGCTTGATAGGATTTTTTTAGTACTTCAAAGATGTTTTCATTTGGCTTTGATAGTTTCTGATGAAAAACCAATCATTGTCTTTTCATAATATGACAGTTTCTCTAAATAGTTTTAAAACTTTTCTTTGTATTTGAATATTAGTAATTTGTCTGTATTTCCTGATTTTAACCTCATTGGTGTTCAACAAACATTTTGAATCTTTTAATGTATGTCTTCCATGAAAGTTGATAAGTATTTAGGTATTATTTTATTTTTTTTTTTTCTGTTCCAACCTTTCCCCCCCTGAACCTTTGTATGTCAAGTAATTTTGGATTGTATTTTAAACTCTGTGATCTATTATAATCTTCCACAGAATGTTATTTTTTTTTAATTAACAAGAAATCAACAAATGAAATTTGAAATCTAAGTTTAGTCTTTTGTCTATAGCTTACAGTTCAAATTTCAGGTCAGTTCTTTAAATCATTGCTATGCTAAAATGCTTGTTTATGACTATTGTAGGTATGTATGAATTGAAATTTATGTTGGGACTTGTGCAGGTGATACAAAACTAAATTTAGTTTATAAATGTTTGCTACATTTATTTCAATGCTGAGGATCAAACCCAGGGCCTCATCATGCTCAGCACGCACTCTACCATTGAGCAACATCTATCACCAGTCCCACTAATCTGGAGTGAATCCATCTACACATGTGTCTCAAGGATTAGGCTCGGTTTGGTATTAGAAGCTCAAACTTCATTTCAGTTCTCTAGGCCTGAGCTATGTTGATTTGGGTCTGTTTCATGCATGCTTGTTCAGGGTTCATGTTAAGGCTTGCAAACTAACTATATTTTTTCCATACAAAAAAGGCAGACTGATTAGGTTAAAAAATTTTATATATATATATATATATATATATATATATATATATATATATATATTTATCTATCTATCTATCTATTTTATATATTTGCTTTAGACTGAATTATAGTCAGTATGCACACATATTTATAGTAGTTTCAGTAATGAAGATGGCAAGAGTTTCCAAAGAAAATAAGTTCTATTTTGGGAAACATTAGAAATATGAGAAAAATCTGAGAGAGAATATAGCCTAATGGTTAAGAGTGAATGCCTTGGAATCAGAACAAACAAGTCAAGTCCAAAATCTCCTTCTGTCTAGCTCTGGATCCTTATGGAAAGTCTTCAATCTATCTGAGCCTCAGTTTACTCAACTGCAGTGGGAAGAATGATTCATTCTTTCCTCATAAGATTCTCATGATACTTCAATATAATCATGCAATTTTCTTAGCATTGAATTTCTTAGCACTGTTAAACTTCACAATAGTCTCAAGAAATTATTCATGTTATTAATCTCATCTTGTATGGGTAAATTAAGGCATGAGTAGTTTAAGTGATATATATATATATATATATATATATATATATATACAGATGTACTATTATATATGTGTATATATACAATTATATATGTATATAAAATTGTGTTTGCATATATATATTTATTTATGTCAGTGTGTGTGTGTGTGTATATATATATATATATATATATATATATATATATATATATATATATATTTATACACATACATATTTATGTCATATATATAATTATGTCATAAGTAAGCCAAGGAGCTGAGATCTCCACTAGGGTCTTTGGACCTCAACAGTGGTGCATCCTCTTTTTTACCATGTTATATTGATGCACATGTTAATCCAAGAAGCTTTTGGAAGCACTTACAGAAACAGCACCTTGGTTTGGGAGAGGTGACGAGATTAAGTAGATATTCATCTTTTGAGGAGCCAATAGTTAACTGTGCATCACACTGACATATGGCTCCTATTTATCTGGGTAGATATGGTGAAACTTTTAGTTAATACTTTCACTGACCATCACAACCCCCAAAGAAGAAAAACTGAAGTGAAAAAGAACAGAAGTGATTCTACCTAGAGAATAGCAAGTAAAAGCTTATTTAAGGAAAAAGTAAAAGTTTATTTAAGGAAAAGTAGCAAGCTGTGGTTAGTTGGGACATGCAGACTAGCTTTCCATTGAATGATGCTCACTTCACTTGTGACAGCAGAGATTTGGAAAGGTAGAAATAAATGGATGCAGACATCTGCAAAACCCATGGGCATCATCGACATGTGTTTTGTGCTGACCACTTCTCAAGGCTTCTCATGGGGCTCAATAGGCATCTAAAGAAAGAATGTGGAATCTTAGAAAATAAGACATATCCATATCTCAGGAAGCTGAGTTATATATCCTCCAGAGACTCCACTGTCTGTTTTAGCCCTCACTCAATACTGCCCCCTATGACTTGTCCTCCTGATGGTAAATCCCAACCTGGCCAAGACTGAACTTCCCTTGTGGACAAACCGCAGACCTATGAAAAATGTCTTTCAAATGATAAGGATTCAAGCTAGGGAACCAACCTGGGTGTGAAAGAAAGAAAGAAAGAAAGAAAGAAAGAAAGAAAGAAAGAAAGAAAGAAAGAAAGAAAGAAAGAAAGAAAGAAAGAAAGAATTGTGTAAATACACTATAGAATTTTATTTAGTCATAAAGCTAAGTGAAATTGTGTCATTTGCAGGAAAATGATGGAACTTGAGAACATTGTGTTAAGCAAAATAAGTCAAACTCAGAAAGTCAAGGGTCACGTTTTTACTCATAAGTGGAACGTAAAGAGGAAAAAGGGGAGAAAAGAAAGTTAAAGTGGGTGTCTCAAGAAAATCAAAGAGAGATCAGTAGAACAGAGGAAAGTGACTGGGGCAGTGGGGAAGAGAAAGGGAAATTACTGAATTACTGGAGAATTACATTGGCCAAATTATATTGTTATATTGTGTTCATGTACAAATATGTAACAACAAATCCCATGATTATATACCACTACACTGAACCAATAAAAATTTTGGAAAAAAATTATAAGGGTTTGTGTGTGTGTGTGTGTGTGTATGCACGTGTGGCTAGATGGATTTATTTTCAATAGTAAAGAGTATTTTTGTATTATTAGGTATAATCATTTCTAGAAGAGTGAGGTTGAAGTAGAGATGACATGCAAAAATAACAGAAAATAAGGAACAAGATAACTTGTTAAAGGACAATTAGAGAATTCCTTTGCATAGTTCACAGTTGATTACAATTTTGGATAGTCAGGCTTTTAAAGATGTTTATGGCACAAATTCATTTTCAAGACACCAATCAAAAGGTGCTCTCTTGAATTGTTCAAACTTAATGGTGGTCTCTCTACTTCTTCACAAGAAGCATCTTTGGGCTTCAGATGACATCAAAAGAGGAAAACTCAGGACCTTCTTTGCATAACTAATTGTGCTCCAGAATTTCAATTTGTCTCCTGAAACACCCAAATTTAGCCCAATCGAAAATCTTGTGTTTTTTTTTTCCCTCAACCACTTTATTTCTTTTTAGTATAGCTTAATGATGCTCCATTGCCTCTTTTTTGATTGGTTGTTCACAACATTACAAAGCTCTTGACATATCATATTTCATACATTAGATTCAAGAGGGTTATGAACTCCCAATTTTACCCCAAATGCAGATTGCAGAATCATGTCGGTTACACATCCACAATTTTACATAATGCCCTATTAGTAATTGTTGTATTCTGCTACCTTTCCTATCCCCTACTATCCCCACTCCCCTTCCCTCACATCTTCTCTCTCTACCCCATCTACTGTAATTCATTTCTATCCTTGTTTATTTTCCCATTCCCCTCACAACCTCTTATATGTAATTTTGTATAGCAATGAGGGTCTCCCTTCATTTCCATGCAATTTCCCTTTTCTCTCCCTTTCCCTCCCATCTCATGTCTCTGTTTAATGTTAATCTTTTCTTCCTGCTCTTCCTCCCTGCTCTGTTCATAGTTGCTCTCATTATATCAAAGAAAATATTTGGTATTTGTTTTTTAGGGATTGGCTAGCTTCACTAAGCATAATCTGCTCTAGTGCCATCCATTTCCCTGCAAATTCCAAGATTTTGTCATTTTTTAGTGCTGCGTAATATTCCATGGTATATAAATGCCACATTTTTTTATCCATTCATCTACTGAAGGGCATCTGGGTTGGTTCCACAATCTAGCTATTGTGAATTGTGCTGCTATGAACATCGATGTGGCAGTATCCCTGTAGCATGCTCTTTTAAGGTCTTCAGGGAATAGTCCGAGAAGGGCAATAGCGGGTCAAATGGTGGTTCCATTCCCAGATTTCCCAGGAATCTCCATACTGCTTTCCAAATTGGCCACACCAATTTGCAGTCCCACCAGCAATGTACAAGTGTACCTTGTCTCCACATCCTCACCAGCACTTGTTGTTGTTTGACTTCATAGTGGCTGCCAATCTTACTGGAGTGAGATGGTATCTTAGGGTGGTTTTGATTTGCATTTCTCTGACTGCTAGAGATGGTGAGCATTTTTTCATGTACTTGTTGATTGATTGTATATCCTCCTCTGAGAAGTGTCTGTTCAGGTCCTTGGCCCATTTGTTGATTGGGTTATTTGTTTTCTTATTGTCTAATTTTTTGAGTTCTTTTTACACTCTAGATATTAGGGCTCTATCTGAAGTGTGAGAAGTAAAAATTTTTTCCCAGGATGTAGGCTCCCTATTTACCTCTCTTATTGTTTCTTTTGCTGAGAAAAGACTTTTCAGTTTAAGAAAGTCCCATTTGTTGATTCTTGTTATTAACTCTTGTGCTATGGGTGTCCTATTAAGGAATTTGGAGCCCGACCCCACAATATGTAGATCAGAGCCAACTTTTTCTTCTATCAGACACAGAGTCTCTGATTTGATATCAAGCTCCTTGATCCATTTTGAGTTAACTTTTGTGCATGGCGAGAGAAAGGGATTCAGTTTCACTTTGTTGCATATGGATTTCCAGTTTTCCCAACACCATTTGTTGAAGATGCTATCCTTCCTCCATTGCATGCTTTTAGCCCCTTTATCAAATATAAGATAGTTGTAACTTTGTGGATTAGTCTCTGTGTCCTCTATTCTATACCATTGGTCCACCCGCCTGTTTTGGTACCAGTACCATGCTGTTTTTGTCACTATTGCTCTGTAATATAGTTTGAAATCTGGTATCGCTATACTGCCTGATTCACACTTCCTGCTTAGAATTGCTTTTGCTATTCTGGGTCTTTTATTTTTCCATATGAATTTCATGATTGCTTTATCTATTTCTACAAGAAATGCCATTGGGATTTTAATTGGCATTGCATTAAACCTATAGAGAACTTTTGGTAATATCGCCATTTTGATAATGTTAGTCCTGCCTATCCATGAACAGGGTATATTTTTCCATCTTCTAAGATCTTCTTCTACTTCTCTCTTTAGGGTTCTGTAGTTTTCATTGTATAAGTCTTTCACCTCTTTTGTTAGGTTGATTCCCAAGTATTTTTTTTTTTTGAGGATATTGTGAATGGAGTGTTTTTCCTCATTTCCACTTCAGAAGTTTTGTCGCTGATATACAGAAATGCCTTTGATTTATGCGTGTTGATTTTATATCCTGCCACTTTGCTGAATTCATTTATTAGTTCTAGTAGTTTCTTTGTAGACCCTTTTGGGTCTTCTAGGTATAGAATCATGTCGTCAGCAAATAGTGATAATTTTAGTTCTTCTTTTCCTATTTTTATGCCTTTAATTTCTTTTGTCTGTCTAATTGCTCTGGCTAGTATTTCAATGACTAAATTAAATAGAAGTGGTGAGAGAGGGCATCCCTGTCTTGTTCCACATTTTAGAGGGAATGCCTTCAACTTTTGTCCATTCAGAATGATGCTAGCCTGAGGCTTAGCATAGATAGCTTTTACAATGTCAAGGTAAGTTCCTGTTATCCCTAGTTTTTCTAATGTTTTGAACATAAAGGGATGCTGTACTTTGTCGAATGCTTTCTCTGTGTCTATCAAGATGATCATATGGTTCTTATCTTTAAGTCTATTGATGTGGTGAATAACATTGATTTCCGTATATTGAACCATCCTTGCATCCCAGGGATGAATCCTACTTGATCATGGTGCACAATTTTTTTGATGTGTTTTTGTATTCGATTCGCCAGAATTTTATTGAGGATTTTTGCATCTAGGTTCATTAGAGATATTGGTCTGTAGTTTTCTTTCTTTGAGGTGTCTTTGTCTGGTTTTGGAATCAGGGTGATGTTGGCCTCATAGAATGAATTTGGAAGAGCTCCCTCTTTTTCTCTTTCCTGAAATAACTTGAAAAGTATTGGTATTAATTCTTCTTTAAAGGTTTTGTAAAACTCCACTGTATACCCATCCGGTCCTGGGCTTTTCTTTTTCTTTTTTTTTTTTTTTTAATTATTTTATTGTTGGTTGTTCAAAACATTACATAGTTCTTAATATACCATATTTCACAGATAGATTCAAGTGGGTTATGAACTCACATTTTTACCCCGTATACAGATTGCTGTGTCACATCAGTTACATTTCCATTGATTTACAAATTGCCTTTCTAGTGACTGATGTATTCTGCTGTCTATCCCATTCTCCACTGTCCCCCCTCCCCTCCCCTCCCCTCCCCTCCCCTTTTCTCTCTCCATCCCCTCTACTATAAATCGTTTCTTCCACTTATATAATTTTTCTCCTACTCCTCCTTTCCTCTTATATGTAATTGTGTATAACCCTGAGGCTCACCTTCCAATTCCATGCAATTTCCCTTAACTCTCACTTTCCCTCCCGCCTATCATCCCTGTTTAATGTTAATCTTCTTCTCCAGCTCTTCGTCTCTACCCTGTCCTTGGTTACTCCCCTTATATCAAAGAAGACATTTGACATTTGTTTTTTAAGGATTGGCTAGCTTCACTTAGCATAATCTGCTCTAATGCCATCCATTTCCCTCCAAATTCTATGATTTTGTCATTTCTTATTGCAGAGTAATACTCCATTGTGTATAAATGCCACATTTTTTTAATCCATTCATCTATTGAAGGGCTTCTAGTTTGGTTCCACAATCTTGCTATCGTGAATTGTGCTGCTATGAACATCGATATAGCAGTGTCCCTGTAGCATGCTCTTGTTAGGTCTTTAGGGAATAGACCAAGAAGGGGAATAGCTGGGTCAAATGGTGGTTCCATTCGCAGCTTTCCAAGAAATCTCCATACTGCTTTCAAAATTGGCTGCACCATTTTGCAGTCCCACCAACAATGAACAAGTGTACCCATTTCCCCGCATCTTCGCCAGGACTTGTTGTTGTTGGACTTCTTAATGGCTGCCAATCTTACTGGAGTGAGATGGTATCTTAGGGTGGTTTTGATTTGCATTTCTCTGACTGCTAGCGATGTTGAGCATTTTTTCATGTACTTGTTGATTGATTGTATGTCCTCCTCTGAGAAGTGTCTGTTCAGGTCCTTGGCCCATTTGTTGATTGGGTTATTTGTTATCTTATTATCTAATTTTTTGAGTTCTTTGTATACTCTGGATATTAGGGCTCTATCTGAAGTGTGTGGGGTAAAGATTTGTTCCCAGGATGTAGGCTCCCTGTTTATCTCTCTTATTGTTTCTTTTGTTGAGAGAAAACTTTTTAGTTTGAGTAAGTCCCATTTGTTGATTCTGGTTGTTAACTCTTGCGCTAAGGGTGTCCTATTGAGGAATTTGGAGCCTAACCCCCCAGTATGTAGATCATAGCCGACTTTTTCTTCTATCAGACGCCGTTTCTCTGATTTAATATCGAGCTCCTTGATCCATTTTGAGTTAACTTTTGTGCATGGCGAGAGAAAGGGATTCAGTTTAATTTTGATGCAAATGGATTTCCAGTTTTCCCAGCACCATTTGTTGAAGATGCTATCCTTCCTCCATTGCATGCTTTTAGCCCCTTTATCAAATATAAGATAGTTGTAGTTTTGCGGATTGGTTACTGTGTCTTCTATTCTGTACCATTGGTCCACTCGCCTGTTTTGGTACCAGTACCATGCTGTTTTTGTTACTATTGCTCTGTAGTATAGTTTGAAGTCTGGTATCGCTATACCACCTGATTCACACTTCCTGCTTAGCATTGTTTTTGCTATTCTGGGACTTTTATTATTCCATATGAATTTCCTGATTGTTTTATCTATTTCTACAAGAAATGCTGTTGGGATTTTGATTGGGATAGCATTGAACTTATAGAGAACTTTTGGTAATATCGCCATTTTGATGATGTTAGTTCTGCCTATCCATGATCAGGGTATATTTTTCCATCTTCTGAGGTCTTATTCTATGTCTCTTTTTAGGGTTCTGTAGTTTTCATTGTATAGGTCTTTCACCTCTTTTGTTAGGTTGATTCCCAGGTATTTTATTTTTGGGGGGGATATTGTGAATGGAGTAGTTGTCCTCATTTCCGTTTCAGAGGATTTGTCGCTGATATACAGGAATGCATTTGATTTATGCGTGTTGATTTTATATCCCGCCACTTTGCTGAATTCATTTATTAACTCTAATAGTTTCTTTGTAGACCCTTTTGGGTCTGTTAGGTATAGAATCATATCGTCTGCAAATAGTGATAATTTAAGTTCTTCTTTTCCTATTTTTATGCTTTAATTTCTTTCATCTGTCTAATTGCTCTGGCCAGTGTTTCGAGGACTATGTTGAACAGAAGTGGTGAGAGAGGGCATCCCTGTCTTGTACCAGATCTTAGAGGGAATGCCTTCAATTTTTCTCCATTCAGAATGATGCTGTCCTGTGGCTTATCATAGATTGCTTTAACAATGTTGAGGTATGATCCTGTTATCCCTAATTTTTCTAGAGTTTTGAACACAAAGGGATGCTGTACTTTGTCGAATGACTTTTCTGCATCTATCGAGATGATCATATGGTTCTTATTTTTAAGTCTATTGATGTGGTGAATAACATTTATTGATTTCCGTATATTGAACCATCCTTGCATCCCGGGGATGAATCCTACTTGATCATGGTGTATAATTTTTTTGATACGATTTTGAATCCGATTCGCCAGGATTTTATTGAGGATTTTTGCATCTAGGTTCATTAGAGATATTGGTCTGTAGTTTTCTTTCTTTGAAGTGTCTCTGTCTGGTTTAGGTATCAGGGTGTTATTGGCCTCGTAGAATGTCTTTGGAAGTTCTCCCTCTTTTTCTATTTCCTGAAATAGCTTGAAAAGTATTGGTGTTAGTTCCTCTTTAAAGGTTTTGTAAAACTCTGCTGTATACCCATCTGGTCCTGGGCTTTTCTTAGTTGGTAGTCTTTTGATGGTTTCTTCTATTTCCTCTATTGTTATTGGTCTGTTTAGGCTGTCTATATATTCCTGACTCAATCTGGGCAGATCATATGACTTAAGAAATTTATCGATGCCTTCACTATCTTCTATTTTATTGGAGTATAAGGATTCAAAGTAATTTCTGATTATCTTCTGTATTTCTGAAGTGTCTGTTGTGATATTGCCTTTTTCATCCCGTATGCTAGTAATTTGGGTTCTCTCTCTTCTTCTCTTCGTTAGCATGGCTAAGGGTCTGTCAATTTTATTTATTTTTTCAAAGAACCAAATTTTGGTTTTGTCAATTTTTTCAATTGTTTCTTTTGTTTCGATTTCATTAATTTCAGCTCTGATTTTAATTATTTCTTGCCTTCTACTTCTTTTGCTGTTATTTTGCTCTTCGTTTTCTAGGATTTTGAGATGATATATGAGATCGTTTATTTGTTGGTTTTTTCTTTTGTTAAGGAATGCGCTCCAAGCAATGAATTTTCCTCTTAAAACTGCTTTCAATGTGTCCCATAGATTCCGATATGTTGTGTCAGTGTTTTCATTTATCTCTAAGAATTTTTTAATTTCCTCCTTGATGTCTTCTATGACCCATTGATCATTCAGTAACCTATTGTTCATTCTCCACGTGATGCATGATTTTTCCTTCCTTCTTTTATCGTTGATTTTCAGTTTCATTCCATTATGATCAGGTAAGATGCATGGTATTATTTCTACTCCTTTATATTGTCTAAGAGTTGTCCTGTGACATAATATATGATCTATTTTTGTGAAGGATCCATGTGCTGCTGAGAAAAAAGTGTAACTACTTGATGTTGGGTGGTATATTATATATGTCAATTAAGTCTAGGTTGTTAATTGTGTTGTTGAGTTCTATAGTTTCCTTATTTAACTTTTGTTTGGAAGATCTGTCCAGTGGTGAGAGAGGTGTGTTGAAGTCTCCCATGATTATTGTATGGTGGTCTATTAGACTCTTGTACTTGAGAAGAGTTTGCTTGATGAACGTAGCTGCACCATTGTTTGGGGCATATATATTTATGATTGTTATGTCTTGTTGGTGTATGGTTCCCTTGAGCAGTATGCAGTGTCCCTCTTTATCCTTTTTATTAACTTTGGCTTGAAATCTATTTTGTTTGATATGAGTATGGACACTCCTGCTTGTTTCCGCAGTCCATATGAGTGGAATGATTTTTCCCAGCCTTTCACCTTCAGTCTATGTATATCTTTTCCTATCAAATGCGTCTCCTGTAGGCAACATATTGTTGGATCTTGTTTTGTGATCCATTCGACTAACCTGTGTCTCTTAATTGGTGAGTTTAAGCTATTAACATTTAGGGTTATTATTGAGATTTTGTTTGTTCCTCCAGTCATATTTGTTTATTTATGTTACTAAACCTGATTAGTTTTCCTCTTTGATTACTTTCCCCCCTTTACTGTCCTACCTCCCACTGATGGTTTTCAATGTAATTTTCAGTTTCCTCTTCCTGTAATGTTTTGCCAAGGATTTTTTGAAGAGATGGTTTTCTAGCTGCGAATTCTTTTAACTTTTGTTTATCGTGAAAGGTTTTAATTTCATCTTCCATCCTGAAGCTTAATTTCGCCGGATACACGATTCTTGGTTGGAGCCCATTTTCTTTCAGTGTTTGAAAAATGTTATTCCAGGATCTTCTAGCTTTCAGAGTCTGTGTTGAGAGATCAGCTGTTATCCTGATTGGTTTGCCCCTAAATGTAATCTGCTTTCTTTCTCTTGTAGCTTTTAAGATTCTCTCCTTATTCTGTATATTGGGCATCTTCATTATAATGTGTTTAGGTGTGGATCTCTTATGATTTTGCACTTTTGGCGTCCTGTAGGCTTCTAGGATATGGGATTCTCTTTCATTCTTCAAGTCTGGGAAGTTTTCTCGTATTATTTCATTGAATAGATTGTTCATTCCTCTGGTTTGGAGCTCTGTGCCCTCCTGTATCCCAATGACTCTTAAGTTTGGTCTTTTAATGTTATCCCATATTTCTTGAATGTTCTGCTCATGGTTTCTTAGCAGTCTTGCTGAACTGTCTATGTTCTTCTCAAGTTGAAATACTTTGTCTTCATTGTCTGATGTTCTATCTTCTAAGTGATCTATTCTGCTGGTAGTATTGTCAATTGAGGTTTTAAGTTGGTTTATTGCTTCCTGCATTTCTAGGAATTCTATTTGTTTGTTTTTTATTACTTCTAACTCCCTGTGAAATTGATCTTTTACTTCCTGGATTTGTTTCTGTAGTTCCTTGTCAATGTGATCTTTCATTGTATGATTTTGCTGTCTCATGTCTTCCTTGAGACTCCAGATCATCTGAAGCATGTATATCCTGAAGTCTTTATCTGACATTCCATCTGTTGCAGCTATTACCTCTTCTAGAGTTGAGTTGACCTGCATTGCTTGTGGTCCTTTCTTTCCTTGGCTTTTCATGTTGCTTGCATTTCTTTCTGCTTGGTGAAACTGTTGTGTTTTTGAAATTTTTTCCCCTGTTTATTTATGTTGCTCTTGTATATTTGGGATATCTCTCTTGTAGGGCGGGTAGTGGCTGTGATCCTCCTCTAATCAGGGTGATCTATCCACTACGGTGGTTGGTCGTAGGTCTGCCCGCCCTGCGGGCACGGGTGGCTGCTCTACTCTGCCCCAACTCCAATTGCGGTGACGTTCCTACCACGTCCTCGGATCGTTGGTCCTGATCCGGATGTGGGCAGCAGCTCTTCTCCACCCCTACTCCAATTGATGTGATGTGTCTACCACGCTGGTTGGCCTCCAAGCCTGTTCCGCCGGTGGGTCTCAGATCTGCCCACCCTGCGGGCCTGGGCGGCAGTTCTGCTCAACCCCCACTCCCAGTGGGGGTACCTAACTGCCTCTCCAACGGGTCTCTAGGCTCCTTCCGGACGCTGGCGGCGGCTCTGTTCAACCCCCACTCCAACCAGTGTGACGTGACTGCCTCGATGCTACTCGTCCACCACACTGGCCGGCTGCCGAGCCTGTCCTGCCAGTGGGACGCAGGACTGCCTACCTTGCAGGGTCAGATGGCAGCTCTTCACGGCCTCCACTCCAAGTGGGTTGACTTGGCTACCCTGCTGTCGGGTCGCTGGTCCTGTTCCAGGCGTGGGCGGCTACTCTCCTCGGCCCCAGCTGCAGTTGGGGTGTCACGATACCACACTGGCGGGACCCTTAGCCTGCTCTGGGCACAGGAGACAGCTCCCCTCTGCCCCCCAGGCCCCCGCAGCACCCAGCAGGACCCAGACCAAGAAGCAGTCGCTGTAGGATCCCCAACCCTGAGCCAGAGCCGCTTCGGGAGCCAGGAGCTGGTCTCTCCGATCCCTGCCATGTTCTGCTAGGAGTAGGTTCCTCAGGGCAACCGCCGCAGGTTCCCCAATCCCAGGCCAAAGCCGCCCCGGGAGCCCAAGCCTGGCCACACCAGACTCTCCCTGCTCGGTGCCCAAGCCTGGCCGCACCAGACTCTCCCTGCTCGGTGCACGCTCCGCTGGGAGCAGAGTCTAAGACGCACTTCCTGCGGGCTCCCCAGCTCCGGGTCAAAACTGTTCCAGGAGACAGAGTCCCGCTGCCCCTCGTCACAAGTTTCACTTGTGGCTGGCCTCAGCTCGCGGTCCCCACAGGCTCCGCGGCCCTGGGCTCAAGCACCCACGAGAGCCAGAACCCAGCCTCTCCGATCCCTGCCACACTCTGCTCGGAGAAGGCTCCACAGAGGTACCCCAGCCTCAGGCCCAGGCAGCCCCGGGAGCCCGAGCCTGGCAGCTCCAACCTCTCCCAGCTCAGTGTACGCTCAGACAGGGGCAGGGTCAAAGACGCAGTCGCTGCGGGTTCCCTAGCCCCGGGCCAAAACTGTTCCACTTGTAACTGGCGTCCGCCCGGAGTCCCCGAAGGATCTCCCGCCCTGGGCCAAAGCAACCTGGGGAACTAGAATCTGGCTGCTCAAAGCCCGGCGCCCGCCTTGCCAGGGGTGAGGCCTGAAGAGTATTCTCCTCAGAGTTTCCAGTCCCGAGCCTGAGCGATCTGTCTGCGTGACGCAGGCAAATACCAGCCTGGAATCACCTGTTCTGTAGTTGAATGAGCTGAGATCAGTAGAAAACAGGGATGATTGCATCAGCTCTCCATGATGGCGGATGCTGTCCTCCTCCGTGTTCCGACCGGTGTCGGGAATCGAACTGGACCGATTCTCTCCTCTATTTCAAAGCTGGAACTCAGCACTCAGCGCGGCCAGTGTGCCACTGGCAGGAGCCTGCAGAATCCGCTTCGCTGTAATCCCGCTCTGGTACCTCGCGGCTAATTAACTCGGGCGCCTCCCAGACTCCATCCACGGGGCGGTCCGCCGACCAGGTACTGCTTCCCTCCGTGCGGAGAAATCGCCCGCGACCAAGCCCCTGCAGCCGAATCCCGCGCGCTGGAATTCTGTCCTCTAGATTCTGGAGCACCTCAATTTCACTGGGGATTCCCACCAAGGTAGCCTTCAGCCATTTCACCTCGTGTTTCTCCCGCACAGTGGCGCAGCGTACTGGTGTGCTGTACTCCCTTCGCCGCCATCTTCTCTCCCCCGGTCCTGGGCTTTTCTTGGTTGGTAGTCTTTTGATGGCTTCTTCAATTTCATCCATTGATATTGGTCTGTTCAAATTGTGTGTATCCTCGTGACTCAGTGTGGACAAATCATATGACTTAAGAAATTTATCAATGTCTTCACTATCTTCTATTTTATTGGAATATAGGTTTTCAAAATAATTTCTAATTGTCTTCTGTATTTCGGTAGCATCTGTTGTGATATTGCCTTTTTCATCCCGTATGTTAGTAATTTGAGTTCTCTCTCTTCTTCTCTTCGTTAGCATGGCTAAAGGTCTGTCGATCTTATTTATTTTTTCGAAGAACCAACTTTTAGTTTTGTTATTTTTTTCAATAGTTTCTTTTGTTTCCATTTCATTGATTTCCACTCTGATTTTAATTATTTCTTGCCTTCTGCTACATTTGCTGTTGTTTTGCTCTTCCTTTTCTAGGGCTTTGAGATGAAGTGTGAGCTCATTTATTTGTTGGTTTTTCCTTTTTTTGAGGAATGACCACCAGGCGATGAATTTCCCTCTTAAAACTGCTTTCATTGTGTCCCATAGATTCCGATATGTTGTGTCTGTATTTTCATTTATCTCTAAGAATTTTTTGATTTCCTCCTTTATGTCTTCTGTAACCCATTGATCATTCGGTAACATATTGCTCATTTTCCATGTGATGTAGGATTTTTCTTTCCTTCTTTTATCATTGATTTCCAGTTTCATTCCATTATGATCAGATAAAATGCATGGTATTATCTCCACCCCTTTATATTTACTGAGGGTTGCCCTATGGCATAATATATGGTCTATTTTTGAGAAGGATCCATGTGCTGCTGAGAAAAAAGTATATCGATTTGATGATGGTTGATATATTCTATATATGTCAGTTAAGTCTAGGTTATTGATTGTGATATTGAGTTCTATAGTTTCTTTATTCAACTTTTATTTGGAGGATCTGTCCAATAGTGAGAGAGGTGTGTTGAAGTCACCCATAATTATTGTGTTTTGGTCTATTTGATTCTTGAAGTTGAGGAGAATTTGGTTTATGAATGTCGCAGCACCATTATTTGGTGCATAAATATTGATAATTGTTATGTCTTGTTGGTGAATGGTTCCTTTTAACAGTATAAAATGTCCTTCCTTATCCCTTTTGATTAACTTAGTCTTGAAGTCGATTTTATTCGATATGAGGATGGCCACCCCTGCTTGCTTACGAGGACCATGTGCGTGGTATATTTTTTCCCATCCTTTCACCTTCAGCCTGTGTATGTCTTTTCCAATCAGATGTGTCTTCTGGAGGCAGCATATTGTTGGATTTGTTTTTTTAATCCATGATACCAGACTATGTCGCTTTATTGGAGAGTTTAAGCCATTAACATTTAGAGTTACTATTGCTGTATGGTTTGTACTTCCAGCCATGTTTGATTATTTATCCTTTTTTTTAAAAAAAATTAGTTTGTTTCTCCATGATTATCTTTCCCCTCGCCCTCTGTCTTTACCGAGGCACTTCCCACTGATGGTTTTGGTTATTGTTTTTCGTTTCTGCCTCGTGTAGTGTTTTGCTCAAAATGCTTTGCAATGCTGGTTTTCTGGCTGCAAATTCTTTTATCTTTTGTTTATCATGAAAGATTTTTATTTCATTGTCATACCTGAAGCTTAATTTTGCTGGATACAGAATTCTTGGTTGGCATCCATTGTCTTTCAGTGTTTGAAATACATTGTTCCATGACCTTCTTGCTTTCAGCGTCTGTGATGAAAAATCCATTGTTAACCTTATTGGTTTACCCCTGAATGTAATCTGCCTCCTTTCTCTTGTAGCTTTTAGTATTTTCTCTTTGTTCTATATATTGGATATCTTCATAACAATGTGTCTTGGCGTTGGTCTACTGTGATTTTGTGTGCTTGGTGTCCTGTATGCATCTTCAATTTGTATATCTGTTTCCTTTTTTATTTCTGGAAAGTTTTCTGTAATTATTTCATTCAGCAGGTTACTCATTCCCTTGGTTTGAATCTCTGTGCCTTCTTCTATCCCGATGACTCGTAAGTTTGGTTTTTTTATGTTATCCCATAACTCTTGGATGTTTTTCTCGTGAATTTTTACCAGCCTTTCTGAGTTGGCTAGACTCTTTTCAAGATGATATATTTTGTCTTCATTATTTGACGTTCTGGCTTCTACTTGCTCCACTCTGTTAGTGATACTCTCAATTGAGTTTTTAATTTGGTTTATCATTTCCTTCATTTCTAGAATTATTGTTTGATTATTTTTTATAATCTCTATCTCCTGATAAAAATGCTTAACTTCTTCTTTTATCTGTTTATGTAATTCATTCTCAATGTGTTCTTTCACTGCTTGAATTTGCTGTCTCATATCCTCTTTAAGGTTCCATTCCATCTGTCAAAGGTGTTCCTTGAGTTCTTTATATGACCATTTTTCTGATTACTCTAGGTCCTCCTGAATATTTAGGCTGTCCTGAATTGTTGGTACTCCTTTTCTTCCTTGCTTTTTAATGCTGCTCATGTTCCTTCTTGTTCTGTTTGACTGCTGAGTTACTGTTTACTCCTATAAATTTATTTGATGCTGTAGCCACAGGTTTCAATGAAGTTATCTCCTCCGCCGCAGTCTGGTGATGTCAGTTCTCTGCCATGGTGGTATCTCTTGCAAATGGCGAAAGTTCGTTTCCCTTTGCCGGGTGACCAATGCAATGGGTGGGTCCTTACTCTCTCTCCCAAGCCCCGTTTCAAACCTGTGGCCACTACCTATGCAGGCTCGGTTGGCATTTACCTCCGTGGGATCAGAAGGTCTGACCAGTTGTTTCAGCGGGATGGATTAGTGCTGAGTCATAGCTGTTTTGTCTGCGGGAAGCAGGCGAACGGGAGCTTGAATTCAGCCGATCTGGGCTCAGTGTGTGTTCTGAGAGGCCCAGACTGTTCGCCCCAGATCCACGTCAGCTCAGCATTGCCTAGTGATCCTGAGCAAACAGAATTTAGATTGTTTACGACTCCGTATGCCTGCACAGCTGAAGAGGTCAGAGACTTGATCTCTCCGCGCCCGCCGCCATGTTGGAATCCCTCCATTGCCTCTTGTTTAGGAAAATTCTTGACCTTCACTAGGCTGCAATTTTCCATGTATTTCTCTTCCTTCACATGTTTCACACAAGTCTAATAAGCTGCTAAAATCCTTTTTCACTTTATAAATTGCTTCCTGACATACTCTTCTTTATTCATCCATGGCACTTCTCCAACTCAACTGTAACAGAATAGCAAAAAATAAGTCATATTATCCAAAGATAATTCCATCTTTCAGCCTCTAGGTCCTAAGTTCTTCTCTTCCTGTGACAAACATTTAAAAGAAAAATGAACAAAGGAAGGAAGGAAAAATAATCCTCAGCCAAGTATATCTCAGAGAATAGGAAACTATTCATATAATTTATCTCCAAAGGCCTTTAACAGAAGGCAGAAATACATTATAGGTGGAATGACTATACATCCCAGAATATCCCAAACATTCTAACTTGTACTTGTCCTCACATCCCATCAGTTAGCTGTCCCTTGTATTCTCCAAATTGTCTAGTTTTGTACACCTGTAGACGAAGAATATTTTTTTCATGCACAAATCAGGTTGTATGTCATGAGAAATAGGCACAAAACTGTGCCTACCCTCTGAGAAGAGTAGTCTTTAGACAAACATCCAAGAAAACATGT
This sequence comes from Spermophilus citellus, assembly GCF_964194105.1. Lineage (NCBI taxonomy): Eukaryota > Metazoa > Chordata > Mammalia > Rodentia > Sciuridae > Spermophilus > Spermophilus citellus. The sequence continues at coordinate 180,674,130 of NC_138183.1, forward strand.
ACAGAACTAATAACACACTCATATGTAAACATAGCCTCATTTTAGCATATTCCCCTCCTGAAAAGTTCAGTAACAAGACACAGGAACTCTACATAGACTTGTTTCAGACTGTTATAATACTAGCTTAATTTCAGATCAGTGTAAAATGTTGCACATATGCTTTCCTCCCAGTTTGCTGAATAATGTTCTAAGACCTGCAATACAGTAGATGAACAGATCAGCAGTCTTTCCCTTGAAATGTGTAGAAAGGACACATTCCTGATATTCACTCAGCAGGTCCTTCCCTGACCTTCAGGGAACTACAGTCCAAACAAGTCACCACTTAGGCTATATTCTTACTCTGAAATCCCAGATAGAAAATGACTTCCTGCATTTCTTAGTTTTACCATGGAAGAAGTGGACTTATTTCTTTTCTTTAACTCAAATCTCAAAAAAATTCAGTAGTGCAAATAACAGTACCATTTATTTTTATTTGCAAATCCAAAACCTACCCCCCAATTCTTGCATGTTTTTATTATCACTTCTCTGCTATATCTTTATATATATATATATATATATATATATATATATATATATATATATATATTTTCTCTATTTTCTACCAAGAATTATCTCTATTCTTAAATAGAGGCTTCATTGAGCATAGGAATTTGCAAGTTCTTTTCCTGTTGTCTAGGATCCATTCTCACCAAAATACATAGGCTGACTGGTCTACATAATGCAATTGTTCTTTGTTCTTTTTGTTTTTAATTCTTTGTACTTTTCAAGGCACTGTCACATATGTCACCATGACCAA